>NC_139253.1:60532695-60879695 GCF_977018435.1 Lepisma saccharinum | reverse complement strand
ACTTTAAGTCAATAAAAGCTGTAAATATTTCCCCTCCTCTGCTTAGTATCTTCTCTATTGCGTTCCTCAGGGAGAAGATTAGATCTTGAGTTTGACGATGAGGCCTGAAACCTGCTTGCTCTTCTTCCAATTTATCTTCCACTTGTTGCCTTAATTTTTTTTCTATAATGTGTGAATATAGTTTCTGGGCCACTGGCGCTAAGCATATTGCTCTATAGTTTGAGCAATCGAGGGTACTTCCTTTTTTTATGTATAGGAATTATTACATTCTGTTCCCAATCTTTTGGTATTCTCTCTGTTGCCCATATTAGTCTGTAAAAGTCCCATATTCATTTTTCTATTTCCTTTCCACCATATTTTATAAAGTCTGGATATATATTATCCCAACCGGGTGCTTTACCAGTTCTTAAGGATTTAATTGCCTCTTGTTCTTCTTTTAGTTGGATTTCTCCCTCAGCTTCCACGTTCTCATTTTCTTCCCTCATGGGTCTTTCCTCATACAATTCCTCTTCTTCTTCTCAAAACGTTTCCGCATAATATTCATTCCACGTATCTAAAACTTCCTTCATGTTGGTTTTCAGCTCGTTATTCTTGTTTTTGATATTCCTTATTTTCTTTCCTCGTTTTCCTTTCAGATTTTTCAACACATGCCAAAATTTTCTTGGATTATTTTTATGATTTTCTTCTATTTCCTTTCCAAATTGTTCCCAGGTTTCATTCTCCGCTGTTCTCACTATCCGTTTTGCTGTATCTCTTGCCCGTATATAAGCTTCTTTGTCCTCCATTCTTTTGGTCTTTAAGTATTTTAGCCACGCTTTCTTTTTAATTGCAACTTTTTCTTTCACATTATTGCTCCACCATCTTGTCTGCTTCTTTTTATTTGTTATCTTTACTATTCCACATATTTCTGTTGCAACTTTCTTTCATTAATTTCCATATATTTTCCACATTCCATTCTTGTCCATGGTTTTGTTCTTTTTCTCTAAGTTTTTCTTTCAGTTTCCTCTGAAACTCCTTTCTTTTATTTTGGGTTTCTAATGTTGATATTTTAAGTTTAGTAAGCTTTATCTTAATTGGTGCAGGTAGTGGTTTGAATCGGGTCGTCATTACTAGTAGTCTATGTTGAGTACTGAGCTCGGCGCTGCGAAAAACTCTTACATCCATTACATCATAATGGGTGTTTTTTATGTATATACGCAGTAATCTATTGTGCTCTGTGCTCCTCAAAGGTAATTTGATGTATTCTTTTATGCGGGAAGAAGGAGTTTCCGATGCGTAGCTCGTTATGAACACAGAACTCCAGCATTTTATCTCCATTGCTGTTTCGGGTCTTTTCAGCACCTTACCTTTCCAAAATTCCATGTCCTCGTCTAATTTCATTTCCCACCCTAGCATTCCAATCTCCCATTATAATAACGTTTTCCGTTACATTTCTAGCCTTATCTAATATTTGTTGGTGGGAGTTGTAATATAGTTCTCTTTCTAGTTCATCTTTATCCTCTGTAGGAGCGTATACTTGTATAATGGTAATCCTACGGGTTAAATCCAATTCCAAATTCAGTCTTATTATCATAGAGTTAACTGCTTTCCAGTCAGTTACTCTAGTGTTTAGTATTTCGCTAATAATAATTCCCAAACCTTCTTTTGCACAGCTCCTTCCTCCTACTCCTGAATACCTTAGAACGTATCCATTTTCCATGTCAACCTCTCCTGATCTTTTCTTTTTGACTTCACTAATTCCTAATATTTCTCGTTTGTATTTCTCCATTTCCTTTACAATCTCCACTTCCTTTCCTGAGAGGGAGGTGATGTTCCAGGTTCCAAATCTCATAGTCCGTTTTACCTTGCATTGTCGTCCTTGTTTACTCTGTTCGGCTTCTATTCCTGTGTTTTTCTGAATATGTATTTATTTCACTTCATGTGGGTTATTAGCCCTACGATGAAGCTAGGGCAGTGGGAGGTGTTCTCCCTTTAAGCCTCTGCCCTTGCTTGGTTTTCTTTCTGGGTTTGCTCCCATAGCCTTCGGGTCAAAACCCTTACCACAAGGCAGTGGGGTTGTAGCTCTTCCGCCTCTTAGGATGTTGGGACTCTACAATCTTTTCCATCTCTAGAGCCTTGGCCGGTTTTCTGTTAGGGTTCCTTCCCTTAGTCCTTGGGGGTTCCCTACCCTACCTTCAAGGCAGTAGGGGCAGTGCTCATTTAATGGCGGCACTTCCTCGCCATGTCACAATGCTGTCATTGGGCTTTTCTGGGTTCTTATTGAGTACGGACTTGCCAGAGACCATCCTCCCCAGGCCCTGTTAGCATTGTTGCCTCGGTCCGGGACTGCTTATTTGGCATTGCCTTATTCGCAGCTAACCACCATATCTGGTGGTCGTTCGCTATCCGCCACCTGCGACCCGCCCAGTTGCTGAGACTCGCATCGGAATAAAGCTTCATAGAGGCTTCTACCGATGGGATAGTCAAAATCAAATAATTAAAACGCTTTTCAGGCTCTGAAAAGCATAATAATACAACATTTTTGTGAAAATCATCTCTGGCTTAGTCTGTAAAGAAAAGGAGTTTCAAACGAGTACTAGCATTGAAATAGAATTTCTCAAGAAATCAAGTTTTGATTCCATAGTAGAAGTGAAATAATTAAAATCCTTTTCGGGCTCTGAAAAACATAATATGGCTTGGTCTGTAGATAAAATGAGTTTCAAACGAGTAATAGCATTGAACATGAATTTCTCGAGAAATCAAATTTTTTACTTATAGTCAAAATGAAATTATTAAAACGCTTTTCATGCTATGAAATGCATAATATTACAACATTTTTATGAAAATCATCTATGGCTTGGTCTGTAGAGAAAATGAGTTTAAACGAGTAATAGCATTGAACGCGAATTTCTCGAAATATCAAGTTTTTAACCTATAGTCGAAATGTGATAATTTAAAAGTTTTTCAGGCTCTGAAAATTATAATAATTCATCACTTTAAAGAGAATCATCTCTGTCTTGTTCTGTATAGAAAATCAGTTCCAAACGAGCACGGCATTGAACGTGAATTTCTTGATTAATCAGGTTTTGATAATATAGTCAAAATGTAATAATTAAAACGCTTTTGAGGCTCTGAATAGCATAATAATTCAACATTTTAATTAAATTCTTCTCTGGCTTGGTCTATAGAGAAAAAGAGTTTCAAACGAGAACTAGCATTGAACGTGAAATTCTAGAAAAATCAAGTTTTGAAACCATTGTCGAAATGTAATAATTAAAACGCTTCTCCGTCTCTGAAAAGCACAGTAGAGCAACATTTTTTTGAAAATCATTTCTGGCTTGGCCTGCATATGAAATGAGTTTCAAGTGAGTTTTAGCTTCGAACGCGAATTTCTCGAAAAATCAAGTTTTGATGCTGTAGTCGATATGTCAGAATTAAAAACATTTACAGGCGCTGAGAAGCATAATAATACAACATTTTTGTGAAAATCATCTCTGGCTAGGTCGGAATAGAAAATGAGTTTCAAACGAGTAGCTACTAGCAATGAACACGTATTTCTCGAGAAATCATATTTTGATATTATTGTCAAAATGTGATAATTTCAACGCTTCTCCGTCTCTCAAAAGCATAATAATACAATATATTTATGAAAATCATCTCCGGTTTCGTCTGTAGAGAAGATCAGTTTTATACGACTATTAGCATTGAACGCGAATTTCTAGAAAAATCAAGTTTTGATCCTATGGTCAAAATTTTTTACTCTTCTTCTTCTTCTTCTCCCTTATGCTCACTTAGGCATCGGGTCCTTTCAGCCACTTCTTGAAAGAAGTTCTATCCTGTGCCAGTATTTTCACTTCGTCCGGTGTCTTCCCTCGCTTCTGTACAAGTCCATAAATGTACTGGTTCCAGTTCAAACTGGGTCGTCCCCTTCCTCTCTTTCCTTCTGGTCGGGCAACAAATATTTGTTTCGGTTTACGCTCTTCCTCCATCATAATAATATGTCCCAGCCAGCCTAATTCTCTCTTCTCGATGATTTCAATCAGTGGTTCCTGATTCAGGCATTCTCTTCTTATTGTTGTGTTTCGTATCATATCTCTCCTTGTCTTTCCTACAGTTTTTCTTAAGAATTTCATTTCAGTAGCAGTATGTCAGCTCTCCAATTTAATTAGCATTATCCAGCTTTCTGATCCATATAATAGCGTGGGGAGATAGACTGTTTTATATATTTTCATTTTTGTTTCTTTACTAATCTCCTATTTACCTATAATAGTGTTACTAACATTATAGTACAGATTATTTGCTTTCTGAATTCTGTGATTAATTTCAGAGTCCATTTTCCCGTCCGCAGTTAGCATGGTTCCTAAATATTCAAACTGTTCTACTTGTTCTAAGGTCTTATTATTCCAATGAATGCGCATCCCTGCTGGTTCTTGTTTAGTGAAGTGCACGACTTTCGTCTTGCTAACATTGATTTCCATCTTTCGTTCTTTGAATGCTCGGCCCCACTCTGGGACAGCATTTTGTAGGCTGTTGCTATCTTTTGCTAGGTGAACAATATCATCAGCGTATACTAATGTTTTTAATTACCAATTTTACATTTTCTTGTTCTTCTTTTGCATTGCTTTATAATTTGCTCCATGAATAATATGAAAAGAAGAGGACTAAGTCCATCAACTTGTTTTACACATTTTCTGATATTAAATTCTTTGGAGGATTGTCCATTTATTCTAACAGTTCCTTTAACGTTCTTATATAGACATTGAATTATTCTAGTTAGTTTTGACGTTACTTGGAACTGATGAAGGGCCTTCCATATTTGTCCTCTTGGTACTCTGTCGAAGGCAGACTTTAAGTCAATAAAAGCTGTAAATATTTCCCCTCCTCTGCTTAGTATCTTCTCTATTGCGTTCCTCAGGGAGAAGATTAGATCTTGAGTTTGACGATGAGGCCTGAAACCTGCTTGCTCTTCTTCCAATTTATCTTCCACTTGTTGCCTTAATTTTTTTTCTATAATGTGTGAATATAGTTTCTGGGCCACTGGCGCTAAGCATAATGCTCTATAGTTTGAGCAATCGAGGGTACTTCCTTTTTTATGTATAGGAACTATTACATTCTGTTCCCAATCTTTTGGTATTCTCTCTGTTGCCCATATTAGTCTGTAAAAGTCCCATATTCATTTTTCTATTTCTTTTCCACCATATTTTATAAATTCTGGATGTATATTATCCCAAGCGGGTGCTTTACCAGTTCTTAAGGATTTAATTGCCTCTTGTACTTCTTTTAGTTGGATTTCTCCCTCAGCTTCCACGTTCTCATTTTCTTCCCTCATGGGTCTTTCCTCATACAATTCCTCTTCTTCTTCTCAAAACGTATCCGCATAATATTCATTCCACGTATCTAAACTTCCTTCATGTTGGTTTTCAGCTCGTTATTCTTGTTTTTGATATTCCTTATTTTCTTTCCTCGTTTTCCTTTCAGATTTTTCAACACATGCCAAAATTTTCTTGGATTATTTTTATGATTTTCTTCTATTTCCTTTCCAAATTGTTCCCAGGTTTCTTTCTCCGCTGTTCTCACTATCCGTTTTGCTGTATCTCTTGCCTGTATATAAGCTTCTTTGTCCTCCATTCTTTTGGTCTTTAAGTATTTTAGCCACGCTTTCTTTTTAATTGCAACTTTTTCTTTCACATTATTGCTCCACCATCTTGTCTGCTTCTTTTTATTTGTTATCTTTACTATTCCACATATTTCTGTTGCAACTTTCTTTCATTAATTTCCATATATTTTCCACATTCCATTCTTGTCCATGGTTTTGTTCTTTTTCTCTATGTTTTTCTTTCAGTTTCCTCTGAAACTCCTTTCTTTTATTTTGCGTTTCTAATGTTGATATTTTAAGTTTAGTAAGGTTTATCTTAATTGGTGCAGGTAGTGGTTTGAATCGGGTCGTCATTACTAGTAGTCTATGTTGATTACTGAGCTCGGCGCTTCGAAAAACTCTTACATCCATTACATCATAATGGGTGTTTTTTTGTATATACGCAGTAATCTATTGTGCTCTGTGCTCCTCAAAGGTAATTTGATGTATTCTTTTATGCGGGAAGAAGGAGTTTCCGATGCGTAGCTCGTTATCAATACAGAACTCCAGCATTTTATCTCCATTGCTGTTTCGGGTCTTTTCAGCACCATACCTTCCCAAACTTCCATGTCCTCGTCTAATTTCATTTCCCACTCTAGCATTCCAATCTCCCATTATAATAACGTTTTCCGTTACATTTCTAGCCTTATCTAATATTTGTTGGTGGGAGTTGTAATATAGTTCTTTTTCTAGTTCATCTTTATCCTCTGTAGGAGCGTATACTTGTATAATGGTAATCCTACGGGTTAAATCCAATTCCAAATTCAGTCTTATTATCATAGAGTTAACTGCTTTCCAGTCAGTTACTCTAGTGTTCAGTCTTTCGCTAATAATAATTCCCACACATTCTTTTGCACAGCTCCTTCCTTCTACTCCTTCTACTCCTTAGAACGTATCCATTTTCCATGTCAACCTCTCCTGATCCTTTCATTTTGACTTCACTAATTCCTAATATTTCTAGTTTGTATTTCTCCATTTCCTTTACAATCTCCACTTCCTTTCCTGAGAGGGAGGTGATGTTCCAGGTTCCAAATCTCATAGTCCGTTTTACCTTGCATTGTCGTCGTTGTTTACTCTGTTCGGCTTCTATTCCTGTGTTTCTCTGAATATGTATTTATTTCACTTCATGTGGGTTATTAGCCCTACCATGAAGCTAGGGCAGTGGGAGGAGTGCTCCCTTTAAGCCTCTGCCCTTGCTTGGTTTTCTTTCTGGGTTTGCTCCCATAGCTTTCGGGTCAAAACCCTTACCACAAGGCAGTGGGGTTGTAGCTCTTCCTCCTCTTAGGATGTTGGGACTTTACAATCTTATCCATCTCTAGCGCCGTTGGCCGGTTTTCTGTTAGGGTTAATTCCCTTAGTCCTTGGGGGTTCCCTACCCTACCTTCAAGGCAGTAGGGGCAGTGCTCATTTAATGGCGGCACTTCCTCGCCATGTCACAATGCTGTCATTGGGCTTTTCTCGGTTCTTATTGAGTACGGACTTGCCAAAGACCATCCTCCCCAGGCCCTGTTAGCATTGTCGCCTCGGTCCGGGACTGCTTATTTGGCATTGCCTTATTCGCAGCTAACCACCATATCTGGTGGTCGTTCGCTATCCGCCACCTGCGACCCGCCCAGTTGCTGAGACTCGCATCGGAATAAAGTTTCATAGAGGCTTCTACCGATGGGATAGTCAAAATCAAATAATTAAAACGCTTTTCAGGCTCTGAAAAGCATAATAATATAACATTTTTATGAAAATAATGTCTGGCTTCGTGTGTGTAGAAAATGAGTTTCAAACGTGTACTAGCTTTGAATACAAATTTCTTGAAAAATCAAGTTTTGTTCCTATTGTCAAAATGAAATAATTAAAACGCTTTTCAGGGTCTGAAAGGCATAATAATACAACATTTTTATGAAAATCATCTCTGGCTTGGTCTGAAGAGAAGATTAGTAACATAATAGTATTGTCATTGAAAATGAATATTGGGACAAATCAAGTTTTAATTATACAGTCGTAATGTCAGAATTAAAACGTTTTTCAGGCTATGAAATGCATAATAATACAACATTTTTATGAAAATCATCTATGGCTTGGTCTGTAGAGAAAATGAGTTTCAAACGAGTAATAGCATTGAACGCGAATTTCTCGAAATATCAAGTTTTTAACCTATAGTCGAAATGTGATAATTTAAAAGTTTTTCAGGCTCTGAAAAGCATAATAAGTCATCACTTTAAAGAGAATCATCTCTGTCTTGTTCTGTATAGAAAATCAGTTCTAAACGAGCACGGCATTGAACGTGAATTTCTTGATTATCAGGTTTTGATAATATAGTCAAAATGTAATAATTAAAACGCTTTTGAGGCTCTGAATAGCATAATAATTCAACATTTTAATTAAATTCTTTTACTGGCTTGGTATGTGGAGAAAATGAGTTTCAAACGAGAACTAGCATTGAACGTAAAATTCTCGAGAAATCAAGTTTTGAAGCCATTGTCGAAATGTAATAATTAAAACGCTTTTCCGTCTCTGAAAAGCACAGTAGACCAACATTTTTATGAAAATCATTTCTGGCTTGGCCTGCATATGAATTAAGTTTCAAGTGAGTATTAGCATTGAACGCGAATTTCTCGAAAAATCAAGTTTTGATCATATTTTCGAAATGTAATAATAAAATCGCTTTTCAAACTCTGAAAAGCATAATAATACAAAATTTTTAAGAAAATCATGTTTGGCTGGTTCTCTATAGATAGTGATTTTCAAGCGAGTTTTAGCTTTGAACGCGAATTTCTCGAAAAATCAAGTTTTGATGCTGTAGTCGATATGTCAGAATTGAAACCATTTACAGGCGCTGAGAAGCATAATAATACAACATTTTTGTGAAAATCATATCTGGCTAGGTCTGTATAGAAAATGAGTTTCAAACGAGTAGCTACTAGCAATGAACACGTATTTCTCGAGAAATCAAATTTTGATATTACAGTCAAAATGAGATAATTTCAACGCTTCTCAGTCTCTCAAAAGCATAATAATACAATAAATTTATGAAAATTATCTCCGGTTTCGTCTGTAGAGAAGATCAGTTTTATACGACTATTAGCATTGAATGCGAATTTCTAGAAAAATCAAGTTTTGATCCTATGGTCAAAATTTTTTACTCTTCTTCTTCTTCTTCTCCCTTATGCTCACTTAGGCATCGGGTCCTTTCAGCCACTTCTTGAAAGAAGTACTATCCTGTGCCAGTCTTTTCACTTCGTCCGGTGTCTTCCCTCTCTTCTGTACCAGTCCATAAATGTACTGGTTCCAGTTCAACCTGGGTCGTCCCCTTCCTCTCTTTCCTTCTGGTCGGGCCTCAAATATTTGTTTCGGTCTACGCTCTTCCTCCATCATAATAAGATGTCCCAGCTAGACTAATTCTCTCTTCTCGATGATTTCAATCAGTGATTCCTGATTCAGGCATTCTCTTCTTATTGTTGTGTTTCGTATCATATCTCTCCTTGTCTTTCCTACAGTTTTTCTTAAGAATTTCATTTCAGTAGCAGTATGTCTGCTCTCCAATTTAATTTGCATTATCCAGCTTTCTGATCCATATAATAGCGTGGGGAGATAGACTGTTTTATATATTTTCATTTTTGTTTCTTTACTAATCTGCTATTTAAATATAATAGTGTTACTAACATTATAGTACAGATTATTTGCTTTCTGAATTCTGTGATTAATTTCAGAGTCCATTTTCCCGTCCGCAGTTAGCATGGTTCCTAAATATTCAAACTGTTCTACTTGTTCTAAGGTCTTATTATTCCAATGAATGCGCAACCTTGCTGGTTCTTGTTTAGTGAAGTGCACGACTTTCGTCTTGCTAACATTGATTTCCATCTTTCGTTCTTTGAATGCTCGGCCCCACTCTAGGACAGCATTTTGTAGGCTGTTGCTATCTTTTGCTAGGTGAACAATATCATCAGCGTATACTAATGTTTTTAATTACCAATTTTACATTTTCTTGTTCTTCTTTTGCATTGCTTTATAATTTGCTCCATGAATAATATGAAAAGAAGAGGACTAATTCCATCACCTTGTTTTACACCTTTTCTGATATTAAATTCGTTTGAGGATTGTCCATTTATTCTAACAGTTCCTTTAACGTTCTTATATAGACTTTGAATTATTCTAGTTAGTTTTGACGTTACTTGGAACTGATGAAGGGCCTTCCATATTTGTCCTCTTGGTACGCTGTCGAAGGCAGACTTTAAGTCAATAAAAGCTATAAATGTTTCCCCTCCTCTGCTTAGTATCTTCTCTATTGCGTTCCTCAGGGAGAAGATTAGATCTTGAGTTTGACGATGAGGCCTGAAACCTGCTTGCTCTTCTTCCAATTTATCTTCCACTTGTTGCCTTAATTTTTTTTCTATAATGTGTGAATATAGTTTCTGGGCCACTAGCGCTAAGCATAATGCTCTATAGTTTGAGCAATCGAGGGTACTTCCTTTTTTATGTATAGGAACTATTACATTCTGTTCCCAATCTTTTGGTATTCTCTCTGTTGCCCATATTAGTCTGTAAAAGTCCCATATTCATTTTTCTATTTCTTTTCCACCATATTTTATAAATTCTGGATGTATATTATCCCAACCGGGTGCTTTACCAGTTCTTAAGGATTTAATTGCCTCTTGTACTTCTTTTAGTTGGATTTCTCCCTCAGCTTCCACGTTCTCATTTTCTTCCCTCATGGGTCTTTCCTCATACAATTCCTCTTCTTCTTCTCAAAACGTATCCGCATAATATTCATTCCACGTATCTAAACTTCTTTCATGTTGGTTTTCAGCTCGTTATTCTTGTTTTTGATATTCCTTATTTTCTTTCCTCGTTTTCCTTTCAGATTTTTCAACACATGCCAAAATTTTCTTGGATTATTTTTATGATTTTCTTCTATTTCCTTTCCAAATTGTTCCCAGGTTTCTTTCTCCGCTGTTCTCACTATCCGTTTTGCTGTATCTCTTGCCTGTATATAAGCTTCTTTGTCCTCCATTCTTTTGGTCTTTAAGTATTTTAGCCACGCTTTCTTTTTAATTGCAACTTTTTCTTTCACATTATTGCTCCACCATCTTGTCTGCTTCTTTTTATTTGTTATCTTTACTATTCCACATATTTCTGTTGCAACTTTCTTTCATTAATTTCCATATATTTTCCACATTCCATTCTTGTCCATGGTTTTGTTCTTTTTCTCTAAGTTTTTCTTTCAGTTTCCTCTGAAACTCCTTTCTTTTATTTTGCGTTTCTAATGTTGATATTTTAAGTTTAGTAAGGTTTATCTTAATTGGTGCAGGTAGTGGTTTGAATCGGGTCGTCATTACTAGTAGTCTATGTTGATTACTGAGCTCGGCGCTTCGAAAAACTCTTACATCCATTACATCATAATGGGTGTTTTTTTGTATATACGCAGTAATCTATTGTGCTCTGTGCTCCTCAAAGGTAATTTGATGTATTCTTTTATGCGGGAAGAAGGAGTTTCCGATGCGTAGCTCGTTATCAATACAGAACTCCAGCATTTTATCTCCATTGCTGTTTCGGGTCTTTTCAGCACCATACCTTCCCAAACTTCCATGTCCTCGTCTAATTTCATTTCCCACTCTAGCATTCCAATCTCCCATTATAATAACGTTTTCCGTTACATTTCTAGCCTTATCTAATATTTGTTGGTGGGAGTTGTAATATAGTTCTTTTTCTAGTTCATCTTTATCCTCTGTAGGAGCGTATACTTGTATAATGGTAATCCTACGGGTTAAATCCAATTCCAAATTCAGTCTTATTATCATAGAGTTAACTGCTTTCCAGTCAGTTACTCTAGTGTTCAGTCTTTCGCTAATAATAATTCCCACACATTCTTTTGCACAGCTCCTTCCTTCTACTCCTTCTACTCCTTAGAACGTATCCATTTTCCATGTCAACCTCTCCTGATCCTTTCTTTTTGACTTCACTAATTCGTAATATTTCTAGTTTGTATTTCTCCATTTCCTTTACAATCTCCACTTCCTTTCCTGAGAGGGAGGTGATGTTCCAGGTTCCAAATCTCATAGTCCGTTTTACCTTGCATTGTCGTCGTTGTTTACTCTGTTCGGCTTCTATTCCTGTGTTTCTCTGAATATGTATTTATTTCACTTCATGTGGGTTATTAGCCCTACGATGAAGCTAGTGCAGTGGGAGGATTGCTCCCTTTAAGCCTCTGCCCTTGCTTGGTTTTCTTTCTGGGTTTGCTCCCATAGCCTTCGGGTCAAAACCCTTACCAAAAGGCAGTGGGGTTGTAGCTCTTCCGCCTCTTAGGATGTTGGAACTCTACAATCTTTTCCATCTCTAGAGCCGTTGGCCGGTATTCTGTTAGGGTTCCTTCCCTTAGTCCTTGGGGGTTCCCTACCCTACCTTCAAGGCAGTAGGGGCAGTGCTCATTTAATGGCGGCACTTCCTCGCCATGTCACAATGCTGTCATTGGTCTTTTCTGGGTTCTTATTGAGTACGGACTTGCCAAAGACCATCCTCCCCAGGCCCTGTTAGCATTGTCGCCTCGGTCCGGGACTGCTTATTTGGCATTGCCTTATTCGCAGCTAACCACCATATCTAGTGGTCGTTCGCTATCCGCCACCTGCGACCCGCCCAGTTGCTGAGACTCGCATCGGAATAAAGCTTCATAGAGGCTTCTACCGATGGGATAGTCAAAATCAAATAATTAAAACGCTTTTCAGGCTCTGAAAAGCATAATAATACAACATTTTTGTGAAAATCATCTCTGGCTTAGTCTGTATAGAAAAGGAGTTTCAAACGAGTAGCTACTAGCAATGAACACGTATTTCTCGAGAAATCAAATTTTAATATTATAGTCAAAATGTGATAATTTCAACGCTTCTCAGTCTCTCAAAAGCATAATAATACAATATATTTATGAAAATCATCTCTGGTTTCGTCTGTGGAGAAGATCAGTTTTATACGACTATTAGCATTGAACGCGAATTTCTAGAAAAATCAAGTTTTGATCCTATGGTCAAAATTTTTTACTCTTCTTCTTCTTCTCCCTTATGCTCACTTAGGCATCGGGTCCTTTCAGCCACTTCTTGAAAGAAGTACTGTCCTGTGCCAGTCTTTTCACTTCGTCCGGTGTCTTCCTTCTCTTCTGTACCAGTCCATAAATGTACTGGTTCCAGTTCAACCTGTGTCGTCCCCTTCCTCTCTTTCCTTCTGGTCGGGCCTCAAATATTTGTTTCGGTTTACGCTCTTCCTCCATCATAATAAGATGTCCCAGCCAGCCTAATTCTCTCTTCTCGATTATTTCAATCAGTAGTTCCTGATTCAGGCATTCTCTTCTTATTGTCGTGTTTCGTATCATATCTCTCCTTGTCTTTCCTACAGTTTTTCTTAAGAATTTCATTTCAGTAGCAGTATGTCTGCTCTCCAATTTAATTTGCATTATCCAGCTTTCTGATCCATATAATAGCGTGGGGAGATAGACTGTTTATATATTTTCATTTTTGTTGCTTTACTAATCTCCTATTTATCTATAATAGTGTTACTAACATTATAGTACAGATTATTTGCTTTCTGAATTCTGTGATTAATTTCAGAGTCCATTTTCCCGTCCGCAGTTAGCATGGTTCCTAAATATTCAAACTGTTCTACTTGTTCTAAGGTCTTATTATTCCAATGAACGCGCATCCTTGCTGGTTCTTGTTTAGTGAAGTGCACGACTTTCGTCTTGCTAACATTGATTTCCATCTTTCGTTCTTTGAATGCTCGGCCCCACTCTAGGACAGCATTTTGTAGGCTGTTGCTATCTTTTGCTAGGTGAACAATATCATCAGCGTATACTAATGTTTGTACCCATCTTATAATTACCAATTTTACATTTTCTTGTTCTTCTCTTGCATTGCTTTATAATTTGCTCCATAAATAATATGAAAAGAAGAGGACTAATTCCATCACCTTGATTTATACCTTTTCTGATATTAAATTCGTTTGAGGATTGTCCATTTATTCTAACAGTTCCTTTAACGTTCTTATATAGACTTTGAATTATTCTAGTTAGTTTTGACGTTACTTGGAACTGATGAAGGGCCTTCCATATTTGTCCTCTTGGTACCATGTCGAAGGCAGACTTTAAGTCAATAAAAGCTGTAAATATTTCCCCTCCTCTGCTTAGTATCTTCTCTATTGCGTTCCTCAGGGAGAAGATTAGATCTTGAGTTTGACGATGAGGCCTGAAACCTGCTTGCTCTTCTTCCAATTTATCTTCCACTTGTTGCCTTAGTTTTTTTTCTATAATGTGTGAATATAGTTTCTGGGCCACTGGCGCTAAGCATAATGCTCTATAGTTTGAGCAATCGAGGGTACTTCCTTTTTTATGTATAGGAACTATTACATTCTGTTCCCAATCTTTTGGTATTCTCTCTGTTGCCCATATTAGTCTGTAAAAGTCCCATATTCATTTTTCTATTTCTTTTCCACCATATTTTATAAATTCTGGATGTATATTATCCCAACCGGGTGCTTTTCCAGTTCTTAAGGATTTAATTGCCTCTTGTACTTCTTTTAGTTGGATTTCTCCCTCAGCTTCCACGTTCTCATTTTCTTCCCTCATGGGTCTTTCCTCATACAATTCCTCTTCTTCTTCTCAAAACGTATCCGCATAATATTCATTCCACGTATCTAAACTTCCTTCATGTTGGTTTTCAGCTCGTTATTCTTGTTTTTGATATTCCTTATTTTCTTTCCTCGTTTTCCTTTCAGATTTTTCAACACATGCCAAAATTTTCTTGGATTATTTTTATGATTTTCTTCTATTTCCTTTCCAAATTGTTCCCAGGTTTCTTTCTCCGCTGATCTCACTATCCGTTTTGCTGTATCTCTTGCCTGTATATAAGCTTCTTTGTCCTCCATTCTTTTGGTCTTTAAGTATTTTAGCCACGCTTTCTTTTTAATTGCAACTTTTTCTTTCACATTATTGCTCCACCATCTTGTCTGCTTCTTTTTATTTGTTATCTTTACTATTCCACATATTTCTGTTGCAACTTTCTTTCATTAATTTCCATATATTTTCCACATTCCATTCTTGTCCATGGTTTTGTTCTTTTTCTCTAAGTTTTTCTTTCAGTTTCCTCTGAAACTCCTTTCTTTTATTTTGCGTTTCTAATCTTGATATTTTAAGTTTACTAAGGTTTATCTTATTTGGTGCAGGTAGTGGTTTGAATCGTGTCGTCATTACTAGTAGTCTATGTTGAGTACTGAGCTCGGCGCTGCGAAAAACTCTTACATCCATTACATCATAATGGGTATTTTTTTTGTATATACGCAGTAATCTATTGTGCTCTGTGCTCCTCAAAGGTAATTTGATGTATTCTTTTATGCGGGAAGAAGGAGTTTCCGATGCGTAGCTCGTTATCAATACAGAACTCCAGCATTTTATCTCCATTGCTGTTTCGGGTCTTTTCAGCACCATACCTTCCCAAACTTCCATGTCCTCGTCTAATTTCATTTCCCACTCTAGCATTCCAATCTCCCATTATAATAACTTTTTCCGTTACATTTCTAGCCTTATCTAATATTTGTTGTTGGGAGTTGTAATATAGTTCTTTTTCTAGTTCATCTTTATCCTCTGTAGGAGCGTATACTTGTATAATGGCAATCCTACGGGTTAAATCCAATTCCAAATTCAGTCTTATTATCATAGAGTTAACTGCTTTCCAGTCAGTTACTCTAGTGTTCAGTCTTTCGCTAATAATAATTCCCACACCTTCTTTTGCACAGCTCCTTTATTCTACTCCTGAATACCTTAGAACGTATCCATTTTCCATGTCAACCTCTCCCGATCCTTTCTTTTTGACTTCACTAATTCCTAATATTTCTAGTTTGTATTTCTCCATTTCCTTTAGAATCTCCACTTCCCTTCCTGAGAGGGAGGTTCCAAATCTCATAGTCCGTTTTACCTTGCATTGTCGTCGTTGTTTACTCTGTTCGGCTTACATTCCTGTGTTTCTCTGAATATGTATTTATTTCACTTCATGTGGGTTATTTGCCCTACGATGAAGCTAGGGCAGTGGGAGGAGTGCTCCCTTTAAGCCTCTGCCCTTGCTTGGTTTTCTTTCTGGGTATGCTCCCATAGCCTTCGGGTCAAAACCCTTACCACAAGGCAGTGGGGTTGTAGCTCTTCCGCCTCTTAGGATGTTGGGACTCTACAATCTTTTCCATCTCTAGAGCCGTTGGCCGGTTTTCTGTTAGGGTTCCTTCCCTTAGTCCTTGGGGGTTCCCTACCCTACCTTCAAGGCAGTAGGGGCAGTGCTCATTTAATGGCGGCACTTCCTCGCCATGTCACAATGCTGTCATTGGGCTTTTCTGGGTTCTTATTGAGTACGGACTTGCCAAAGACCATCCTCCCCAGGCCCTGTTAGCATTGTCGCCTCGGTCCGGGACTGCTTATTTGGCATTGCCTTATTCGCAGCTAACCACCATATCTGGTGGACGTTCGCTATCCGCCACCTGCGACCCGCCCAGTTGCTGAGACTCGCATCGGAATAAAGCTTCATAGAGGCTTCTACCGATGGGATAGTCAAAATCAAATAATTAAACGCTTTTCAGGCTCTGAAAAGCATAATAATACAAAATTTTGTGAAAATCATCTCTGGCTTAGTCTGTATAGAAAAGGAGTTTCAAACGAGTACTAGCATTGAAAGAGAATTTCTCAAGAAATCAAGTTTTGATCCCATAGTCGAAGTGAAATAATTAAAACCCTTTTCGGGCTCTGAAAAACATAATATGGCTTGGTCTGTAGAGAAAATGAGTTTCAAACGAGTAATAGCGTTGAACATGAATTTCTCGAGAAATCAAATTTTTTACTTATAGTCAAAATGAAATTATCAAAACGCGTTTCATGATCTGAAATGCATAATAATGCAACATTTCTATGAAAATCATCTCTGGCTAGGCCTGTATAGAAAACGAGTTTCAAACAAGTACTAACATTGAACACGAATTTCTCGAAAAATCGAGTTTTGATCCCATAGTAAAAATGTGATAATTAAAACGCTTTTCAGGGTCTGAAAAGCATAATATTACAACATTTTTATGAAAATCATCTATGGCTTGGTCTGTAGAGAAAATGAGTTTCAAACGAGTAATAGCATTGAACGCGAATTTCTCGAAAAATCAAGTTTTGATGGTGTAGTCGATATGTCAGGCGCTGAGAAGCATAATAATACAACATTTTTGTGAAAATCATCTCTGGCTAGGTCTGTATAGAAAATGAATTTCAAACGAGTAGCTACTAGCAATGAACACGTATTTCTCGAGAAATCAAATTTTGATATTATAGTCAAAATGTGATAATTTCAACGCTTCTCAGTCTCTCAAAAGCATAATAATACAATATATTTATGAAAATCATCTCTGGTTTTGTCTGTAGAGAAGATCAGTTTTATACGATTATTAGCATTGAACGCGAATTTCTAGAAAAATCAAGTTTTGATCCTATGGTCAAAATTTTTTACTCTTCTTCTTCTTCTTCTCCCCTATGCTCACTTAGGCATCGGGTCCTTTCAGCCACTTCTTGAAAGAAGTTCTATCCTGTGCCAGTATATTCACTTCGTCCTGTGTCTTCCCTCTCTTCTGTACCAGTCCATAAATGTACTGGTTCCAGTTCAACCTGGGGCGTCCCCTTCCTCTCTTTACTTCTGGTCGGGCTTCAAATATTTGTTTCGGTTTTCGCTCTTCCTCCATCATAATAAGATGTCCCAGCCAGCCTAATTCTCTCTTCTCGATTATTTCAATCAGTGGTTCCTGATTCAGGCATTCTCTTCTTATTGTTGTGTTTCGTATCATATCTCTCCTTGTCTTTCCTACAGTTTTTCTTAAGAATTTCATTTCAGTAGCAGTATGTCTGCTCTCCAATTTAATTTGCATTATCCAGCTTTCTGATCCATATAATAGCGTGGGGAGATAGACTGTTTTATATATTTTCATTTTTGTTTCTTTACTAATCTCCTATTTACATATAATAGTGTTACTAACATTATAGTACAGATTATTTGCTTTCTGAATTCTGTGATTAATTTCAGAGTCCATTTTCCCGTCCGCAGTTAGCATGGTTCCTAAATATTCAAACTGTTCTACTTGTTCTAAGGTCTTATTATTCCAATGAATGCGCATCCTTGCTGGTTCTTGTTTAGTGAAGTGCACGACTTTCGTCTTGCTAACATTGATTTCCATCTTTCGTTCTTTGAATGCTCGGCCCCACTCTAGGACAGCATTTTGTAGGCTGTTGCTATCTTTTGCTAGGTGAACAATATCATCAGCGTATACTAATGTTTGTACCCATCTTTTAATTACCAATTTTACATTTTCTTGTTCTTCTTTTGCATTGCTTTATAATTTGCTCCATGAATAATATGAAAAGAAGAGGACTAATTCCATCACCTTGTTTTACACCTTTTCTGATATTAAATTCGTTTGAGGATTGTCCATTTATTCTAACAGTTCCTTTAACGTTCTTATATAGACTTTGAATTATTCTAGTTAGTTTTGACGTTACTTGGAACTGATGAAGGGCCTTCCATATTTGTCCTCTTGCTACTCTGTCGAAGGCAGACTTTAAGTCAATAGAGCTGTAAATATTTCCCCTCCTCTGCTTAGTATCTTCTCTATTGCGTTCCTCAGGGAGAAGATTAGATCTTGAGTTTGACGATGAGGCCTGAAACCTGCTTGCTCTTCTTCCAATTTATCTTCCACTTGTTGCCTTAATTTTTTTTCTATAATATGTGAATATAGTTTCTGGGCCATTGGCGCTAAGCATAATGCTCTATAGTTTGAGCAATCGAGGGTACTTCCTTTTTTATGGTTAGGAATTATTACATTCTGTTCCCAACATTTTGGTATTCTCTCTGTTGCCCATATTAGTCTGTAAAAGTCCCATATTCATTTTTCTATTTCCTTTCCACTATATTTTATAAATTCTGGATTTATATTATCCCAACCGGGTGCTTTACCAGTTCTTAAGGATTTAATTGCCTCTTGTACTTCTTTTAGTTGGATTTCTCCCTCAGCTTCCACGTTCTCATTTTCCTCCCTCATGGGTCTTTCCTCATACAATTCCTCTTCTTCTTCTCAAAACGTTTCCGCATACTATTCATTCCACGTATCTAAAACTTCCTTCATATTGGTTTTCACCTCGTTATTCTTGTTTTTGATATTCCTTATTTTCTTTCCTCGTTTTCCTTTCAGATTTTTCAACACATGCAAAATTTTCTTGGATTATTTTCATGATTTCCTTCCATTTCCTTTCCAAATTGTTCCCAGGTTTCTTTCTCCGCTGTTCTCACTATCTGTTTTGCTGCATCTCTTGCCTGTATATAAGCTTCTTTGTCCTCCATTCTTTTGGTCTTTAAGTATTTTAGCCACGCTTTCTTTTTAATTGCAACTTTTTCTTTCACATTATTGCTCCACCATCTTGTCTGCTTCTTTTTATTTGTTATCTTTACTATTCCACATATTTCTGTTGCAACTTTCTTTATTACTTTCCATATATTTTCCACATTCCATTCTTGTCCATGGTTTTGTTCTTTTTCTCTAAGTTTTTCTTTCAGTTTCCTCTGAAACTCCTTTCTTTTATTTTGGGTTTCTAATGTTGATATTTTAAGTTTACTAAGGTTTATCTTATTTGGTGCAGGTAGTGGTTTGAATCGTGTCGTCATTACTAGTAGTCTATGTTGAGTACTGAGCTCGGCGCTGCGAAAAACTCTTACATCCATTACATCATAATGGGTATTTTTTTTTGTATATACGCAGTAATCTATTGTGCTCTGTGCTCCTCAAAGGTAATTTGATGTATTCTTTTATGCGAGAAGAAGGAGTTTCCGATGCGTAGCTCGTTATCAATACAGAACTCCAGCATTTTATCTCCATTGCTGTTTCGGGTCTTTTCAGCACCATACCTTCCCAAACTTCCATGTCCTCGTCTAATTTCATTTCCCACTCTACCATTCCAATCTCCCATTATAATAACGTTTTCCGTTACATTTCTAGCCTGATCTAATATATGTTGGTGGGAGTTGTAATATTGTTCTTTTTCTAGTTCATCTTTATCCTCTGTAGAAGCGTATTCTTGTATAATGGCAATCCTACGGGTTAAATCCAATTCCAAATTCAGTCTTATTATCATAGAGTTAACTGCTTTCCAGTCAGTTACTCTAGTGTTCAGTCTTTCGCTAATAATAATTCCCACACCTTCTTTTGCACAGCTCCTTCCTTCTACTCCTTCTACTCCTTAGAACGTATCCATTTTCCATGTCAACCTCTCCTGATCCTTTCTTTTTGACTTCACTAATTCCTAATATTTCTAGTTTGTATTTCTCCATTTCCTTTACAATCTCCACTTCCTTTCCTGAGAGGGAGGTTCCAAATCTCATAGTCCGTTTTACCTTGCATTGTCGTCGTTGTTTACTCTGTTCGGCTTCCATTCCTGTGTTTCTCTGAATATGTATTTATTTCACTTCATGTGGGTTATTAGCCCTACGATGAAGCTAGGGCAGTGGGAGGAGTGCTCCCTTTAAGCCTATGCCCTTGCTTGGTTCTCTTTCTGGGTATGCTCCCATAGCCTTCGGGTCAAAACCCTTACCACAAGGCAGTGGGGTTGTAGCTCTTCCGCCTCTTAGGATGTTGGGACTCTACAATCTTTTCCATCTCTAGAGCCGTTGGCCGGTTTTCTGTTAGGGTTCCTTCCCTTAGTCCTTGGGGGTTCCCTACCCTACCTTCAAGGCAGTAGGGGCAGTGCTCATTTAATGGCGGCACTTCCTCGCCATGTCACAATGCTGTCATTGGGCTTTTCTGGGTTCTTATTGAGTACGGACTTGCCAAAGACCATCCTCCCCAGGCCCTGTTAGCATTGTCGCCTCGGTCCGGGTCTGCTTATTTGGCATTGCCTTATTCGCAGCTAACCACCATATCTGGTGGACGTTCGCTATCCGCCACCTGCGACCCGCCCAGTTGCTGAGACTCGCATCGGAATAAAGCTTCATAGAGGCTTCTACCGATGGGATAGTCAAAATCAAATAATTAAACGCTTTTCAGGCTCTGAAAAGCATAATAATACAAAATTTTGTGAAAATCATCTCTGGCTTAGTCTGTATAGAAAAGGAGTTTCAAACGAGTACTAGCATTGAAAGAGAATTTCTCAAGAAATCAAGTTTTGATCCCATAGTCGAAGTGAAATAATTAAAACCCTTTTCGGGCTCTGAAAAACATAATATGGCTTGGTCTGTAGAGAAAATGAGTTTCAAACGAGTAATAGCGTTGAACATGAATTTCTCGAGAAATCAAATTTTTTACTTATAGTCAAAATGAAATTATCAAAACGCTTTTCATGATCTGAAATGCATAATAATGCAACATTTCTATGAAAATCATCTCTGGCTAGGCCTGTATAGAAAACGAGTTTCAAACAAGTACTAACATTGAACACGAATTTCTCGAAAAATCGAGTTTTGATCCCATAGTAAAAATGTGATAATTAAAACGCTTTTCAGGGTCTGAAAAGCATAATATTACAACATTTTTATGAAAATCATCTATGGCTTGGTCTGTAGAGAAAATGAGTTTCAAACGAGTAATAGCATTGAACGCGAATTTCTCGAAATATCAAGTTTTTAACCTATAGTCGAAATGTGATAATTTAAAAGTTTTTCAGGCTCTGAAAAGCATAACAATTCATCACTTTAAAGAGAATCATCTCTGTCTTGTTCTGTATAGAAAATCAGTTCCAAACGAGCACGGCATTGAACGTGAATTTCTTGATTAATCAGGTTTTGATAATATAGTCAAAATGTAAAAATTAAAACGCTTTTGAGGCTCTGAATAGCATAATAATTCAACATTTTAATTAAATTCTTCTCTGGCTTGTTCTGTAGAGAAAATGACTTTCAAACGAGAACTAGCATTGAACGTGAAATTCTCGAAAAATCAAGTTTTGAAGCCATTGTCGAAATGTAATAATTAAAACGCTTTTCCGTCTCTGAAAAGCACAGTAGAGCAACATTTTTATGAAAATCATTTCTGGCTTGGCCTGCATATGAAATGAGTTTCAAGTGAGTATTAGCATTGAACGCGAATTTCTCGAAAAATCAAGTTTTGATCATATTGTCGAAATGTAATAATAAAATCGCTTTTCAAACTCTGAAAAGCATAATAATACAAAATTTTTAAGAAAATCATGTTTGGCTGGTTCTCCATAGATAATGATTTTCAAGCGAGTTTTAGCTTTGAACGCGAATTTCTCGAAAAATCAAGTTTTGATGCTGTAGTCGATATGTCAGGCGCTGAGAAGCATAATAATACAACATTTTTGTGAAAATCATCTCTGGCTAGGTCTGTATAGAAAATGAATTTCAAACGAGTAGCTACTAGCAATGAACACGTATTTCTCGAGAAATCAAATTTTGATATTATAGTCAAAATGTGATAATTTCAACGCTTCTCAGTCTCTCAAAAGCATAATAATACAATATATTTATGAAAATCATCTCTGGTTTTGTCTGTAGAGAAGATCAGTTTTATACGACTATTAGCATTGAACGCGAATTTCTAGAAAAATCAAGTTTTGATCCTATGGTCAAAATTTTTTACTCTTCTTCTTCTTCTTCTCCCCTATGCTCACTTAGGCATCGGGTCCTTTCAGCCACTTCTTGAAAGAAGTTCTATCCTGTGCCAGTATATTCACTTCGTCCTGTGTCTTCCCTCTCTTCTGTACCAGTCCATAAATGTACTGGTTCCAGTTCAACCTGTGTCGTCCCCTTCCTCTCTTTCCTTCTGGTCGGGCTTCAAATATTTGTTTCGGTTTACGCTCTTCATCCATCATAATAAGATGTCCCAGCCAGCCTAATTCTCTCTTCTCGATTATTTCAATCAGTGGTTCCTGATTCAGGCATTCTCTTCTTATTGTTGTGTTTCGTATCATATCTCTCCTTGTCTTTCCTACAGTTTTTCTTAAGAATTTCATTTCAGTAGCAGTATGTCTGCTCTCCAATTTAATTTGCATTATCCAGCTTTCTGAACCATATAATAGCGTGGGGAGATAGACTGTTTTATATATTTTCATTTTTGTTTCTTTACTAATCTCCTATTTACATATAATAGTGTTACTAACATTATAGTACAGATTATTTGCTTTCTGAATTCTGTGATTAATTTCAGAGTCCATTTTCCCGTCCGCAGTTAGCATGGTTCCTAAATATTCAAACTGTTCTACTTGTTCTAAGGTCTTATTATTCCAATGAATGCGCATCCTTGCTGGTTCTTGTTTAGTGAAGTGCACGACTTTCGTCTTGCTAACATTGATTTCCATCTTTCGTTCTTTGAATGCTCGGCCCCACTCTAGTACAGCATTTTGTAGGCTGTTGCTATCTTTTGCTAGGTGAACAATATCATCAGCGTATACTAATGTTTGTACCCATCTTTTAATTACCAATTTTACATTTTCTTGTTCTTCTTTTGCATTGCTTTATAATTTGCTCCATGAATAATATGAAAAGAAGAGGACTAAGTCCATCACCTTGTTTTACACCTTTTCTGATATTAAATTCGTTGGAGGATTGTCCATTTATTCTAACAGTTCCTTTAACGTTCTTATATAGACTTTGAATTATTCTAGTTAGTTTTGACGTTACTTGGAACTGATGAAGGGCCTTCCATATTTGTCCTCTTGCTACTCTGTCGAAGGCAGACTTTAAGTCAATAAAAGCTGTAAATATTTCCCCTCCTCTGCTTAGTATCTTCTCTATTGCGTTCCTCAGGGAGAAGATTAGATCTTGAGTTTGACGATGAGGCCTGAAACCTGCTTGCTCTTCTTCCAATTTATCTTCCACTTGTTGCCTTAATTTTTTTTCTATAATGTGTGAATATAGTTTCTGGGCCACTGGCGCTAAGCATAATGCTCTATAGTTTGAGCAATCGAGGGTACTTCCTTTTTTATGTATAGGAATTATTACATTCTGTTCCCAATCTTTTGGTATTCTCTCTGTTGCCCATATTAGTCTGTAAAAGTCCCATATTCATTTTTCTATTTCCTTTCCACAATATTTTATAAATTCTGGATGTATATTATCCCAACCGGGTGCTTTACCAGTTCTTAAGGATTTAATTGCCTCTTGTACTTCTTTTAGTTGGATTTCTCCCTCAGCTTCCACGTTCTCATTTTCCTCCCTCATGGGTCTTTCCTCATACAATTCCTCTTCATCTTCTCAAAACGTTTCCGCATAATATTCATTCCACGTATCTAAAACTTCCTTCATATTGGTTTTCACCTCGTTATTCTTGTTTTTGATATTCCTTATTTTCTTTCCTCGTTTTCCTTTCAGATTTTTCAACACATGCTAAAATTTTCTTGGATTATTTTTATGATTTTCTTCTATTTCCTTTCCAAATTGTTCCCAGGTTTCTTTCTCCGCTGTTCTCACTATCCGTTTTGCTGTATCTCTTGCCTGTATATAAGCTTCTTTGTCCTCCATTCTTTTGGTCTTTAAGTATTTTAGCCACGCTTTCTTTTTAATTGCAACTTTTTCTTTCACATTTTTGCTCCACCATCTTGTCTGCTTCTTTTTATTGGTTATCTTTACTATTCCACATATTTCTGTTGCAACTTTCTTTCATTACTTTCCATATAGTTTCCACATTCCATTCTTGTCCATGGTTTTGTTCTTTTTCTCTAAGTTTTTCTTTCAGTTTCCTCTGAAACTCCTTTCTTTTATTTTGGGTTTCTAATGTTGATATTTTAAGTTTAGTAAGATTTATCTTAATTGGTGCAGGTAGTGGTTTGAATCGTGTCGTCATTACTAGTAGTCTATGTTGAGTACTGAGCTCGGCGCTGCGAAAAACTCTTACATCCATTACATCATAATGGGTGTTTTTTTGTATATACGCAGTAATCTATTGTGCTCTGTGCTCCTCAAAGGTAATTTGATGTATTCTCTTATGCGGGAAGAAGGAGTTTCCGATGCGTAGCTCGTTATCAATACAGAACTCCAGCATTTTATCTCCATTGCTGTTTCGGGTCTTTTCAGCACCATACCTTCCCAAACTTCCATGTCCTCGTCTAATTTCATTTCCCACTCTAGCATTCCAATCTCCCATTATAATAACGTTTTCCGTTACATTTCTAGCCTTATCTAATATTTGTTGGTGGGAGTTGTAATATTGTTCTTTTTGTAGTTCATCTTTATCCTCTGTAGGAGCGTATTCTTGTATAATGGCAATCCTACGGGTTAAATCCAATTCCAAATTCAGTCTTATTATCATAGAGTTAACTGCTTTCCAGTCAGTTACTCTAGTGTTCAGTCTTTCGCTAATAATAATTCCCACACCTTCTTTTGCACAGCACCTTCCTTCTACTCCTTCTACTCCTTAGAACGTATCCATTTTCCATGTCAACCTCTCCTGATCCTTTCTTTTTGACTTCACTAATTCCTAATATTTCTAGTTTGTATTTCTCCATTTCCTTTACAATCTCCACTTCCTTTCCTGAGAGGGAGGTTCCAAATCTCATAGTCCGTTTTACCTTGCATTGTCGTCGTTGTTTACTCTGTTCGGCTTCCATTCCTGTGTTTCTCTGAATATGTATTTATTTCACTTCATGTGGGTTATTAGCCCTACGATGAAGCTAGGGCAGTGGGAGGAGTGCTCCCTTTAAGCCTATGCCCTTGCTTGGTTCTCTTTCTGGGTATGCTCCCATAGCCTTCGGGTCAAAACCCTTACCACAAGGCAGTGGGGTTGTAGCTCTTCCGCCTCTTAGGATGTTGGGACTGTACAATCTTTTCCATCTCTAGAGCCGTTGGCCGGTTTTCTGTTAGGGTTCCTTCCCTTAGTCCTTGGGGGTTCCCTACCCTACCTTCAAGGCAGTAGGGGCAGTGCTCATTTAATGGCGGCACTTCCTCGCCATGTCACAATGCTGTCATTGGGCTTTTCTGGGTTCTTATTGAGTACGGACTTGCCAAAGACCATCCTCCCCAGGCCCTGTTAGCATTGTCGCCTCGGTCCGGGACTGCTTATTTGGCATTGCCTTATTCGCTGCTAACCACCATATCTGGTGGTCGTTCGCTATCCGCCACCTGCGACCCGCCCAGTTGCTGAGACTCGCATCGGAATAAAGCTTCATAGAGGCTTCTACCGATGGGATAGTCAAAATCAAATAATTAAACGCTTTTCAGGCTCTGAAAAGCATAATAATACAAAATTTTGTGAAAATCATCTCTGGCTTAGTCTGTATAGAAAAGGAGTTTCAAACGAGTACTAGCATTGAAAGAGAATTTCTCAAGAAATCAAGTTTTGATCCCATAGTCGAAGTGAAATAATTAAAACCCTTTTCGGGCTCTGAAAAACATAATATGGCTTGGTCTGTAGAGAAAATGAGTTTCAAACGAGTAATAGCGTTGAACATGAATTTCTCGAGAAATCAAATTTTTTACTTATAGTCAAAATGAAATTATCAAAACGCTTTTCATGATCTGAAATGCATAATAATGCAACATTTCTGTGAAAATCATCTCTGGCTAGGCCTGTATAGAAAACGAGTTTCAAACAAGTACTAACATTGAACACGAATTTCTCGAAAAATCGAGTTTTGATCCCATAGTAAAAATGTGATAATTAAAACGCTTTTCAGGGTCTGAAAAGCATAATATTACAACATTTTTATGAAAATCATCTATGGCTTGGTCTGTAGAGAAAATGAGTTTCAAACGAGTAATAGCATTGAACGCGAATTTCTCGAAATATCAAGTTTTTAACCTATAGTCGAAATGTGATAATTTAAAAGTTTTTCAGGCTCTGAAAAGCATAACAATTCATCACTTTAAAGAGAATCATCTCTGTCTTGTTCTGTATAGAAAATCAGTTCCAAACGAGCACGGCATTGAACGTGAATTTCTTGATTAATCAGGTTTTGATAATATAGTCAAAATGTAAAAATTAAAACGCTTTTGAGGCTCTGAATAGCATAATAATTCAACATTTTAATTAAATTCTTCTCTGGCTTGTTCTGTAGAGAAAATGACTTTCAAACGAGAACTAGCATTGAACGTGAAATTCTCGAAAAATCAAGTTTTGAAGCCATTGTCGAAATGTAATAATTAAAACGCTTTTCCGTCTCTGAAAAGCACAGTAGAGCAACATTTTTATGAAAATCATTTCTGGCTTGGCCTGCATATGAAATGAGTTTCAAGTGAGTATTAGCATTGAACGCGAATTTCTCGAAAAATCAAGTTTTGATCATATTGTCGAAATGTAATAATAAAATCGCTTTTCAAACTCTGAAAAGCATAATAATACAAAATTTTTAAGAAAATCATGTTTGGCTGGTTCTCCATAGATAATGATTTTCAAGCGAGTTTTAGCTTTGAACGCGAATTTCTCGAAAAATCAAGTTTTGATGCTGTAGTCGATATGTCAGGCGCTGAGAAGCATAATAATACAACATTTTTGTGAAAATCATCTCTGGCTAGGTCTGTATAGAAAATGAATTTCAAACGAGTAGCTACTAGCAATGAACACGTATTTCTCGAGAAATCAAATTTTGATATTATAGTCAAAATGTGATAATTTCAACGCTTCTCAGTCTCTCAAAAGCATAATAATACAATATATTTATGAAAATCATCTCTGGTTTTGTCTGTAGAGAAGATCAGTTTTATACGACTATTAGCATTGAACGCGAATTTCTAGAAAAATCAAGTTTTGATCCTATGGTCAAAATTTTTTACTCTTCTTCTTCTTCTTCTCCCCTATGCTCACTTAGGCATCGGGTCCTTTCAGCCACTTCTTGAAAGAAGTTCTATCCTGTGCCAGTATATTCACTTCGTCCTGTGTCTTCCCTCTCTTCTGTACCAGTCCATAAATGTACTGGTTCCAGTTCAACCTGGGTCGTCCCCTTCCTCTCTTTCCTTCTGGTCGGGCTTCAAATATTTGTTTCGGTTTACGCTCTTCCTCCATCATAATAAGATGTCCCAGCCAGCCTAATTCTCTCTTCTCGATTATTTCAATCAGTGGTTCCTGATTCAGGCATTCTCTTCTTATTGTTGTGTTTCGTATCATATCTCTCCTTGTCTTTCCTACAGTTTTTCTTAAGAATTTCATTTCAGTAGCAGTATGTCTGCTCTCCAATTTAATTTGCATTATCCAGCTTTCTGATCCATATAATAGCGTGGGGAGATAGACTGTTTTATATATTTTCATTTTTGTTTCTTTACTAATCTCCTATTTACATATAATAGTGTTACTAACATTATAGTACAGATTATTTGCTTTCTGAATTCTGTGATTAATTTCAGAGTCCATTTTCCCGTCCGCAGTTAGCATGGTTCCTAAATATTCAAACTGTTCTACTTGTTCTAAGGTCTTATTATTCCAATGAATGCGCATCCTTGCTGGTTCTTGTTTAGTGAAGTGCACGACTTTCGTCTTGCTAACATTGATTTCCATCTTTCGTTCTTTGAATGCTCGGCCCCACTCTAGGACAGCATTTTGTAGGCTGTTGCTATCTTTTGCTAGGTGAACAATATCATCAGCGTATACTAATGTTTGTACCCATCTTTTAATTACCAATTTTACATTTTCTTGTTCTTCTTTTGCATTGCTTTATAATTTGCTCCATGAATAATATGAAAAGAAGAGGACTAAGTCCATCACCTTGTTTTACACCTTTTCTGATATTAAATTCGTTGGAGGATTGTCCATTTATTCTAACAGTTCCTTTAACGTTCTTATATAGACTTTGAATTATTCTAGTTAGTTTTGACGTTACTTGGAACTGATGAAGGGCCTTCCATATTTGTCCTCTTGGTACTCTGTCGAAGGCAGACTTTAAGTCAATAAAAGCTGTAAATATTTCCCCTCCTCTGCTTAGTATCTTCTCTATTGCGTTCCTCAGGGAGAAGATTAGATCTTGAGTTTGACGATGAGGCCTGAAACCTGCTTGCTCTTCTTCCAATTTATCTTCCACTTGTTGCCTTAATCTTTTTTCTATAATGTGTGAATATAGTTTCTGGGCCACTGGCGCTAAGCATAATGCTCTATAGTTTGAGCAATCGAGGGTACTTCCTTTTTTATGTATAGGAATTATTACATTCTGTTCCCAATCTTTTGGTATTCTCTCTGTTGCCCATATTAGTCTGTAAAAGTCCCATATTCATTTTTCTATTTCCTTTCCACAATATTTTATAAATTCTGGATGTATATTATCCCAACCGGGTGCTTTACCAGTTCTTAAGGATTTAATTGCCTCTTGTACTTCTTTTAGTTGGATTTCTCCCTCAGCTTCCACGTTCTCATTTTCCTCCCTCATGGGTCTTTCCTCATACAATTCCTCTTCTTCTTCTCAAAACGTTTCCGCATAATATTCATTCCACGTATCTAAAACTTCCTTCATATTGGTTTTCACCTCGTTATTCTTGTTTTTGATATTCCTTATTTTCTTTCCTCGTTTTCCTTTCAGATTTTTCAACACATGCTAAAATTTTCTTGGATTATTTTTATGATTTTCTTCTATTTCCTTTCCAAATTGTTCCCAGGTTTCTTTCTCCGCTGTTCTCACTATCCGTTTTGCTGTATCTCTTGCCTGTATATAAGCTTCTTTGTCCTCCATTCTTTTGGTCTTTAAGTATTTTAGCCACGCTTTCTTTTTAATTGCAACTTTTTCTTTCACATTTTTGCTCCACCATCTTGTCTGCTTCTTTTTATTGGTTATCTTTACTATTCCACATATTTCTGTTGCAACTTTCTTTCATTACTTTCCATATATTTTCCACATTCCATTCTTGTCCATGGTTTTGTTCTTTTTCTCTAAGTTTTTCTTTCAGTTTCCTCTGAAACTCCTTTCTTTTATTTTGGGTTTCTAATGTTGATATTTTAAGTTTAGTAAGATTTATCTTAATTGGTGCAGGTAGTGGTTTGAATCGTGTCGTCATTACTAGTAGTCTATGTTGAGTACTGAGCTCGGCGCTGCGAAAAACTCTTACATCCATTACATCATAATGGGTGTTTTTTTGTATATACGCAGTAATCTATTGTGCTCTGTGCTCCTCAAAGGTAATTTGATGTATTCTCTTATGCGGGAAGAAGGAGTTTCCGATGAGTAGCTCGTTATCAATACAGAACTCCAGCATTTTATCTCCATTGCTGTTTCGGGTCTTTTCAGCACCATACCTTCCCAAACTTCCATGTCCTCGTCTAATTTCATTTCCCACTCTAGCATTCCAATCTCCCATTATAATAACGTTTTCCGTTACATTTCTAGCCTTATCTAATATTTGTTGGTGGGAGTTGTAATATTGTTCTTTTTCTAGTTCATCTTTATCCTCTGTAGGAGCGTATTCTTGTATAATGGCAATCCTACGGGTTAAATCCAATTCCAAATTCAGTCTTATTATCATAGAGTTAACTGCTTTCCAGTCAGTTACTCTAGTGTTCAGTCTTTCGCTAATAATAATTCCCACACCTTCTTTTGCACAGCTCCTTCCTTCTACTCCTTCTACTCCTTAGAACGTATCCATTTTCCATGTCAACCTCTCCTGATCCTTTCTTTTTGACTTCACTAATTCCTAATATTTCTAGTTTGTATTTCTCCATTTCCTTTACAATCTCCACTTCCTTTCCTGAGAGGGAGGTTCCAAATCTCATAGTCCGTTTTACCTTGCATTGTCGTCGTTGTTTACTCTGTTCGGCTTCCATTCCTGTGTTTCTCTGAATATGTATTTATTTCACTCCATGTGGGTTATTAGCCCTACGATGAAGCTAGGGCAGTGGGAGGAGTGCTCCCTTTAAGCCTATGCCCTTGCTTGGTTTTCTTTCTGTGTATGCTCCCATAGCCTTCGGGTCAAAACCCTTACCACAAGGCAGTGGGGTTGTAGCTCTTCCGCCTCTTAGGATGTTGGGACTCTACAATCTTTTCCATCTCTAGAGCCGTTGGCCGGTTTTCTGTTAGGGTTCCTTCCCTTAGTCCTTGGGGGTTCCCTACCCTACCTTCAAGGCAGTAGGGGCAGTGCTCATTTAATGGCGGCACTTCCTCGCCATGTCACAATGCTGTCATTGGGCTTTTCTGGGTTCTTATTGAGTACGGACTTGCCAAAGACCATCCTCCCCAGGCCCTGTTAGCATTGTCGCCTCGGTCCGGGACTGCTTATTTGGCATTGCCTTATTCGCTGCTAACCACCATATCTGGTGGTCGTTCGCTATCCGCCACCTGCGACCCGCCCAGTTGCTGAGACTCGCATCGGAATAAAGCTTCATAGAGGCTTCTACCGATGGGATAGTCAAAATCAAATAATTAGAACGCTTTTCAGGCTCTGAAAAGCATAATAATACAACATTTTTGTGAAAATCATCTCTGGCTTGGACTGTATAGAAAAGGAGTTTCAAACGAGTACTAGCATTGAAAGAGAATTTCTCAAGAAATCAAGTTTTGATCCCATAGTCGAAGTGAAAAATTAAAACCCTTTTCGGGCTCTGAAAAACATAATATGGCTTGGTCTGTAGAGAGAATGAGTTTCAAACGAGTAATAGCATTGAACATGAATTTCTCGAGAAATCAAATTTTTTACTTATAGTCAAAATGAAATTATCAAAACGCTTTTCATGCTCTGAAATGCATAATAATGCAACATTTCTATGAAAATCATCTCTGGCTAGGCCTGTATAGAAAACGAGTTTCAAACAAGTACTAACATTGAACACGAATTTCTCGAAAAATCGAGTTTTGAAGCCATTGTCGAAATGTAATAATTAAAACGCTTTTCCGTCTCTGAAAAGCACAGTTGAGCAACATTTTTATGAAAATCATTTCTGGCTTGGCCTGCATATGAAATGAGTTTCAAGTGAGTATTAGCATTGAACGCGAATTTCTCGAAAAATCAAGTTTTGATCATATTGTCGAAATGTAATAATAAAATCGCTTTTCAAACTCTGAAAAGCATAATAATACAAAATTTTTAAGAAAATCATGTTTGGCTGGTTCTCTATAAATAATGATTTTCAAGCGAGTTTTAGCTTTGAACGCGAATTTCTCGAAAAATCAAGTTTTGATGCTGTAGTCGATATGTCAGGCGCTGAGAAGCATAATAATACAACATTTTTGTGAAAATCATCTCTGGCTAGGTCTGTATAGAAAATGAATTTCAAACGAGTAGCTACTAGCAATGAACACGTATTTCTCTAGAAATCAAATTTTGATATTATAGTCAAAATGTGATAATTTCAACGCTTCTCAGTCTCTCAAAAGCATAATAATACAATATATTTATGAAAATAATCTCTGGTTTTGTCTGTAGAGAAGATCAGTTTTATACGATTATTAGCATTGAACGCGAATTTCTAGAAAAATCAAGTTTTGATCCTATGGTCAAAATTTTTTACTCTTCTTCTTCTTCTTTTGCCTTATGCTCACTTAGGCATCGGGTCCTTTCACCCACTTCTTGAAAGAAGTTCTATCCTGTGCCAGTCTTTTCACTTCGTCCTGTGTCTTCCCTCTCTTCTGTACCAGTCCATAAATGTACTGGTTCCGGTTCAACCTGGGTCGTCCCCTTCCTCTCTTTCCTTCTGGTCGGGCCTCAAATATTTGTTTCGGTTTACGCTCTTCCTCCATCATAATAAGATGTCCCAGCCAGCCTAATTCTCTCTTCTCGATGATTTCAATCAGTGGTTCCTGATTCAAGCATTCTCTTCTTATTGTTGTGTTTCGTATCATATCTCTCCTTGTCTTTCCTACAGTTTTTCTTAAGAATTTCATTTCAGTAGCAGTATGTCTGCACTCCAATTTAATTTGCATTATCCAGCTTTCTGATCCATATAATAGCGTGGGGAGATAGACTGTTTTATATATTTTCATTTTTGTTTCTTTACTAATCTGCTATTTAAATATAATAGTGTTACTAACATTATAGTACAGATTATTTGCTTTCTGAATTCTGTGATTAATTTCAGAGTCCATTTTCCCGTCCGCAGTTAGCATGGTTCCTAAATATTCAAACTGTTCTACTTGTTCTAAGGTCATATTATTCCAATGAATGCGCAACCTTGCTGGTTCTTGTTTAGTGAAGTGCACGACTTTCGTCTTGCTAACATTGATTTCCATCTTTCGTTCTTTGAATGCTCGGCCCCACTCTAGGACAGCATTTTGTAGGCTGTTGCTATCTTTTGCTAGGTGAACAATATCATCAGCGTATACTAATGTTTTTAATTACCAATTTTACATTTTCTTGTTCTTCTCTTGCATTGCTTTATAATTTGCTCCATGAATAATATGAAAAGAAGAGGACATCACCTTGTTTTACACCTTTTCTGATATTAAATTCGTTGGAGGATTGTCCATTTATTCTAACAGTTCCTTTAACGTTCTTATATAGACTTTGAATTATTCTAGTTAGTTTTGACGTTACTTGGAACTGATGAAGGGCCTTCCATATTTGTCCTCTTGCTACTCTGTCGAAGGCAGACTTTAAGTCAATAAAAGCTGTAAATATTTCCCCTCCTCTGCTTAGTATCTTCTCTATTGCGTTCCTCAGGGAGAAGATTAGTTCTTGAGTTTGACGATGAGGCCTGAAACCTGCTTGCTCTTCTTCCAATTTATCTTCCACTTGTTGCCTTAATTTTTTTTCTATAATGTGTGAATATAGTTTGTGGGCCACTGGCGCTAAGCATATTGCTCTATAGTTTGAGCAATCGAGGGTACTTCCTTTTTTATGTATAGGAATTATTACATTCTGTTCCCAATCTTTTGGTATTCTCTCTGTTGCCCATATTAGTCTGTAAAAGTCCCATATTCATTTTTCTATTTCCTTTCCACAATATTTTATAAATTCTGGATGTATATTATCCCAACCGGGTGCTTTTCCAGTTCTTAAGGATTTAATTGCCTCTTGTACTTCTTTTAGTTGGATTTCTCCCTCAGCTTTCACGTTCTCATTTTCCTCCCTCATGGGTCTTTCCTCATACAATTCCTCTTCTTCTTCTCAAAACGTTTCCGCATAATATTCATTCCACGTATCTAGAACTTCCTTCATATTGGTTTCACCTCGTTATTCTTGTTTTTGATATTCCTTATTTTCTTTCCTCGTTTTCCTTTCAGATTTTTCAACACATGCTAAAATTTTCTTGGATTATTTTTATGATTTTCTTCTATTTCCTTTCCAAATTGTTCCCAGGTTTCTTTCTCCGCTGTTCTCACTATCCGTTTTGCTGTATCTCTTGCCTGTATATAAGCTTCTTTGTCCTCCATTCTTTTGGTCTTTAAGTATTTTAGCCACGCTTTCTTTTTAATTGCAACTTTTTCTTTCACATTTTTGCTCCACCATCTTGTCTGCTTCTTTTTATTGGTTATCTTTACTATTCCACATATTTCTGTTGCAACTTTCTTTCATTACTTTCCATATATTTTCCACATTCCATTCTTGTCCATGGTTTTGTTCTTTTTCTCTAAGTTTTTCTTTCAGTTTCCTCTGAAACTCCTTTCTTTTATTTTGGGTTTCTAATGTTGATATTTTAAGTTTAGTAAGATTTATCTTAATTGGTGCAGGTAGTGGTTTGAATCGTGTCGTCATTACTAGTAGTCTATGTTGAGTACTAAGCTCGGCGCTGCGAAAAACTCTTACATCCATTACATCATAATGGGTGTTTTTTTGTATATACGCAGTAATCTATTGTGCTCTGTGCTCCTCAAAGGTAATTTAATGTATTCTTTTATGCGGGAAGAAGGAGTTTCCGATGCGTAGCTCGTTATCAATACAGAACTCCAGCATTTTATCTCCATTGCTGTTTCGGGTCTTTTCAGCACCATACCTTCCCAAACTTCCATGTCCTCGTCTAATTTCATTTCCCACTCTACCATTCCAATCTCCCATTATAATAACGTTTTCCGTTACATTTCTAGCCTTATCTAATATTTGTTGGTGGGAGTTGTAATATAGTTCTTTTTCTAGTTCATCTTTATCCTCTGTAGGAGCGTATACTTGTATAATGGCAATCCTACGGGTTAAATCCAATTCCAAATTCAGTCTTATTATCATAGAGTTAACTGCTTTCCAGTCAGTTACTCTAGTGTTCAGTCTTTCGCTAATAATAATTCCCACACCTTCTTTTGCACAGCTCCTTTATTCTACTCCTGAATACCTTAGAACGTATCCATTTTCCATGTCAACCTCTCCTGATTCTTTCTTTTTGACTTCACTAATTCCTAATATTTCTAGTTTGTATTTCTCCATTTCCTTTACAATCTCCACTTCCCTTCCTGAGAGGGAGGTTCCAAATCTCATAGTCCGTTTTACCTTGCATTGTCGTCGTTGTTTACTCTGTTCGGCTTACATTCCTGTGTTTCTCTGAATATGTATTTATTTCACTTCATGTGGGTTATTTGCCCTACGATGAAGCTAGGGCAGTGGGAGGAGTGCTCCCTTTAAGCCTCTGCCCTTGCTTGGTTTTCTTTCTGGGTTTGCTCCCATAGCCTTCGGGTCAAAACCCTTACCACAAGGCAGTGGGGTTGTAGCTCTTCCGCCTCTTAGGATGTTGGAACTCTACAATCTTTTCCATCTCTAGAGCCGTTGGCCGGTTTTCTGTTAGGGTTCCTTCCCTTAGTCCTTGGGGGTTCCCTACCCTACCTTCAAGGCAGTAGGGGCAGTGCTCATTTAATGGCGGCACTTCCTCGCCATGTCACAATGCTGTCATTGGGCTTTTCTGGGTTCTTATTGAGTACGGACTTGCCAAAGACCATCCTCCCCAGGCCCTGTTAGCATTGTCGCCTCTGTCCGGGACTGCTTATTTGGCATTGCCTTATTCGCAGCTAACCACCATATCTGGTGGACGTTCGCTATCCGCCACCTGCGACCCGCCCAGTTGCTGAGACTCGCATCGGAATAAAGCTTCATAGAGGCTTCTACCGATGGGATAGTCAAAATCAAATAATTAAACGCTTTTCAGGCTCTGAAAAGCATAATAATACAAAATTTTGTGAAAATCATCTCTGGCTTAGTCTGTATAGAAAAGGAGTTTCAAACGAGTACTAGCATTGAAAGAGAAATTCTCAAGAAATCAAGTTTTGATCCCATAGTCGAAGTGAAATAATTAAAACCCTTTTCGGGCTCTGAAAAACATAATATGGCTTGGTCTGTAGAGAAAATGAGTATCAAACGAGTAATAGCGTTGAACATGAATTTCTCGAGAAATCAAATTTTTTACTTATAGTCAAAATGAAATTATCAAAACGCTTTTCATGATCTGAAATGCATAATAATGCAACATTTCTATGAAAATCATCTCTGGCTAGGCCTGTATAGAAAACGAGTTTCAAACAAGTACTAACATTGAACACGAATTTCTCGAAAAATCGAGTTTTGATCCCATAGTAAAAATGTGATAATTAAAACGCTTTTCAGGGTCTGAAAAGCATAATATTACAACATTTTTATGAAAATCATCTATGGCTTGGTCTGTAGAGAAAATGAGTTTCAAACGAGTAATAGCATTGAACGCGAATTTCTCGAGATATCAAGTTTTTAACCTATAGTCGAAATGTGATAATTTAAAAGTTTTTCAGGCTCTGAAAAGCATAACAATTCATCACTTTAAAGAGAATCATCTCTGTCTTGTTCTGTATAGAAAATCAGTTCCAAACGAGCAGGGCATTGAACGTGAATTTCTTGACTAATCAGGTTTTGATAATATAGTCAAAATGTAAAAATTAAAACGCTTTTGAGGCTCTGAATAGCATAATAATTCAACATTTTAATTAAATTCTTCTCTGGCTTGTTCTGTAGAGAAAATGACTTTCAAACGAGAACTAGCATTGAACGTGAAATTCTCGAAAAATCAAGTTTTGAAGCCATTGTCGAAATGTAATAATTAAAACGCTTTTCCGTCTCTGAAAAGCACAGTAGAGCAACATTTTTATGAAAATCATTTCTGGCTTGGCCTGCATATGAAATGAGTTTCAAGTGAGTATTAGCATTGAACGCGAATCTCTCGAAAAATCAAGTTTTGATCCTATGGTCAAAATTTTTTACTCTTCTTCTTCTTCTTCTCCCCTATGCTCACTTAGGCATCGGGTCCTTTCAGCCACTTCTTGAAAGAAGTTCTATCCTGTGCCAGTATATTCACTTCGTCCTGTGTCTTCCCTCTCTTCTGTACCAGTCCATAAATGTACTGGTTCCGGTTCAACCTGGGTCGTCCCCTTCCTCTCTTTCCTTCTGGTCGGGATTCAAATATTTGTTTCGGTTTACGCTCTTCCTCCATCATAATAAGATGTCCCAGCCAGCCTAATTCTCTCTTCTCGATGATTTCAATCAGTGGTTCCTGATTCAGGCATTCTCTTCTTATTGTTGTGTTTCGTATCATATCTCTCCTTGTCTTTCCTACAGTTTTTCTTAAGAATTTCATTTCAGTAGCAGTATGTCTGCTCTCCAATTTAATTTGCATTATCCAGCTTTGTGATCCATATAATAGCGTGGGGAGATAGACTGTTTTATATATTTTCATTTTTGTTTCTTTACTAATCTCCTATTTAAATATAATAGTGTTACTAACATTATAGTACAGATTATTTGCTTTCTGAATTCTGTGATTAATTTCAGAGTCCATTTTCCCGTCCGCAGTTAGCATGGTTCCTAAATATTCAAACTGTTCTACTTGTTCTAAGGTCTTATTATTCCAATGAATGCGCAACCTTGCTGGTTCTTGTTTAGTGAAGTGCACGACTTTCGTCTTGCTAACATTGATTTCCATCTTTCGTTCTTTGAATGCTCGGCCCCACTCTAGGACAGCATTTTGTAGGCTGTTGCTATCTTTTGCTAGGTGAACAATATCATCAGCGTATACTAATGTTTTTAATTACCAATTTTACATTTTCTTGTTCTTCTTTTGCATTGCTTTATAATTTGCTCCATGAATAATATGAAAAGAAGAGGACATCACCTTGTTTTACACCTTTTCTGATATTAAATTCGTTGGAGGATTGTCCATTTATTCTAACAGTTCCTTTAACGTTCTTATATAGACTTTGAATTATTCTAGTTAGTTTTGACGTTACTTGGAACTGATGAAGGGCCTTCCATATTTGTCCTCTTGGTACGCTGTCGAAGGCAGACTTTAAGTCAATAAAAGCTGTAAATATTTCCCCTCCTCTGCTTAGTATCTTCTCTATTGCGTTCCTCAGGGAGAAGATTAGATCTTGAGTTTGACGATGAGGCCTGAAACCTTCTTGCTCTTCTTCCAATTTATCTTCCACTTGTTGCCTTAATTTTTTTTCTATAATGTGTGAATATAGTTTCTGGGCCACTGGCGCTAAGCATAATGCTCTATAGTTTGAGCAATCGAGGGTACTTCCTTTTTTATGTATAGGAACTATTACATTCTGTTCCCAATCTTTTGGTATTCTCTCTGTTGCCCATATTAGCCTGTAAAAGTCCCATATTCATTTTTCTATTTCTTTTCCACCATATTTTATAAATTCTGGATGTATATTATCCCAACCGGGTGCTTTACCAGTTCTTAAGGATTTAATTGCCTCTTGTACTTCTTTTAGTTGGATTTCTCCCTCAGCTTCCACGTTCTCATTTTCTTCCCTCATGGGTCTCTCCTCATACAATTCCTCTTCTTCTTCTCAAAACGTATCCGCATAATATTCATTCCACGTATCTAAACTTCCTTCATATTGGTTTTCAGCTCGTTATTCTTGTTTTTGATATTCCTTATTTTCTTTCCTCGTTTTCCTTTCAGATTTTTCAACACATGCCAAAATTTTCTTGGATTATTTTTATGATTTTCTTCTATTTCCTTTCCAAATTGTTCCCAGGTTTCTTTCTCCGCTGTTCTCACTATCCGTTTTGCTGTATCTCTTGCCTGTATATAAGCTTCTTTGTCCTCCATTCTTTTGGTCTTTAAGTATTTTAGCCACGCTTTCTTTTTAATTGCAACTTTTTCTTTCACATTATTGCTCCACCATCTTGTCTGCTTCTTTTTTTTGTTATCTTTACTATTCCACATATTTCTGTTGCAACTTTCTTTCATTAATTTCCATATATTTTCCACATTCCATTCTTGTCCATGGTTTTGTTCTTTTTCTCTAAGTTTTTCTTTCAGTTTCCTCTGAAACTCCTTTCTTTTATTTTGCGTTTCTAATGTTGATATTTTAAGTTTAGTAAGGTTTATCTTAATTGGTGCAGGTAGTGGTTTGAATCGGGTCGTCATTACTAGTAGTCTATGTTGATTACTGAGCTCGGCGCTTCGAAAAACTCTTACATCCATTACATCATAATGGGTGTTTTTTTGTATATACGCAGTAATCTATTGTGCTCTGTGCTCCTCAAAGGTAATTTGATGTATTCTCTTATGCGGGAAGAAGGAGTTTCCGATGCGTAGCTCGTTATCAATACAGAACTCCAGCATTTTATCTCCATTGCTGTTTCGGGTCTTTTCAGCACCATACCTTCCCAAACTTCCATGTCCTCGTCTAATTTCATTTCCCACTCTAGCATTCCAATCTCCCATTATAATAACGTTTTCCGTTACATTTCTAGCCTTATCTAATATTTGTTGTTGGGAGTTGTAATATAGTTCTTTTTCTAGTTCATCTTTATCCTCTGTAGGAGCGTATACTTGTATAATGGCAATCCTACGGGTTAAATCCAATTCCAAATTCAGTCTTATTATCATAGAGTTAACTGCTTTCCAGTCAGTTACTCTAGTGTTCAGTCTTTCGCTAAAAATAATTCCCACACCTTCTTTTGCACAGCTCCTTCCTTCTACTCCTTCTACTCCTTAGAACGTATCCATTTTCCATGTCAACCTCTCCCGATCCTTTCTTTTTGACTTCACTAATTCCTAACATTTCTAGTTTGTATTTCTCCATTTCCTTTACAATCTCCACTTCCTTTCCTGAGAGGGAGGTGATGTTCCAGGTTCCAAATCTCATAGTCCGTTTTACCTTGCATTGTCGTCGTTGTTTACTCTGTTCGGCTTCTATTCCTGTGTTTCTCTGAATATGTATTTATTTCACTTCATGTAGGTTATTAGCCCTACGATGAAGCTAGGGCAGTGGGAGGAGTGCTCCCTTTAAGCCTCTGCCCTTGCTTGGTTTTCTTTCTGGGTTTGCTCCCATAGCCTTCGGGTCAAAACCCTTACCACAAGGCAGTGGGGTTGTAGCTCTTCCGCCTCTTAGGATGTTGGAACTCTACAATCTTTTCCATCTCTAGAGCCGTTGGCCGGTTTTCTGTTAGGGTTCTTTCCCTTAGTCCTTGGGGGTTCCCTACCCTACCTTCAAGGCAGTAGGGGCAGTGCTCATTTAATGGCGGCACTTCCTCGCCATGTCACAATGCTGTCATTGGGCTTTTCTGGGTTCTTATTGAGTACGGACTTGCCAAAGACCATCCTCCCCAGGTCCTGTTAGCATTGTCGCCTCGGTCCGGGACTGCTTATTTGGCATTGCCTTATTCGCAGCTATCCACCATATCTGGTGGTCGTTCGCTATCCGCCACCTGCGACCCGCCCAGTTGCTGAGACTCGCATCGGAATAAAGCTTCATAGAGGCTTCTACCGATGGGATAGTCAAAATCAAATAATTAAAACGCTTTTCAGGCTCTGAAAAGCATAATAATACAACATTTTTGTGAAAATCATCTCTGGCTTAGTCTGTATAGAAAAGGAGTTTAAAACGAGTAGCTACTAGCAATGAACACGTATTTCTCGAGAAATCAAATTTTGATATTATAGTCAAAATGTGATAATTTCAACGCTTCTCAGTCTCTCAAAAGCATAATAATACAATATATTTATGAAAATCATCTCTGGTTTCGTCTGTAGAGAAGATCAGTTTTATACGACTATTAGCATTGAACGCGAATTTCTAGAAAAATCAAGTTTTGATCCTATGGTCAAAATTTTTTACTCTTCTTCTTCTTCTCCCTTATGCTCACTTAGGCATCGGGTCCTTTCACCCACTTCTTGAAAGAAGTACTGTCCTGTGCCAGTCTTTTCACTTCGTCCGGTGTCTTCCTTCTCTTCTGTACCAGTCCATAAATGTACTGGTTCCAGTTCAACCTGTGTCGTCCCCTTCCTCTCTTTCCTTCTAATCGGGCCTCAAATATTTGTTTCGGTTTACGCTCTTCCTCCATCATAATAAGATGTCCCAGCCAGCCTAATTCTCTCTTCTCGATGATTTCAATCAGTGGTTCCTGATTCAGGCATTCTCTTCTTATTGTCGTGTTTCGTATCATATCTCTCCTTGTCTTTCCTACAGTTTTTCTTAAGAATTTCATTTCAGTAGCAGTATGTCTGCTCTCCAATTTAATTTGCATTATCCAGCTTTCTGATCCATATAATAGCGTGGGGAGATAGACTGTTTATATATTTAATTTTTGTTGCTTTACTAATCTCCTATTTACCTATAATAGTGTTACTAACATTATAGTACAGATTATTTGCTTTCTGAATTCTGTGATTAATTTCAGAGTCCATTTTCCCGTCCGCAGTTAGCATGGTTCCTAAATATTCAAACTGTTCTACTTCTTCTAAGGTCTTATTATTCCAATGAATGCGCATCCTTGCTGGTTCTTGTTTAGTGAAGTGCACGACTTTCGTCTTGCTAACATTGATTTCCATCTTTCGTTCTTTGAATGCTCGGCCCCACTCTAGGACAGCATTTTGTAGGCTGTTGCTATCTTTTGCTAGGTGAACAATATCATCAGCGTATACTAATGTTTGTACCCATCTTTTAATTACCAATTTTACATTTTCTTGTTCTTCTTTTGCATTGCTTTATAATTTGCTCCATGAATAATATGAAAAGAAGAGGACTAAGTCCATCACCTTGTTTTACACCTTTTCTGATATTAAATTCGTTTGAGGATTGTCCATTTATTCTAACAGTTCCTTTAACGTTCTTATATAGACTTTGAATTATTCTAGTTAGTTTTGACGTTACTTGGAACTGATGAAGGGCCTTCCATATTTGTCCTCTTGGTACTCTGTCGAAGGCAGACTTTAAGTCAATAAAAGCTGTAAATATTTCCCCTCCTCTGCTTAGTATCTTCTCTATTGCGTTCCTCAGGAAGAAGATTAGATCTTGAGTTTGACGATGAGGCCTGAAACCTGCTTGCTCTTCTTCCAATTTATCTTCCACTTGTTGCCTTAATCTTTTTTCTATAATGTGTGAATATAGTTTCTGGGCCACTGGCGCTAAGCATATTGCTCTATAGTTTGAGCAATCGAGGGTACTTCCTTTTTTATGTATAGGAATTATTACATTCTGTTCCCAATCTTTTGGTATTCTCTCTGTTGCCCATATTAGTCTGTAAAAGTCCCATATTCATTTTTCTATTTCCTTTCCACCATATTTTATAAATTCTGGATGTATATTATCCCAACCGGGTGCTTTACGAGTTCTTAAGGATTTAATTGCCTCTTGTACTTCTTTTAGTTGGATTTCTCCCTCAGCTTCCACGTTCTCATTTTCTTCCCTCATGGGTCTTTCCTCATACAATTCCTCTTCTTCTTCTCAAAACGTTTCCGCATAATATTCATTCCACGTATCTAAAACTTCCTTCATATTGGTTTTCACCTCGTTATTCTTGTTTTTGATATTCCTTATTTTCTTTCCTCGTTTTCCTTTCAGATTTTTCAACACATGCAAAATTTTCTTGGATTATTTTCATGATTTCCTTCCATTTCCTTTCCAAATTGTTCCCAGGTTTCTTTCTCCGCTGTTCTCACTATCTGTTTTGCTGCATCTCTTGCCTGTATATAAGCTTCTTTGTCCTCCATTCTTTTGGTCTCTAAGTATTTTAGCCACGCTTTCTTTTTAATTGCAACTTTTTCTTTCACATTATTGCTCCACCATCTTGTCTGCATCTTTTTATTTGTTATCTTTACTATTCTACATATTTCTGTTGCAACTTTCTTTCATTACTTTCCATATATTTTCCACATTCCATTCTTGTCCATGGTTTTGTTCTTTTTCTCTAAGTTTTTCTTTCAGTTTCCTCTGAAACTCCTTTCTTTTATTTTGGGTTTCTAATGTTGATATTTTAAGTTTACTAAGGTTTATCTTAATTGGTGCAGGTAGTGGTTTGAATCGTTTCGTCATTACTAGTAGTCTATGTTGAGTACTGAGCTCGGCGCTGCGAAAAACTCTTACATCCATTACATCATAATGGGTATTTTTTTTTGTATATACGCAGTAATCTATTGTGCTCTGTGCTCCTCAAAGGTAATTTGATGTATTCTTTTATGCGGGAAGAAGGAGTTTCCGATGCGTAGCTCGTTATCAATACAGAACTCCAGCATTTTATCTCCATTGCTGTTTCGGGTCTTTTCAGCACCATACCTTCCCAAACTTCCATGTCCTCGTCTAATTTCATTTCCCACTCTAGCATTCCAATCTCCCATTATAATAACGTTTTCCGTTACATTTCTAGCCTTATCTAATATTTGTTGTTGGGAGTTGTAATATAGTTCTTTTTCTAGTTCATCTTTATCCTCTGTAGGAGCGTATACTTGTATAATGGCAATCCTACGGGTTAAATCCAATTCCAAATTCAGTCTTATTATCATAGAGTTAACTGCTTTCCAGTCAGTTACTCTAGTGTTCAGTCTTTCGCTAAAAATAATTCCCACACCTTCTTTTGCACAGCTCCTTTATTCTACTCCTGAATACCTTAGAACGTATCCATTTTCCATGTCAACCTCTCCCGATCCTTTCTTTTTGACTTCACTAATTCCTAATATTTCTAATTTGTATTTCTCCATTTCCTTTACAATCTCCAATTCCCTTCCTGAGAGGGAGGTTCCAAATCTCATAGTCCGTTTTACCTTGCATTGTCGTCGTTGTTTACTCTGTTCGGCTTCCATTCCTGTGTTTCTCTGAATATGTATTTATTTCACTTCATGTGGGTTATTTGCCCTACGATGAAGCTAGGGCAGTGGGAGGAGTGCTCCCTTTAAGCCTCTGCCCTTGCTTGGTTTTCTTTCTGGGTATGCTCCCATAGCCTTCGGGTCAAAAACCCTTACCACAAGGCAGTGGGGTTGTAGCTCTTCCGCCTCTTAGGATGTTGGGACTCTACAATCTTTTCCATCTCTAGAGCCGTTGGCCGGTTTTCTGTTAGGGTTCCTTCCCTTAGTCCTTGGGGGTTCCCTACCCTACCTTCAAGGCAGTAGGGGCAGTGCTCATTTAATGGCGGCACTTCCTCGCCATGTCACAATGCTGTCATTGGGCTTTTCTGGGTTCTTATTGAGTACGGACTTGCCAAAGACCATCCTCCCCAGGCCCTGTTAGCATTGTCGCCTCGGTCCGGGACTGCTTATTTGGCATTGCCTTATTCGCAGCTAACCACCATATCTGGTGGACGTTCGCTATCCGCCACCTGCGACCCGCCCAGTTGCTGAGACTCGCATCGGAATAAAGCTTCATAGAGGCTTCTACCGATGGGATAGTCAAAATCAAATAATTAAAACGCTTTTCAGGCTCTGAAAAGCATAATAATACAAAATTTTGTGAAAATCAACTCTGGCTTAGTCTGTATAGAAAAGGAGTTTCAAACGAGTACTAGCATTGAAAGAGAATTTCTCAAGAAATCAAGTTTTGATCCCATAGTCGAAGTGAAATAATTAAAACCCTTTTCGGGCTCTGAAAAACATAATATGGCTTGGTCTGTAGAGAAAATGAGTTTCAAACGAGTAATAGCATTGAACATGAATTTCTCGAGAAATCAAATTTTTTACTTATAGTCAAAATGAAATTATCAAAACGCTTTTCATGATCTGAAATGCATAATAATACAACATTTCTATGAAAATCGTCTCTGGCTAGGCCTGTATAGAAAACGAGTTTCAAACAAGTACTAACATTGAACACGAATTTCTCGAAAAATCGAGTTTTGATCCCATAGTAAAAATGTGATAATTAAAACGCTTTTCAGGGTCTGAAAAGCATAATATTACAACATTTTTATGAAAATCATCTATGGCTTGGTCTGTAGAGAAAATGAGTTTCAAACTAGTAATAGCATTGAACGCGAATTTCTCGAAATATCAAGTTTTTAACCTATAGTCGAAATGTGATAATTTAAAAGTTTTTCAGGCTCTGAAAAGCATAATAATTCATCACTTTAAAGAGAATCATCTCTGTCTTGTTCTGTATAGAAAATCAGTTCCAAACGAGCACGGCATTGAACGTGAATTTCTTGATTAATCAGGTTTTGATAATATAGTCAAAATGTAAAAATTAAAACGCTTTTGAGGCTCTGAATAGCATAATAATTCAACATTTCAATTAAATTCTTCTCTGGCTTGTTCTGTAGAGAAAATGACTTTCAAACGAGAACTAGCATTGAACGTGAAATTCTCGAAAAATCAAGTTTTGAAGCCATTGTCGAAATGTAATAATTAAAACGCTTTTCCGTCTCTGAAAAGCACAGTAGAGCAACATTTTTATGAAAATCATTTCTGGCTTGGCCTGCATATGAAATGAGTTTCAAGTGAGTATTAGCATTGAACGCGAATTTCTCGAAAAATCAAGTTTTCATCATATTGTCGAAATGTAATAATAAAATCGCTTTTCAAACTCTGAAAAGCATAATAATACAAAATTTTTAAGAAAATCATGTTTGGCTGGTTCTCTATAGATAATGATTTTCAAGCGAGTTTTAGCTTTGAACGCGAATTTCTCGAAAAATCAAGTTTTGATGCTGTAGTCGATATGTCAGGCGCTGAGAAGCATAATAATACAACATTTTTGTGAAAATCATCTCTGGCTAGGTCTGTATAGAAAATGAATTTCAAACGAGTAGCTACTAGCAATGAACACGTATTTCTCGAGAAATCAAATTTTGATATTATAGTCAAAATGTGATAATTTCAACGCTTCTCAGTCTCTCAAAAGCATAATAATACAATATATTTATGAAAATCATCTCTGGTTTTGTCTGTAGAAAAGATCAGTTTTATACGACTATTAGCATTGAACGCGAATTTCTAGAAAAATCAAGTTTTGATCCTATGGTCAAAATTTTTTACTCTTCTTCTTCTTCTTCTCCCCTATGCTCACTTAGGCATCGGGTCCTTTCAGCCACTTCTTGAAAGAAGTTCTATCCTGTGCCAGTATATTCACTTCGTCCTGTGTCTTCCCTCTCTTCTGTACCAGTCCATAAATGTACTGGTTCCAGTTCAACCTGTGTCGTCCCCTTCCTCTCTTTCCTTCTGGTCGGGCTTCAAATATTTGTTTCGGTTTTCGCTCTTCCTCCATCATAATAAGATGTCCCAGGCAGCCTAATTCTCTCTTCTCGATGATTTCAATCAGTGGTTCCTGATTCAGGCATTCTCTTCTTATTGTTGTGTTTCGTATCATATCTCTCCTTGTCTTTCCTACAGTTTTTCTTAAGAATTTCATTTCAGTAGCAGTATGTCTGCTCTCCAATTTAATTTGCATTATCCAGCTTTCTGATCCATATAATAGCGTGGGGAGATAGACTGTTTTATATATTTTCATTTTTGTTTCTTTACTAATCTCCTATTTACATATAATAGTGTTACTAACATTATAGTACAGATTATTTGCTTTCTGAATTCTGTGATTAATTTCAGAGTCCATTTTCCCGTCCGCAGTTAGCATGGTTCCTAAATATTCAAACTGTTCTACTTGTTCTAAGGTCTTATTATTCCAATGAATGCGCATCCTTGCTGGTTCTTGTTTAGTGAAGTGCACGACTTTCGTCTTGCTAACATTGATTTCCATCTTTCGTTCTTTGAATGCTCGGCCCCACTCTAGGACAGCATTTTGTAGGCTGTTGCTATCTTTTGCTAGGTGAACAATATCATCAGCGTATACTAATGTTTGTACCCATCTTTTAATTACCAATTTTACATTTTCTTGTTCTTCTTTTGCATTGCTTTATAATTTGCTCCATGAATAATATGAAAAGAAGAGGACTAAGTCCATCACCTTGTTTTACACCTTTTCTGATATTAAATTCGTTTGAGGATTGTCCATTTATTCTAACAGTTCCTTTAACGTTCTTATATAGACTTTGAATTATTCTAGTTAGTTTTGACGTTACTTGGAACTGATGAAGGGCCTTCCATATTTGTCCTCTTGGTACTCTGTCGAAGGCAGACTTTAAGTCAATAAAAGCTGTAAATATTTCCCCTCCTCTGCTTAGTATCTTCTCTATTGCGTTCCTCATAGAGAAGATTAGATCTTGAGTTTGACGATGAGGCCTGAAACCTGCTTGCTCTTCTTCCAATTTATCTTCCACTTGTTGCCTTAATTTTTTTTCTATAATGTGTGAATATAGTTTCTGGGCCACTGGCGCTAAGCATATTGCTCTATAGTTTGAGCAATCGAGGGTACTTCCTTTTTTATGTATAGGAATTATTACATTCTGTTCCCAATCTTTTGGTATTCTCTCTGTTGCCCATATTAGTCTGTAAAAGTCCCATTTTCATTTTTCTATTTCCTTTCCACCATATTTTATAAATTCTGGATGTATATTATCCCAACCGGGTGCTTTACGAGTTCTTAAGGATTTAATTGCCTCTTGTACTTCTTTTAGTTGGATTTCTCCCTCAGCTTCCACGTTCTCATTTTCTTCCCTCATGGGTCTTTCCTCATACAATTCCTCTTCTTCTTCTCAAAACGTTTCCGCATAATATTCATTCCACGTATCTAAAACTTCCTTCATATTGGTTTTCACCTCGTTATTCTTGTTTTTTATATTCCTTATTTTCTTTTCTCGTTTTCCTTTCAGATTTTTCAACACATGCAAAATTTTCTTGGATTATTTTCATGATTTCCTTCCATTTCCTTTCCAAATTGTTCCCAGGTTTCTTTCTCCGCTGTTCTCACTATCTGTTTTGCTGCATCTCTTGCCTGTATATAAGCTTCTTTGTCCTCCATTCTTTTGGTCTCTAAGTATTTTAGCCACGCTTTCTTTTTAATTGCAACTTTTTCTTTCACATTATTGCTCCACCATCTTGTCTGCTTCTTTTTATTTGTTATCTTTACTATTCCACATATTTCTGTTGCAACTTTCTTTCAATACTTTCCATATATTTTCCACATTCCATTCTTGTCCATGGTTTTGTTCTTTTTCTCTAAGTTTTTCTTTCAGTTTCCTCTGAAACTCCTTTCTTTTATTTTGGGTTTCTAATGTTGATATTTTAAGTTTACTAAGGTTTATCTTAATTGGTGCAGGTAGTGGTTTGAATCGTTTCGTCATTACTAGTAGTCTATGTTGAGTACTGAGCTCGGCGCTGCGAAAAACTCTTACATCCATTACATCATAATGGGTATTTTTTTTTGTATATACGCAGTAATCTATTGTGCTCTGTGCTCCTCAAAGGTAATTTGATGTATTCTTTTATGCGGGAAGAAGGATTTTCCGATGCGTAGCTCGTTATCAATACAGAACTCCAGCATTTTATCTCCATTGCTGTTTCGGGTCTTTTCAGCACCATACCTTCCCAAACTTCCATGTCCTCGTCTAATTTCATTTCCCACTCTAGCATTCCAATCTCCCATTATAATAACGTTTTCCGTTACATTTCTAGCCTTATCTAATATTTGTTGTTGGGAGTTGTAATATAGTTCTTTTTCTAGTTCATCTTTATCCTCTGTAGGAGCGTATACTTGTATAATGGCAATCCTACGGGTTAAATCCAATTCCAAATTCAGTCTTATTATCATAGAGTTAACTGCTTTCCAGTCAGTTACTCTAGTGTTCAGTCTTTCGCTAATAATAATTCCCACACCTTCTTTTGCACAGCTCCTTCCTTCTACTCCTTCTACTCCTTAGAACGTATCCATTTTCCATGTCAACCTCTCCTGATCCTTTCTTTTTGACTTCACTAATTCCTAATATTTCTAGTTTGTATTTCTCCATTTCCTTTACAATCTCCACTTCCTTTCCTGAGAGGGAGGTTCCAAATCTCATAGTCCGTTTTACCTTGCATTGTCGTCGTTGTTTACTCTGTTCGGCTTCCATTCCTGTGTTTCTCTGAATATGTATTTATTTCACTTCATGTGGGTTATTAGCCCTACGATGAAGCTAGGGCAGTGGGAGGAGTGCTCCCTTTAAGCCTATGCCCTTGCTTGGTTTTCTTTCTGGGTATGCTCCCATAGCCTTCGGGTCAAAACCCTTACCACAAGGCAGTGGGGTTGTAGCTCTTCCGCCTCTTAGGATGTTGGGACTCTACAATCTTTTCCATCTCTAGAGCCGTTGGCCGGTTTTCTGTTAGGGTTCCTTCCCTTAGTCCTTGGGGGTTCCCTACCCTACCTTCAAGGCAGTAGGGGCAGTGCTCATTTAATGGCGGCACTTCCTCGCCATGTCACAATGCTGTCATTGGGCTTTTCTGGGTTCTTATTGAGTACGGACTTGCCAAAGACCATCCTCCCCAGGCCCTGTTAGCATTGTCGCCTCGGTCCGGGACTGCTTATTTGGCATTGCCTTCTTCGCTGCTAACCACCATATCAGGTGGTCGTTCGCTATCCGCCACCTGCGACCCGCCCAGTTGCTGAGACTCGCATCGGAATAAAGCTTCATAGAGGCTTCTACCGATGGGATAGTCAAAATCAAATAATTAAAACGCTTTTCAGGCTCTGAAAAGCATAATAATACAACATTTTTGTGAAAATCATCTCTGGCTTGGTCTGTATAGAAAAGGAGTTTCAAACGAGTACTAGCATTGAAATAGAATTTATCGAGAAATCAAGTTTTGATCCCATAGTTGAAGTGAAATAATTAAAACCCTTTTCGGGCTCTGAAAAACATAATATGGCTTGGTCTGTAGAGAGAATGAGTTTCAAACGAGTAATAGCATTGAACATGAATTTCTCGAGAAATCAAATTTTTTACTTATAGTCAAAATGAAATTATCAAAACGCTTTTCATGCTCTGAAATGCATAATAATACAACATTTCTATGAAAATCATCTCTGGCTAGGCCTGTATAGAAAACGAGTTTCAAACAAGTACTAACATTGAACACGAATTTCTCGAAAAATCGAGTTTTGATCCCTTATAAAAAATGTGATAATTAAAACGCTTTTCAAGGTCTGAAAAGCATAATAATATAACATTTTTATGAAAATCATGTCTGGCTTGGTGTGTATAGAAAATGAGTTTCAAACGTGTACTAGCATTAGACACAGATTTTTTGAAAAATCAAGTTTTGTTCCTATTGTCAAAATGAAATAATTAAAACGCTTTTCAGGGTCTGAAAGGCATAATAATACAACATTTTTATGAAAATCATCTATGGCTTGGTCTGTAGAGAAAATGAGTTTCAAACGAGTAATAGCATTGAACGCGAATTTCTCGAAATATCAAGTTTTTAACCTATAGTCGAAATGTGATAATTTAAAAGTTTTTCAGGCTCTGAAAAGCATAATAATTCATCACTTTAAAGAGAATCATCTCTGTCTTGTTCTGTATAGAAAATCAGTTCCAAACGAGCACGGCATTGAACGTGAATTTCTTGATTAATCAGGTTTTGATAATATAGTCAAAATGTAAAAATTAAAACGCTTTTGAGGCTCTGAATAGCATAATAATTCAACATTTTAATTAAATTATTCTCTGGCTTGTTCTGTAGAGAAAATGACTTTCAAACGAGAACTAGCATTGAACGTGAAATTCTCGAAAAATCAAGTTTTGAAGCCATTGTCGAAATGTAATAATTAAAACGCTTTTCCGTCTCTGAAAAGCACAGTAGAGCAACATTTTTATGAAAATCATAATAAAATCGCTTTTCAAACTCTGAAAAGCATAATAATACAAAATTTTTAAGAAAATCATGTTTGGCTGGTTCTCCATAGATAATGATTTTCAAGCGAGTTTTAGCTTTGAACGCGAATTTCTCGAAAAATCAAGTTTTGATGCTGTAGTCGATATGTCAGGCGCTGAGAATCATAATAATACAACATTTTTGTGAAAATCATCTCTGGCTAGGTCTGTATAGAAAATGAATTTCAAACGAGTAGCTACAAGCAATGAACACGTATTTCTCGAGAAATCAAATTTTGATATTATAGTCAAAATGTGATAATTTCAACGCTTCTCAGTCTCTCAAAAGCATAATAATACAATATATTTATGAAAATCATCTCTGGTTTTGTCTGTATAGAAGATCAGTTTTATACGACTATTAGCATTGAACGCGAATTTCTAGAAAAATCAAGTTTTGATCCTATGGTCAAAATTTTTTACTCTTCTTCTTCTTCTTTTGCCATATGCTCACTTAGGCATCGGGTCCTTTCAGCCACTTCTTGAAAGAAGTTCTATCCTGTGCCAGTCTTTTCACTTCGTCCAGTGTCTTCCCTCTCTTCTGTACCAGTCCATAAATGTACTGGTTCCGGTTCAACATGGGTCGTCCCCTTCCTCTCTTTCCTTCTGGTCGGGCCTCAAATATTTGTTTCGGTTTACGCTCTTCCTCCATCATAATAAGATGTCCCAGCCAGCCTAATTCTCTCTTCTCGATGATTTCAATCAGTGGTTCCTGATTCAAGCATTCTCTTCTTATTGTTGTGTTTCGTATCATATCTCTCCTTGTCTTTCCTACAGTTTTTCTTAAGAATTTCATTTCAGTAGCAGTATGTCTGCTCTCCAATTTAATTTGCATTATCCAGCTTTCTGATCCATATAATAGCGTGGGGAGATAGACTGTTTTATATATTTTCATTTTTGTTTCTTTACTAATCTGCTATTTAAATATAATAGTGTTACTAACATTATAGTACAGATTATTTGCTTTCTGAATTCTGTGATTAATTTCAGAGTCCATTTTCCCGTCCGCAGTTAGCATGGTTCCTAAATATTCAAACTGTTCTACTTGTTCTAAGGTCTTATTATTCCAATGAATGCGCAACCTTGCTGGTTCTTGTTTAGTGAAGTGCACGACTTTCGTCTTGCTAACATTGATTTCCATCTTTCGTTCTTTGAATGCTCGGCCCCACTCTAGGACAGCATTTTGTAGGCTGTTGCTATCTTTTGCTAGGTGAACAATATCATCAGCGTATACTAATGTTTTTAATTACCAATTTTACATTTTCTTGTTCTTCTTTTGCATTGCTTTATAATTTGCTCCATGAATAATATGAAAAGAAGAGGACATCACCTTGTTTTACACCTTTTCTGATATTAAATTCGTTTGAGGATTGTCCATTTATTCTAACAGTTCCTTTAACGTTCTTATATAGACTTTGAATTATTCTAGTTAGTTTTGACGTTACTTGGAACTGATGAAGGGCCTTCCATATTTGTCCTCTTGGTACGCTGTCGAAGGCAGACTTTAAGTCAATAAAAGCTATAAATGTTTCCCCTCCTCTGCTTAGTATCTTCTCTATTGCGTTCCTCAGGGAGAAGATTAGATCTTGAGTTTGACGATGAGGCCTGAAACCTGCTTGCTCTTCTTCCAATTTATCTTCCACTTGTTGCCTTAATTTTTTTTCTATAATGTGTGAATATAGTTTCTGGGCCACTGGCTTAGCCACAATGCTCTATAGTTTGAGCAATCGAGGGTACTTCCTTTTTTATGTATAGGAACTATTACATTCTGTTCCCAATCTTTTGGTATTCTCTCTGTTGCCCATATTAGTCTGTAAAAGTCCCATATTCATTTTTCAATTTCTTTTCCACCATATTTTATAAATTCTGGATGTATATTATCCCAACCGGGTGCTTTTCCAGTTCTTAAGGATTTAATTGCCTCTTGTACTTCTTTTAGTTGGATTTCTCCCTCAGCTTCCACGTTCTCATTTTCTTCCCTCATGGGTCTTTCCTCATACAATTCCTCTTCTTCTTCTCAAAACGTATCCGCATAATATTCATTCCACGTATCTAAACTTCCTTCATGTTGGTTTTCAGCTCGTTATTCTTGTTTTTGATATTCCTTATTTTCTTTCCTCGTTTTCCTTTCAGATTTTTCAACACATGCTAAAATTTTCTTGGATTATTTTTATGATTTTCTTCTATTTCCTTTCCAAATTATTCCCAGGTTTCTTTCTCCGCTGTTCTCACTATCCGTTTTGCTGTATCTCTTGCCTGTATATAAGCTTCTTTGTCCTGCATTCTTTTGGTCTTTAAGTATTTTAGCCACGCTTTCTTTTTAATTGCAACTTTTTCTTTCACATTATTGCTCCACCATCTTGTCTCCTTCTTTTTATTTGTTATCTTTACTATTCCACATATTTTTGTTGCAACTTTCTTTCATTAATTTCCATATATTTTCCACATTCCATTCTTGACCATGGTTTTGTTCTTTTTCTCTAAGTTTTTCTTTCAGTTTCCTCTGAAACTCCTTTCTTTTATTTTGCGTTTCTAATGTTGATATTTTAAGTTTAGTAAGGTTTATATTAATTGGTGCAGGTAGTGGTTTGAATCGGGTCGTCATTACTAGTAGTCTATGTTGATTACTGAGCTCGGCGCTTCGAAAAACTCTTACATCCATTACATCATAATGGGTGTTTTTTTGTATATACGCAGTAATCTATTGTGCTCTGTGCTCCTCAAAGGTAATTTGATGTATTCTTTTATGCGGGAAGAAGGAGTTTCCGATGCGTAGCTCGTTATCAATACAGAACTCCAGCATTTTATCTCCATTGCTGTTTCGGGTCTTTTCAGCACCATACCTTCCCAAACTTCCATGTCCTCGTCTAATTTCATTTCCCACTCTAGCATTCCAATCTCCCATTATAATAACGTTTTCCGTTACATTTCTAGCCTTATCTAATATTTGTTGGTGGGAGTTGTAATATTGTTCTTTTTCTAGTTCATCTTTATCCTCTGTAGGAGCGTATACTTGTATAATGGCAATCCTACGGGTTAAATCCAATTCCAAATTCAGTCTTATTATCATAGAGTTAACTGCTTTCCAGTCAGTTACTCTAGTGTTCAGTCTTTCGCTAATAATAATTCCCACACCTTCTTTTGCACAGCTCCTTCCTTCTACTCCTTCTACTCCTTAGAACGTATCCATTTTCCATGTCAACCTCTCCTGATCCTTTCTTTTTGACTTCACTAATTCCTAATATTTCTAGTTTGTATTTCTCCATTTCCTTTACAATCTCCACTTCCTTTCCTGAGAGGGAGGTTCCAAATCTCATAGTCCGTTTTACCTTGCATTGTCGTCGTTGTTTACTCTGTTCGGCTTCCATTCCTGTGTTTCTCTGAATATGTATTTATTTCACTTCATGTGGGTTATTAGCCCTACGATGAAGCTAGGGCAGTGGGAGGAGTGCTCCCTTTAAGCCTATGCCCTTGCTTGGTTTTCTTTCTGGGTATGCTCCCATAGCCTTCGGGTCAAAACCCTTACCACAAGGCAGTGGGGTTGTAGCTCTTCCGCCTCTTAGGATGTTGGGACTCTACAATCTTTTCCATCTCTAGAGCCGTTGGCCGGTTTTCTGTTAGGGTTCCTTCCCTTAGACCTTGGGGGTTCCCTACCCTACCTTCAAGGCAGTAGGGGCAGTGCTCATTTAATGGCGGCACTTCCTCGCCATGTCACAATGCTGTCATTGGGCTTTTCTGGGTTCTTATTGAGTACGGACTTGCCAAAGACCATCCTCCCCAGGCCCTGTTAGCATTGTCGCCTCGGTCCGGGACTGCTTATTTGGCATTGCCTTATTCGCTGCTAACCACCATATCAGGTGGTCGTTCGCTATCCGCCACCTGCGACCCGCCCAGTTGCTGAGACTCGCATCGGAATAAAGCTTCATAGAGGCTTCTACCGATGGGATAGTCAAAATCAAATAATTAAAACACTTTTCAGGCTCTGAAAAGCATAATAATACAACATTTTTGTGAAAATCATCTCTGGCTTGGTCTGTATAGAAAAGGAGTTTCAAACGAGTACTAGCATTGAAATAGAATTTATCGAGAAATCAAGTTTTGATCCCATAGTTGAAGTGAAATAATTAAAACCCTTTTCGGGCTCTGAAAAACATAATATGGCTTGGTCTGTAGAGAGAATGAGTTTCAAACGAGTAATAGCATTGAACATGAATTTCTCGAGAAATCAAATTTTTTACTTATAGTCAAAATGAAATTATCAAAACGCTTTTCATGATCTGAAATGCATAATAATACAACATTTCTATGAAAATCATCTCTGGCTAGGCCTGTATAGAAAACGAGTTTCAAACAAGTACTAACATTGAACACGAATTTCTCGAAAAATCGAGTTTTGATCCCTTATAAAAAATGTGATAATTAAAACGCTTTTCAAGGTCTGAAAAGCATAATAATATAACATTTTTATGAAAATCATGTCTGGCTTGGTGTGTATAGAAAATGAGTTTCAAACGTGTACTAGCATTAGACACAAATTTTTTGAAAAATCAAGTTTTGTTCCTATTGTCAAAATGAAATAATTAAAACGCTTTTCAGGGTCTGAAAGGCATAATAATACAACATTTTTATGAAAATCATCTATGGCTTGGTCTGTAGAGAAAATGAGTTTCAAACGAGTAATAGCATTGAACGCGAATTTCTCGAAATATCAAGTTTTTAACCTATAGTCGAAATGTGAAAATTTAAAAGTTTTTCAGGCTCTGAAAAGCATAATAATTCATCACTTTAAAGAGAATCATCTCTGTCTTGTTCTGTATAGAAAATCAGTTCCAAACGAGCACGGCATTGAACGTGAATTTCTTGATTAATCAGGTTTTGATAATATAGTCAAAATGTAAAAATTAAAACGCTTTTGAGGCTCTGAATAGCATAATAATTCAACATTTTAATTAAATTCTTCTCTGGCTTGTTCTGTAGAGAAAATGACTTTCAAACGAGAACTAGCATTGAACGTGAAATTCTCGAAAAATCAAGTTTTGAAGCCATTGTCGAAATGTAATAATTAAAACGCTTTTCCGTCTCTGAAAAGCACAGTAGAGCAACATTTTTATGAAAATCATAATAAAATCGCTTTTCAAACTCTGAAAAGCATAATAATACAAAATTTTTAAGAAAATCATGTTTGGCTGGTTCTCTATAGATAATGATTTTCAAGCGAGTTTTAGCTTTGAACGCGAATTTCTCGTAAAATCAAGTTTTGATGCTGTAGTCGATATATCAGGCGCTGAGAAGCATAATAATACAACATTTTTGTGAAAATCATCTCTGGCTAGGTCTGTATAGAAAATGAATTTCAAACGAGTAGCTACAAGCAATGAACACGTATTTCTCGAGAAATCAAATTTTGATATTATAGTCAAAATGTGATAATTTCAACGCTTCTCAGTCTCTCAAAAGCATAATAATACAATATATTTATGAAAATAATCTCTGGTTTTGTCTGTAGAGAAGATCAGTTTTATACGACTATTAGCATTGAACGCGAATTTCTAGAAAAATCAAGTTTTGATCCTATGGTCAAAATTTTTTACTCTTCTTCTTCTTCTTCTCCCCTATGCTCACTTAGGCATCGGGTCCTTTCAGCCACTTCTTGAAAGAAGTTCTATCCTGTGCCAGTCTTTTCACTTCGTCCAGTGTCTTCCCTCTCTTCTGTACCAGTCCATAAATGTACTGGTTCCGGTTCAACCTGGGTCGTCCCCTTCCTCTCTTTCCTTCTGGTCGGGCCTCAAATATTTGTTTCGGTTTACGCTCTTCCTCCATCATAATAAGATGTCCCAGCCAGCCTAATTCTCTCTTCTCGATGATTTCAATCAGTGGTTCCTGATTCAAGCATTCTCTTCTTATTGTTGTGTTTCGTATCATATCTCTCCTTGTCTTTCCTACAGTTTTTCTTAAGAATTTCATTTCAGTAGCAGTATGTCTGCTCTCCAATTTAATTTGCATTATCCAGCTTTCTGATCCATATAATAGCGTGGGGAGATAGACTGTTTTATATATTTTCATTTTTGTTTCTTTACTAATCTGCTATTTAAATATAATAGTGTTACTAACATTATAGTACAGATTATTTGCTTTCTGAATTCTGTGATTAATTTCAGAGTCCATTTTCCCGTCCGCAGTTAGCATGGTTCCTAAATATTCAATCTGTTCTACTTGTTCTAAGGTCTTATTATTCCAATGAATGCGCAACCTTGCTGGTTCTTGTTTAGTGAAGTGCACGACTTTCGTCTTGCTAACATTGATTTCCATCTTTCGTTCTTTGAATGCTCGGCCCCACTCTAGGACAGCATTTTGTAGGCTGTTGCTATCTTTTGCTAGGTGAACAATATCATCAGCGTATACTAATGTTTTTAATTACCAATTTTACATTTTCTTGTTCTTCTTTTGCATTGCTTTATAATTTGCTCCATGAATAATATGAAAAGAAGAGGACTAATTCCATCACCTTGTTTTACACCTTTTCTGATATTAAATTCGTTTGAGGATTGTCCATTTATTCTAACAGTTCCTTTAACGTTCTTATATAGACTTTGAATTATTCTAGTTAGTTTTGACGTTACTTGGAACTGATGAAGGGCCTTCCATATTTGTCCTCTTGCTACTCTGTCGAAGGCAGACTTTAAGTCAATAAAAGCTGTAAATATTTCCCCTCCTCTGCTTAGTATCTTCTCTATTGCGTTCCTCAGGGAGAAGATTAGTTCTTGAGTTTGACGATGAGGCCTGAAACCTGCTTGCTCTTCTTCCAATTTATCTTCCACTTGTTGCCTTAATTTTTTTTCTATAATGTGTGAATATAGTTTCTGGGCCACTGGCGCTAAGCATATTGCTCTATAGTTTGAGCAATCGAGGGTACTTCCTTTTTTATGTATAGGAATTATTACATTCTGTTCCCAATCTTTTGGTATTCTCTCTGTTGCCCATATTAGTCTGTAAAAGTCCCATTTTCATTTTTCTATTTCCTTTCCACCATATTTTATAAATTCTGATTGTATATTATCCCAACCGGGTGCTTTACGAGTTCTTAAGGATTTAATTGCCACTTGTACTTCTTTTAGTTGGATTTCTCCCTCAGCTTCCACGTTCTCATTTTCTTCCCTCATGGGTCTTTCCTCATACAATTCCTCTTCTTCTTCTCAAAACGTTTCCGCATAATATTCATTCCACGTATCTAAAACTTCCTTCATATTGGTTTTCACCTCGTTATTCTTGTTTTTGATATTCCTTATTTTCTTTCCTCGTTTTCCTTTCAGATTTTTCAACACATGCAAAATTTTCTTGGATTATTTTCATGATTTCCTTCCATTTCCTTTCCAAATTGTTCCCAGGTTTCTTTCTCCGCTGTTCTCACTATCTGTTTTGCTGCATCTCTTAACTGTATATAAGCTTCTTTGTCCTCCATTCTTTTGGTCTCTAAGTATTTTAGCCACGCTTTCTTTTTAATTGCAACTTTTTTTTTCACATTATTGCTCCACCATCTTGTCTGCTTCTTTTTATTTGTTATCTTTACTATTCCACATATTTCTGTTGCAACTTTCTTTCAATAATTTCCATATATTTTCCACATTCCATTCTTGTCCATGGTTTTGTTCTTTTTCTCTAAGTTTTTCTTTCAGTTTCCTCTGAAACTCCTTTCTTTTATTTTGGGTTTCTAATGTTGATATTTTAAGTTTACTAAGGTTTATCTTAATTGGTGCAGGTAGTGGTTTGAATCGTTTCGTCATTACTAGTAGTCTATGTTGAGTACTGAGCTCGGCGCTGCGAAAAACTCTTACATCCATTACATCATAATGGGTATTTTTTTTTGTATATACGCAGTAATCTATTGTGCTCTGTGCTCCTCAAAGGTAATTTGATGTATTCTTTTATGCGGGAAGAAGGAGTTTCCGATGCGTAGCTCGTTATCAATACAGAACTCCAGCATTTTATCTCCATTGCTGTTTCGGGTCTTTTCAGCACCATACCTTCCCAAACTTCCATGTCCTCGTCTAATTTCATTTCCCACTCTAGCATTCCAATCTCCCATTATAATAACGTTTTCCGTTACATTTCTAGCCTTATCTAATATTTGTTGTTGGGAGTTGTAATATAGTTCTTTTTCTAGTTCATCTTTATCCTCTGTAGGAGCGTATACTTGTATAATGGCAATCCTACGGGTTAAATCCAATTCCAAATTCAGTCTTATTATCATAGAGTTAACTGCTTTCCAGTCAGTTACTCTAGTGTTCAGTCTTTCGCTAAAAATAATTCCCACACCTTCTTTTGCACAGCTCCTTTATTCTACTCCTGAATACCTTAGAACGTATCCATTTTCCATGTCAACCTCTCCCGATCCTTTCTTTTTGACTTCACTAATTCCTAATATTTCTAGTTTGTATTTCTCCATTTCCTTTACAAACTCCAATTCCCTTCCTGAGAGGGAGGTTCCAAATCTCATAGTCCCTTTTACCTTGCATTGTCGTCGTTGTTTACTCTGTTCGGCTTCCATTCCTGTGTTTCTCTGAATATGTATTTATTTCACTTCATGTGGGTTATTTGCCCTACGATGAAGCTAGGGCAGTGGGAGGAGTGCTCCCTTTAAGCCTCTGCACTTGCTTGGTTTTCTTTCTGGGTATGCTCCCATAGCCTTCGGGTCAAAAACCCTTACCACAAGGCAGTGGGGTTGTAGCTCTTCCGCCTCTTAGGATGTTGGAACTCTACAATCTTTTCCATCTCTAGAGCCGTTGGCCGGTTTTCTGTTAGGGTTCCTTCCCTTAGTCCTTGGGGGTTCCCTACCCTACCTTCAAGGCAGTAGGGGCAGTGCTCATTTAATGGCGGCACTTCCTCGCCATGTCACAATGCTGTCATTGGGCTTTTCTGGGTTCTTATTGAGTACGGACTTGCCAGAGACCATCCTCCCCAGGCCCTGTTAGCATTGTCGCCTCGGTCCGGGACTGCTTATTTGGCATTGCCTTATTCGCAGCTAACCACCATATCTGGTGGACGTTCGCTATCCGCCACCTGCGACCCGCCCAGTTGCTGAGACTCGCATCGGAATAAAGCTTCATAGAGGCTTCTACCGATGGGATAGTCAAAATCAAATAATTAAACGCTTTTCAGGCTCTGAAAAGCATAATAATACAAAATTTTGTGAAAATCATCTCTGGCTTAGTCTGTACTGTTCAAACGAGTACTAGCATTGAAAGAGAATTTCTCAAGAAATCAAGTTTTGATCCCATAGTCGAAGTGAAATAATTAAAACCCTTTTCGGGCTCTGAAAAACATAATATGGCTTGGTCTGTAGAGAAAATGAGTTTCAAACGAGTAATAGCATTGAACATGAATTTCTCGAGAAATCAAATTTTTTACTTATAGTCAAAATGAAATTATCAAAACGCTTTTCATGATCTGAAATGCATAATAATACAACATTTCTATGAAAATCATCTCTGGCTAGGCCTGTATAGAAAACGAGTTTCAAACAAGTACTAACATTGAACACGAATTTCTCGAAAAATCGAGTTTTGATCCCATAGTAAAAATGTGATAATTAAAACGCTTTTCAGGGTCTGAAAAGCATAATATTACAACATTTTTATGAAAATCATCTATGGCTTGGTCTGTAGAGAAAATGAGTTTCAAACTAGTAATAACATTGAACGAGAATTTCTAGAAATATCAAGTTTTTAACCTATAGTCGAAATGTGATAATTTAAAAGTTTTTCAGGCTCTGAAAAGCATAATAATTCATCACTTTAAAGAGAATCATCTCTGTCTTGTTCTGTATAGAAAATCAGTTCCAAACGAGAACGTGAATTTCTTGATTATTCAGGTTTTGATAATATAGTCAAAATGTAAAAATTAAAACGCTTTTGAGGCTCTGAATAGCATAATAATTCAACATTTCAATTAAATTCTTCTCTGGCTTGTTCTGTAGAGAAAATGACTTTCAAACGAGAACTAGCATTGAACGTGAAATTCTCGAAAAATCAAGTTTTGAAGCCATTGTCGAAATGTAATAAATAAAACGCTTTTCCGTCTCTGAAAAGCACAGTAGAGCAACATTTTTATGAAAATCATTTCTGGCTTGGCCTGCATATGAAATGAGTTTCAAGTGAGTATTAGCATTGAACGCGAATTTCTCGAAAAATCAAGTTTTCATCATATTGTCGAAATGTAATAATAAAATCGCTTTTCAAACTCTGAAAAGCATAATAATACAAAATTTTTAAGAAAATCATGTTTGGCTGGTTCTCTATTGATAATGATTTTCAAGCGAGTTTTAGCTTTGAACGCGAATTTCTCGAAAAATCAAGTTTTGATGCTGTAGTCGATATGTCAGGCGCTGAGAAGCATAATAATACAACATTTTTGTGAAAATCATCTCTGGCTAGGTCTGTATAGAAAACGAATTTCAAACGAGTAGCTACTAGCAATGAACACGTATTTCTCGAGAAATCAAATTTTGATATTATAGTCAAAATGTGATAATTTCAACGCTTCTCAGTCTCTCAAAAGCATAATAATACAATATATTTATGAAAATCATCTCTGGTTTTGTCTGTAGAGAAGATCAGTTTTATACGACTATTAGCATTGAACGCGAATTTCTAGAAAAATCAAGTTTTGATCCTATGGTCAAAATTTTTTACTCTTCTTCTTCTTCTTCTCCCCTATGCTCACTTAGGCATCGGGTCCTTTCAGCCACTTCTTGAAAGAAGTTCTATCCTGTGCCAGTATATTCACTTCGTCCTGTGTCTTCCCTCTCTTCTGTACCAGTCCATAAATGTACTGGTTCCAGTTCAACCTGTGTCGTCCCCTTCCTCTCTTTCCTTCTGGTCGGGCTTCAAATATTTGTTTCGGTTTTCGCTCTTCCTCCATCATAATAAGATGTCCCAGCCAGCCTAATTCTCTCTTCTCGATTATTTCAATCAGTGGTTCCTGATTCAAGCATTCTCTTCTTATTGTTGTGTTTCGTATCATATCTCTCCTTGTCTTTCCTACAGTTTTTCTTAAGAATTTCATTTCAGTAGCAGTATGTCTGCTCTCCAATTTAATTTGCATTATCCAGCTTTCTGATCCATATAATAGCGTGGGGAGATAGACTGTTTTATATATTTTCATTTTTGTTTCTTTACTAATCTCCTATTTACATATAATAGTGTTACTAACATTATAGTACAGATTATTTGCTTTCTGAATTCTGTGATTAATTTCAGAGTCCATTTTCCCGTCCGCAGTTAGCATGGTTCCTAAATATTCAAACTGTTCTACTTCTTCTAAGGTCTTATTATTCCAATGAATGCGCATCCTTGCTGGTTCTTGTTTAGTGAAGTGCACGACTTTCGTCTTGCTAACATTGATTTCCATCTTTCGTTCTTTGAATGCTCGGCCCCACTCTAGGACAGCATTTTGTAGGCTGTTGCTATCTTTTGCTAGGTGAACAATATCATCAGCGTATACTAATGTTTGTACCCATCTTTTAATTACCAATTTTACATTTTCTTGTTCTTCTTTTGCATTGCTTTATAATTTGCTCCATGAATAATATGAAAAGAAGAGGACTAAGTCCATCACCTTGTTTTACACCTTTTCTGATATTAAATTCGTTTGAGGATTGTCCATTAATTCTAAAAGTTCCTTTAACGTTCTTATATAGACTTTGAATTATTCTAGTTAGTTTTGACGTTACTTGGAACTGATGAAGGGCCTTCCATATTTGTCCTCTTGCTACTCTGTCGAAGGCAGACTTTAAGTCAATAAAGCTGTAAATATTTCCCCTCCTCTGCTTAGTATCTTCTCTATTGCGTTCCTCAGGGAGAAGATTAGATCTTGAGTTTGACGATGAGGCCTGAAACCTGCTTGCTCTTCTTCCAATTTATCTTCCACTTGTTGCCTTAATTTTTTTTCTATAATGTGTGAATATAGTTTCTGGGCCACTGGCGCTAAGCATAATGCTCTATAGTTTGAGCAATCGAGGGTACTTCCTTTTTTATGGTTAGGAATTATTACATTCTGTTCCCAACCTTTTGGTATTCTCTCTGTTGCCCATATTAGTCTGTAAAAGTCCCATATTCATTTTTCTATTTCCTATCCACTATATTTTATAAATTCTGGATTTATATTATCCCAACCGGGTGCTTTACCAGTTCTTAAGGATTTAATTGCCTCTTGTACTTCTTTTAGTTGGATTTCTCCCTCAGCTTCCACGTTCTCATTTTCCTCCCTCATGGGTCTCTCCTCATACAATTCCTCTTCTTCTTCTCAAAACGTTTCCGCATAATATTCATTCCACGTATCTAAAGCTTCCTTCATATTGGTTTTCACCTCGTTATTCTTGTTTTTGATATTCCTTATTTTCTTTCCTCGTTTTCCTTTCAGATTTTTCAACACATGCTAAAATTTTCTTGGACTATTTTTATGATTTTCTTCTATTTCCTTTCCAAATTGTTCCCAGGTTTCTTTCTCCGCTGTTCTCACTATCCGTTTTGCTGTATCTCTTGCCTGTATATAAGCTTCTTTGTCCTCCATTCTTTTGGTCTCTAAGTATTTTAGCCACGCTTTCTTTTTAATTGCAACTTTTTCTTTCACATTTTTGCTCCACCATCTTGTCTGCTTCTTTTTATTGGTTATCTTTACTATTCCACATATTTCTGTTGCAACTTTCTTTCATTACTTTCCATATATTTTCCACATTCCATTCTTGTCCATGGTTTTGTTCTTTTTCTCTAAGTTTTTCTTTCAGTTTCCTCTGAAACTCCTTTCTTTTATTTTGGGTTTCTAATGTTGATATTTTAAGTTTAGTAAGATTTATCTTAATTGGTGCAGGTAGTGGTTTGAATCGTGTCGTCATTACTAGTAGTCTATGTTGAGTACTGAGCTCGGCGCTGCGAAAAACTCTTACATCCATTACATCATAATGGGTGTTTTTTTGTATATACGCAGTAATCTATTGTGCTCTGTGCTCCTCAAAGGTAATTTGATGTATTCTTTTATGCGGGAAGAAGGAGTTTCCGATGCGTAGCTCGTTATCAATACAGAACTCCAGCATTTTATCTCCATTGCTGTTTCGGGTCTTTTCAGCACCATACCTTCCCAAACTTCCATGTCCTCGTCTAATTTCATTTCCCACTCTAGCATTCCAATCTCCCATTATAATAACGTTTTCCGTTACATTTCTAGCCTTATCTAATATTTGTTGGTGGGAGTTGTAATATTGTTCTTTTTCTAGTTCATCTTTATCCTCTGTAGGAGCGTATACTTGTATAATGGCAATCCTACGGGTTAAATCCAATTCCAAATTCAGTCTTATTATCATAGAGTTAACTGCTTTCCAGTCAGTTACTCTAGTGTTCAGTCTTTCGCTAATAATAATTCCCACACCTTCTTTTGCACAGCTCCTTCCTTCTACTCCTTCTACTCCTTAGAACGTATCCATTTTCCATGTCAACCTCTCCTGATCCTTTCTTTTTGACTTCACTAATTCCTAATATTTCTAGTTTGTATTTCTCCATTTCCTTTACAATCTCCACTTCCTTTCCTGAGAGGGAGGTTCCAAATCTCATAGTCCGTTTTACCTTGCATTGTCGTCGTTGTTTACTCTGTTCGGCTTCCATTCCTGTGTTTCTCTGAATATGTATTTATTTCACTTCATGTGGGTTATTAGCCCTACGTAGAAGCTAGGGCAGTGGGAGGAGTGCTCCCTTTAAGCCTATGCCCTTGCTTGGTTTTCTTTCTGGGTATGCTCCCATAGCCTTCGGGTCAAAACCCTTACCACAAGGCAGTGGGGTTGTAGCTCTTCCGCCTCTTAGGATGTTGGGACTGTACAATCTTTTCCATCTCTAGAGCCGTTGGCCGGTTTTCTGTTAGGGTTCCTTCCCTTAGTCCTTGGGGGTTCCCTACCCTACCTTCAAGGCAGTAGGGGCAGTGCTCATTTAATGGCGGCACTTCCTCGCCATGTCACAATGCTGTCATTGGGCTTTTCTGGGTTCTTATTGAGTACGGACTTGCCAAAGACCATCCTCCCCAGGCCCTGTTAGCATTGTCGCCTCGGTCCGGGACTGCTTATTTGGCATTGCCTTATTCGCTGCTAACCACCATATCAGGTGGTCGTTCGCTATCCGCCACCTGCGACCCGCCCAGTTGCTGAGACTCGCATCGGAATAAAGCTTCATAGAGGCTTCTACCGATGGGATAGTCAAAATCAAATAATTAAAACGCTTTTCAGGCTCTGAAAAGCATAATAATACAACATTTTTGTGAAAATCATCTCTGGCTTGGTCTGTATAGAAAGGGAGTTTCAAACGAGTACTAGCATTGAAATAGAATTTCTCGAGAAATCAAGTTTTGATCCCATAGTTGAAGTGAAATAATTAAAACCCTTTTCGGGCTCTGAAAAACATAATATGGCTTGGTCTGTAGAGAGAATGAGTTTCAAACGAGTAATAGCATTGAACATGAATTTCTCGAGAAATCAAATTTTTTACTTATAGTCAAAATGAAATTATCAAAACGCTTTTCATGCTCTGAAATGCATAATAATACAACATTTCTATGAAAATCATCTCTGGCTAGGCCTGTATAGAAAACGAGTTTCAAACAAGTACTAACATTGAACACGAATTTCTCGAAAAATCGAGTTTTGATCCCTTATAAAAAATGTGATAATTAAAACGCTTTTCAAGGTCTGAAAAGCATAATAATATAACATTTTTATGAAAATCATGTCTGGCTTGGTGTGTATAGAAAATGAGTTTCAAACGTGTACTAGCATTAGACACAAATTTTTTGAAAAATCAAGTTTTGTTCCTATTGTCAAAATGAAATAATTAAAACGCTTTTCAGGGTCTGAAAGGCATAATAATACAACATTTTTATGAAAATCATCTATGGCTTGGTCTGTAGAGAAAATGAGTTTCAAACGAGTAATAGCATTGAACGCGAATTTCTCGAAATATCAAGTTTTTAACCTATAGTCGAAATGTGATAATTTAAAAGTTTTTCAGGCTCTGAAAAGCATAATAATTCATCACTTTAAAGAGAATCATCTCTGTCTTGTTCTGTATAGAAAATCAGTTCCAAACGAGCACGGCATTGAACGTGAATTTCTTGATTAATCAGGTTTTGATAATATAGTCAAAATGTAAAAATTAAAACGCTTTTGAGGCTCTGAATAGCATAATAATTCAACATTTTAATTAAATTCTTCTCTGGCTTGTTCTGTAGAGAAAATGACTTTCAAACGAGAACTAGCATTGAACGTGAAATTCTCGAAAAATCAAGTTTTGAAGCCATTGTCGAAATGTAATAATTAAAACGCTTTTCCGTCTCTGAAAAGCACAGTAGAGCAACATTTTTATGAAAATCATAATAAAATCGCTTTTCAAACTCTGAAAAGCATAATAATACAAAATTTTTAAGAAAATCATGTTTGGCTGGTTCTCTATAGATAATGATTTTTCAAGCGAGTTTTAGCTTTGAACGCGAATTTCGAGTAAAATCAAGTTTTGATGCTGTAGTCGATATATCAGGCGCTGAGAAGCATAATAATACAACATTTTTGTGAAAATCATCTCTGGCTAGGTCTGTATAGAAAATGAATTTCAAACGAGTAGCTACAAGCAATGAACACGTATTTCTCGAGAAATCAAATTTTGATATTATAGTCAAAATGTGATAATTTCAACGCTTCTCAGTCTCTCAAAAGCATAATAATACAATATATTTATGAAAATAATCTCTGGTTTTGTCTGTAGAGAAGATCAGTTTTATACGACTATTAGCATTGAACGCGAATTTCTAGAAAAATCAAGTTTTGATCCTATGGTCAAAATTTTTTACTCTTCTTCTTCTTCTTTTGACATATGCTCACTTAGGCATCGGGTCCTTTCAGCCACTTCTTGAAAGAAGTTCTATCCTGTGCCAGTCTTTTCACTTCGTCCAGTGTCTTCCCTCTCTTCTGTACCAGTCCATAAATGTACTGGTTCCGGTTCAACCTGGGTCGTCCCCTTCCTCTCTTTCCTTCTGGTCGGGCCTCAAATATTTGTTTCGGTTTACGCTCTTCCTCCATCATAATAAGATGTCCCAGCCAGCCTAATTCTCTCTTCTCGATGATTTCAATCAGTGGTTCCTGATTCAAGCATTCTCTTCTTATTGTTGTGTTTCGTATCATATCTCTCCTTGTCTTTCCTACAGTTTTTCTTAAGAATTTCATTTCAGTAGCAGTATGTCTGCTCTCCAATTTAATTTGCATTATCCAGCTTTCTGATCCATATAATAGCGTGGGGAGATAGACTGTTTTATATATTTTCATTTTTGTTTCTTTACTAATCTGCTATTTAAATATAATAGTGTTACTAACATTATAGTACAGATTATTTGCTTTCTGAATTCTGTGATTAATTTCAGAGTCCATTTTCCCGTCCGCAGTTAGCATGGTTCCTAAATATTCAAACTGTTCTACTTGTTCTAAGGTCTTATTATTCCAATGAATGCGCAACCTTGCTGGTTCTTGTTTAGTGAAGTGCACGACTTTCGTCTTGCTAACATTGATTTCCATCTTTCGTTCTTTGAATGCTCGGCCCCACTCTAGGACAGCATTTTGTAGGCTGTTGCTATCTTTTGCTAGGTGAACAATATCATCAGCGTATACTAATGTTTTTAATTACCAATTTTACATTTTCTTGTTCTTCTTTTGCATTGCTTTATAATTTGCTCCATGAATAATATGAAAAGAAGAGGACTAATTCCATCACCTTGTTTTACACCTTTTCTGATATTAAATTCGTTTGAGGATTGTCCATTTATTCTAACAGTTCCTTTAACGTTCTTATATAGACTTTGAATTATTCTAGTTAGTTTTGACGTTACTTGGAACTGATGAAGGGCCTTCCATATTTGTCCTCTTGGTACGCTGTCGAAGGCAGACTTTAAGTCAATAAAAGCTATAAATGTTTCCCCTCCTCTGCTTAGTATCTTCTCTATTGCGTTCCTCAGGGAGAAGATTAGATCTTGAGTTTGACGATGAGGCCTGAAACCTGCTTGCTCTTCTTCCAATTTATCTTCCACTTGTTGCCTTAATTTTTTTTCTATAATGTGTGAATATAGTTTCTGGGCCACTGGCTTAGCCACAATGCTCTATAGTTTGAGCAATCGAGGGTACTTACTTTTTTATGTATAGGAACTATTACATTCTGTTCCCAATCTTTTGGTATTCTCTCTGTTGCCCATATTAGTCTGTAAAAGTCCCATATTCATTTTTCAATTTCTTTTCCACCATATTTTATAAATTCTGGATGTATATTATCCCAACCGGGTGCTTTTCCAGTTCTTAAGGATTTAATTGCCTCTTGTACTTCTTTTAGTTGGATTTCTCCCTCAGCTTCCACGTTCTCATTTTCTTCCCTCATGGGTCTTTCCTCATACAATTCCTCTTCTTCTTCTCAAAACGTATCCGCATAATATTCATTCCACGTATCTAAACTTCCTTCATGTTGGTTTTCAGCTCGTTATTCTTGTTTTTGATATTCCTTATTTTCTTTCCTCGTTTTCCTTTCAGATTTTTCAACACATGCTAAAATTTTCTTGGATTATTTTTATGATTTTCTTCTATTTCCTTTCCAAATTATTCCCAGGTTTCTTTCTCCGCTGTTCTTACTATCCGTTTTGCTGTATCTCTTGCCTGTATATAAGCTTCTTTGTCCTGCATTCTTTTGGTCTTTAAGTATTTTAGCCACGCTTTCTTTTTAATTGCAACTTTTTCTTTCACATTATTGCTCCACCATCTTGTCTGCTTCTTTTTATTTGTTATCTTTAGTATTCCACATACTTCTGTTGCAACTTTCTTTCATTAATTTCCATATATTTTCCACATTCCATTCTTGTCCATGGTTTTGTTCTTTTTCTCTAAGTTTTTCTTTCAGTTTCCTCTGAAACTCCTTTCTTTTATTTTGCGTTTCTAATGTTGATATTTTAAGTTTAGTAAGGTTTATCTTAATTGGTGCAGGTAGTGGTTTGAATCGGGTCGTCATTACTAGTAGTCTATGTTGATTACTGAGCTCGGCGCTTCGAAAAACTCTTACATCCATTACATCATAATGGGTGTTTTTTTGTATATACGCAGTAATCTATTGTGCTCTGTGCTCCTCAAAGGTAATTTGATGTATTCTTTTATGCGGGAAGAAGGAGTTTCCGATGCGTAGCTCGTTATCAATACAGAACTCCAGCATTTTATCTCCATTGCTGTTTCGGGTCTTTTCAGCACCATACCTTCCCAAACTTCCATGTCCTCGTCTAATTTCATTTCCCACTCTAGCATTCCAATCTCCCATTATAATAACGTTTTCCGTTACATTTCTAGCCTTATCTAATATTTGTTGGTGGGAGTTGTAATATAGTTTTTTTCTAGTTCATCTTTATCCTCTGTAGGAGCGTATACTTGTATAATGGTAATCCTACGGGTTAAATCCAATTCCAAATTCAGTCTTATTATCATAGAGTTAACTGCTTTCCAGTCAGTTACTCTAGTGTTCAGTCTTTCGCTAATAATAATTCCCACACATTCTTTTGCACAGCTCCCTCCTTCTACTCCTGAATACCTTAGAACGTATCCATTTTCCATGTCAACCTCTCCTGATCCTTTCTTTTTGACTTCACTAATTCGTAATATTTCTAGTTTGTATTTCTCCATTTCCTTTACAATCTCCACTTCCTTTCCTGAGAGGGAGGTGATGTTCCAGGTTCCAAATCTCATAGTCCGTTTTACCTTGCATTGTCGTCGTTGTTTACTCTGTTCGGCTTCTATTCCTGTGTTTCTCTGAATATGTATTTATTTCACTTCATGTGGGTTATTAGCCCTACGATGAAGCTAGGGCAGTGGGAGAAGTGCTCCCTTTAAGCCTCTGCCCTTGCTTGGTTTTCTTTCTGGGTTTGCTCCCATAGCCTTCGGGTCAAAACCCTTACCACAAGGCAGTGGGGTTGTAGCTCTTCCGCCTCTTAGGATGTTGGAACTCTACAATCTTTTCCATCTCTAGAGCCGTTGGCCGGTTTTCTGTTAGGGTTCCTTCCCTTAGTCCGTGGGAGTTCCCTACCCTACCTTCAAGGCAGTAGGGGCAGTGCTCATTTAATGGCGGCACTTCCTCGCCATGTCACAATGCTGTCATTGGGCTTTTCTGGGTTCTTATTGAGTACGGACTTGCCAAAGACCATCCTCCCCAGGCCCTGTTAGCATTGTCGCCTCGGTCCGGGACTGCTTATTTGGCATTGCCTTATTCGCAGCTAACCACCATATCTTATGGTCGTTCGCTATCCGCCACCTGCGACCCGCCCAGTTGCTGAGACTCGCATCGGAATAAAGCTTCATAGAGGCTTCTACCGATGGGATAGTCAAAATCAAATAATTAAAACGCTTTTCAGGCTATGAAAAGCATAATAATACAACATCTTTGTGAAAATCATCTCTGGCTTAGTCTGTATAGAAAAGGAGTTTCAAACGAGTAGCTACTAGCAATGAACACGTATTTCTCGAGAAATCAAATTTTGATATTATAGTCAAAATGTGATAATTTCAACGCTTCTCAGTCTCTCAAAAGCATAATAATACAATATATTTATGAAAATCATCTCTGGTTTTGTCTGTAGAGAAGATCAGTTTTATACGACTATTAGCATTGAACGCGAATTTCTAGAAAAATCAAGTTTTGATCCTATGGTCAAAATTTTTTACTCTTCTTCTTCTTCTTCTCCCCTATGCTCACTTAGGCATCGGGTCCTTTCAGCCACTTCTTGAAAGAAGTTCTATCCTGTGCCAGTATATTCACTTCGTCCTGTGTCTTCCCTCTCTTCTGTACCAGTCCATAAATGTACTGGTTCCAGTTCAACCTGGGTCGTCCCCTTCCTCTCTTTCCTTCTGGTCGGGCTTCAAATATTTGTTTCGGTTTACGCTCTTCCTCCATCATAATAAGATGTCCCAGCCAGCCTAATTCTCTCTTCTCGATTATTTCAATCAGTGGTTCCTGATTCAGGCATTCTCTTCTTATTGTTGTGTTTCGTATCATATCTCTCCTTGTCTTTCCTACAGTTTTTCTTAAGAATTTCATTTCAGTAGCAGTATGTCTGCTCTCCAATTTAATTTGCATTATCCAGCTTTCTGATCCATATAATAGCGTGGGGAGATAGACTGTTTTATATATTTTCATTTTTGTTTCTTTACTAATCTCCTATTTACATATAATAGTGTTACTAACATTATAGTACAGATTATTTGCTTTCTGAATTCTGTGATTAATTTCAGAGTCCATTTTCCCGTCCGCAGTTAGCATGGTTCCTAAATATTCAAACTGTTCTACTTCTTCTAAGGTCTTATTATTCCAATGAATGCGCATCCTTGCTGGTTCTTGTTTAGTGAAGTGCACGACTTTCGTCTTGCTAACATTGATTTCCATCTTTCGTTCTTTGAATGCTCGGCCCCACTCTAGGACAGCATTTTGTAGGCTGTTGCTATCTTTTGCTAGGTGAACAATATCATCAGCGTATACTAATGTTTGTACCCATCTTTTAATTACCAATTTTACATTTTCTTGTTCATCTTTTGCATTGCTATATAATTTGCTCCATGAATAATATGAAAAGAAGAGGACTAATTCCATCACCTTGTATTACACCTTTTCTGATATTAAATTCGTTTGAGGATTGTCCATTTATTCTAACAGTTCCTTTAACGTTCTTATATAGACTTTGAATTATTCTAGTTAGTTTTGACGTTACTTGGAACTGATGAATGGCCTTCCATATTTGTCCTCTTGGTACTCTGTCAAAGCAGACTTTAAGTCAATAAAAGCTGTAAATATTTCCCCTCCTCTGCTTAGTATCCTCTATTGCGTTCCTCAGGGAGAAGATTAGATCTTGAGTTTGACGATGAGGCCTGAAACCTGCTTGCTCTTCTTCCAATTTATCTTCCACTTGTTGCCTTAATTTTTTTTCTATAATGTGTGAATATAGTTTCTGGGCCACAGGCGCTAAGCATATTGCTCTATAGTTTGAGCAATCGAGGGTACTTCCTTTTTTATGTATAGGAATTATTACATTCTGTTCCCAATCTTTTGGTATTCTCTCTGTTGCCTATATTAGTCTGTAAAAGTCCCATTTTCATTTTTCTATTTCCTTTCCACCATATTTTATAAATTCTGGATGTATATTATCCCAACCGGGTGCTTTACGAGTTCTTAAGGATTTAATTGCCTCTTGTACTTCTTTTAGTTGGATTTCTCCCTCAGCTTCCACGTTCTCATTTTCTTCCCTCATGGGTCTTTCCTCATACAATTCCTCTTCTTCTTCTCAAAACGTTTCCGCATAATATTCATTCCACGTATCTAAAACTTCCTTCATATTGGTTTTCACCTCGTTATTCTTGTTTTTGATATTCCTTATTTTCTTTCCTCGTTTTCCTTTCAGATTTTTCAACACATGCAAAATTTTCTTGGATTATTTTCATGATTTCCTTCCATTTCCTTTCCAAATTGTTCCCAGGTTTCTTTCTCCGCTGTTCTCACTATCTGTTTTGCTGCATCTCTTGCCTGTATATAAGCTTCTTTGTCCTGCATTCTTTTGGTCTTTAAGTATTTTAGCCACGCTTTCTTTTTAATTGCAACTTTTTCTTTCACATTATTGCTCCACCATCTTGTCTGCTTCTTTTTATTGGTTATCTTTACTATTCCACATATTTCTGTTCAACTTTCTTTCATTACTTTCCATATATTTTCCACATTCCATTCTTGTCCATGGTTTTGTTCTTCTTCTCTAAGTTTTTCTTTCAGTTTCCTCTGAAACTCCTTTCTTTTATTTTGGGTTTCTAATGTTGATATTTTAAGTTTACTAAGGTTTATCTTATTTGGTGCAGGTAGTGGTTTGAATCGTGTCGTCATTACTAGTAGTCTATGCTGAGTACTGAGCTCGGCGCTGCGAAAAACTCTTACATCCATTACATCATAATGGGTGTTTTTTTTTGTATATACGCAGTAATCTATTGTGCTCTGTGCTCCTCAAAGGTAATTTGATGTATTCTTTTATGCGGGAAGAAGGAGTTTCCGATGCGTAGGTCGTTATCAATACAGAACTCCAGCATTTTATCTCCATTGCTGTTTCGGGTCTTTTCAGCACCATACCTTCCCAAACTTCCATGTCCTCGTCTAATTTCATTTCCCACTCTAGCATTCCAATCTCCCATTATAATAACGTTTTCCGTTACATTTCTAGCCTTATCTAATATTTGTTGGTGGGAGTTGTAATATAGTTCTTTTTCTAGTTCATCTTTATCCTCTGTAGGAGCGTATACTTGTATAATGGCAATCCTACGGGTTAAATCCAATTCCAAATTCAGTCTTATTATCATAGAGTTAACTGCTTTCCAGTCAGTTACTCTAGTGTTCAGTCTTTCGCTAATAATAATTCCCACACCTTCTTTTGCACAGCTCCTTTATTCTACTCCTGAATACCTTAGAACGTATCCATTTTCCATGTCAACCTCTCCTGATTCTTTCTTTTTGACTTCACTAATTCCTAATATTTCTAGTTTGTATTTCTCCATTTCCTTTACAATCTCCACTTCCCTTCCTGAGAGGGAGGTTCCAAATCTCATAGTCCGTTTTACCTTGCATTGTCGTCGTTGTTTACTCTGTTCGGCTTCCATTCCTGTGTTTCTCTGAATATGTATTTATTTCACTTCATGTGGGTTATTTGCCCTACGATGAAGCTAGGGCAGTGGGAGGAGTGCTCCCTTTAAGCCTCTGCCCTTGCTTGGTTTTCTTTCTGGGTATGCTCCCATAGCCTTCGGGTCAAAAACCCTTACCACAAGGCAGTGGGGTTGTAGCTCTTCCGCCTCTTAGGATGTTGGAACTCTACAATCTTTTCCATCTCTAGAGCCGTTGGCCGGTTTTCTGTTAGGGTTCCTTCCCTTAGTCCTTGGGGGTTCCCTACCCTACCTTCAAGGCAGTAGGGGCAGTGCTCATTTAATGGCGGCACTTCCTCGCCATGTCACAATGCTGTCATTGGGCTTTTCTGGGTTCTTATTGAGTACGGACTTGCCAGAGACCATCCTCCCCAGGCCCTGTTAGCATTGTCGCCTCGGTCCGGGACTGCTTATTTGGCATTGCCTTATTCGCAGCTAACCACCATATCTGGTGGACGTTCGCTATCCGCCACCTGCGACCCGCCCAGTTGCTGAGACTCGCATCGGAATAAAGCTTCATAGAGGCTTCTACCGATGGGATAGTCAAAATCAAATAATTAAACGCTTTTCAGGCTCTGAAAAGCATAATAATACAAAATTTTGTGAAAATCATCTCTGGCTTAGTCTGTATAGAAAAGGAGTTTCAAACGAGTACTAGCATTGAAAGAGAAATTCTCAAGAAATCAAGTTTTGATCCCATAGTCGAAGTGAAATAATTAAAACCCTTTTCGGGCTCTGAAAAACATAATATGGCTTGGTCTGTAGAGAAAATGAGTATCAAACGAGTAATAGCGTTGAACATGAATTTCTCGAGAAATCAAATTTTTTACTTATAGTCAAAATGAAATTATCAAAACGCTTTTCATGATCTGAAATGCATAATAATACAACATTTCTATGAAAATCATCTCTGGCTAGGCCTGTATAGAAAACGAGTTTCAAACAAGTACTAACATTGAACACGAATTTCTCGAAAAATCGAGTTTTGATCCCATAGTAAAAATGTGATAATTAAAACGCTTTTCAGGGTCTGAAAAGCATAATATTACAACATTTTTATGAAAATCATCTATGGCTTGGTCTGTAGAGAAAATGAGTTTCAAACGAGTAATAGCATTGAACGCGAATTTCTCGAAATATCAAGTTTTTAACCTATAGTCGAAATGTGATAATTTAAAAGTTTTTCAAGCTCTGCAAGGCATAACAATTCATCACTTTAAAGAGAATCATCTCTGTCTTGTTCTGTATAGAAAATCAGTTCCAAACGAGCACGGCATTGAACGTGAATTTCTTGATTAATCAGGTTTTGATAATATAGTCAAAATGTAAAAATTAAAACGCTTTTGAGGCTCTGAATAGCATAATAATTCAACATTTTAATTAAATTCTTCTCTGGCTTGTTCTGTAGAGAAAATGACTTTCAAACGAGAACTAGCATTGAACGTGAAATTCTCGAAAAATCAAGTTTTGAAGCCATTGTCGAAATGTAATAATTAAAACGCTTTTCCGTCTCTGAAAAGCACAGTAGAGCAACATTTTTATGAAAATCATTTCTGGCTTGGCCTGCATATGAAATGAGTTTCAAGTGAGTATTAGTATTGAACGCGAATTTCTCGAAAAATCAAGTTTTGATCATATTGTCGAAATGTAATAATAAAATCGCTTTTCAAACTCTGAAAAGGATAATAATACAAATTTTTTAAGAAAATCATGTTTGGCTGGTTCTCCATAGATAATGATTTTCAAGCGAGTTTTAGCTTTGAACGCGAATTTCTCGAAAAATCAAGTTTTGATGCTGTAGTCGATATGTCAGGCGCTGAGAAGCATAATAATACAACATTTTTGTCAAAATCATCTCTGGCTAGGTCTGTATAGAAAATGAATTTCAAACGAGTAGCTACTAGCAATGAACACGTATTTCTCGAGAAATCAAATTTTGATATTATAGTCAAAATGTGATAATTTCAACGCTTCTCAGTCTCTCAAAAGCATAATAATACAATATATTTATGAAAATCATCTCTGGTTTTGTCTGTAGAGAAGATCAGTTTTATACGACTATTAGCATTGAACGCGAATTTCTAGAAAAATCAAGTTTTGATCCTATGGTCAAAATTTTTTACTCTTCTTCTTCTTCTTCTCCCCTATGCTCACTTAGGCATCGGGTCCTTTCAGCCACTTCTTGAAAGAAGTTCTATCCTGTGCCAGTATATTCACTTCGTCCTGTGTCTTCCCTCTCTTCTGTACCAGTCCATAAATGTACTGGTTCCAGTTCAACCTGGGTCGTCCCCTTCCTCTCTTTCCTTCTGGTCGGGCTTCAAATATTTGTTTCGGTTTACGCTCTTCCTCCATCATAATAAGATGTCCCAGCCAGCCTAATTCTCTCTTCTCGATTATTTCAATCAGTGGTTCCTGATTCAGGCATTCTCTTCTTATTGTTGTGTTTCGTATCATATCTCTCCTTGTCTTTCCTACAGTTTTTCTTAAGAATTTCATTTCAGTAGCAGTATGTCTGCTCTCCAATTTAATTTGCATTATCCAGCTTTCTGATCCATATAATAGCGTGGGGAGATAGACTGTTTTATATATTTTCATTTTTGTTTCTTTACTAATCTCCTATTTACATATAATAGTGTTACTAACATTATAGTACAGATTATTTGCTTTCTGAATTCTGTGATTAATTTCAGAGTCCATTTTCCCGTCCGCAGTTAGCATGGTTCCTAAATATTCAAACTGTTCTACTTGTTCTAAGGTCTTATTATTCCAATGAATGCGCATCCTTGCTGGTTCTTGTTTAGTGAAGTGCACGACTTTCGTCTTGCTAACATTGATTTCCATCTTTCGTTCTTTGAATGCTCGGCCCCACTCTAGGACAGCATTTTGTAGGCTGTTGCTATCTTTTGCTAGGTGAACAATATCATCAGCGTATACTAATGTTTGTACCCTTCTTTTAATTACCAATTTTACATTTTCTTGTTCTTCTTTTGCATTGCTTTATAATTTGCTCCATGAATAATATGAAAAGAAGAGGACTAAGTCCATCACCTTCTTTTACACCTTTTCTGATATTCAATTCGTTGGAGGATTGTCCATTTATTCTAACAGTTCCTTTAACGTTCTTATATAGACTTTGAATTATTCTAGTTAGCTTTGACGTTACTTGGAACTGATGAAGGGCCTTCCATATTTGTCCTCTTGCTACTCTGTCGAAGGCAGACTTTAAGTCAATAAAAGCTGTAAATATTTCCCCTCCTCTGCTTAGTATCTTCTCTATTGCGTTCCTCAGGGAGAAGATTAGATCTTGAGTTTGGCGATGAGGCCTGAAACCTGCTTGCTCTTCTTCCAATTTATCTTCCACTTGTTGCCTTAATTTTTTTTCTATAATGTGTGAATATAGTTTCTGTGCCACTGGCGCTAAGCATAATGCTCTATAGTTTGAGCAATCGAGGGTACTTCCTTTTTTATGTATAGGAATTATTACATTCTGTTCCCAATCTTTTGGTATTCTCTCTGTTGCCCATATTAGTCTGTAAAAGTCCCATATTCATTTTTCTATTTCCTTTCCACAATATTTTATAAATTCTGGATGTATATTATCCCAACCGGGTGCTTTACCAGTTCTTAAGGATTTAATTGCTCTTGTACTTCTTTTAGTTGGATTTCTCCCTCAGCTTCCACGTTCTCATTTTCCTCCCTCATGGGTCTTTCCTCATACAATTCCTCTTCTTCTTCTCAAAACGTTTCCGCATAATATTCATTCCACGTATCTAAACTTCCTTCATATTGGTTTTCACCTCGTTATTCTTGTTTTTGATATTCCTTATTTTCTTTCCTCGTTTTCCTTTCAGATTTTTCAACACATGCTAAAATTTTCTTGGATTATTTTTATGATTTTCTTCTATTTCCTTTCCAAATTGTTCCCAGGTTTCTTTCTCCGCTGTTCTCACTATCCGTTTTGCTGTATCTCTTGCCTGTATATAAGCTTCTTTGTCCTCCATTCTTTTGGTCTTTAAGTATTTTAGCCACGCTTTCTTTTTAATTGCAACTTTTTCTTTCACATTTTTGCTCCACCGTCTTGTCTGCTTCTTTTTATTGGTTATCTTTACTATTCCACATATTTCTGTTGCAACTTTCTTTCATTACTTTCCATATATTTTCCACATTCCATTCTTGTCCATGGTTTTGTTCTTTTTCTCTAAGTTTTTCTTTCAGTTTCCTCTGAAACTCCTTTCTTTTATTTTGGGTTTCTAATGTTGATGTTTTAAGTTTAGTAAGATTTATCTTAATTGGTGCAGGTAGTGGTTTGAATCGTGTCGTCATTACTAGTAGTCTATGTTGAGTACTGAGCTCGGCGCTGCGAAAAACTCTTACATCCATTACATCATAATGGGTGTTTTTTTGTATATACGCAGTAATCTATTGTGCTCTGTGCTCCTCAAAGGTAATTTGATGTATTCTCTTATGCGGGAAGAAGGAGTTTCCGATGCGTAGCTCGTTATCAATACAGAACTCCAGCATTTTATCTCCATTGCTGTTTCGGGTCTTTTCAGCACCATACCTTCCCAAACTTCCATGTCCTCGTCTAATTTCATTTCCCACTCTAGCATTCCAATCTCCCATTATAATAACGTTTTCCGTTACATTTCTAGCCTTATCTAATATTTGTTGGTGGGAGTTGTAATATTGTTCTTTTTCTAGTTCATCTTTATCCTCTGTAGGAGCGTATTCTTGTATAATGGCAATCCTACGGGTTAAATCCAATTCCAAATTCAGTCTTATTATCATAGAGTTAACTGCTTTCCAGTCAGTTACTCTAGTGTTCAGTCTTTCGCTAATAATAATTCCCACACCTTCTTTTGCACAGCTCCTTCCTTCTACTCCTTCTACTCCTTAGAACGTATCCATTTTCCATGTCAACCTCTCCTGATCCTTTCTTTTTGACTTCACTAATTCCTAATATTTCTAGTTTGTATTTCTCCATTTCCTTTACAATCTCCACTTCCTTTCCTGAGAGGGAGGTTCCAAATCTCATAGTCCGTTTTACCTTGCATTGTCGTCGTTGTTTACTCTGTTCGGCTTCCATTCCTGTGTTTCTCTGAATATGTATTTATTTCACTTCATGTGGGTTATTAGCCCTACGATGAAGCTAGGGCAGTGGGAGGAGTGCTCCCTTTAAGCCTATGCCCTTGCTTGGTTTTCTTTCTGGGTATGCTCCCATAGCCTTCGGGTCAAAACCCTTACCACAAGGCAGTGGGGTTGTAGCTCTTCCGCCTCTTAGGATGTTGGGACTCTACAATCTTTTCCATCCCTAGAGCCGTTGGCCGGTTTTCTGTTAGAGTTCCTTCCCTTAGTCCTTGGGGGTTCCCTACCCTACCTTCAAGGCAGTAGGGGCAGTGCTCATTTAATGGCGGCACTTCCTCGCCATGTCACAATGCTGTCATTGGGCTTTTCTGGGTTCTTATTGAGTACGGACTTGCCAAAGACCATCCTCCCCAGGCCCTGTTAGCATTGTCGCCTCGGTCCGGGACTGCTTATTTGGCATTGCCTTATTCGCAGCTAACCACCATATCTGGTGGACGTTCGCTATCCGCCACCTGCCACCCGCCCAGTTGCTGAGACTCGCATCGGAATAAAGCTTCATAGAGGCTTCTACCGATGGGATAGTCAAAATCAAATAATTAAACGCTTTTCAGGCTCTGAAAAGCATAATAATACAAAATTTTGTGAAAATCATCTCTGGCTTAGTCTGTATAGAAAAGGAGTTTCAAACGAGTACTAGCATTGAAAGAGAATTTCTCAAGAAATCAAGTTTTGATCCCATAGTCGAAGTGAAATAATTAAAACCCTTTTCGGGCTCTGAAAAGCATAATATGGCTTGGTCCGTAGAGAAAATGAGTTTCAAACGAGTAATAGCGTTGAACATGAATTTCTCGAGAAATCAAATTTTTTACTTATAGTCAAAATGAAATTATCAAAACGCTTTTCATGATCTGAAATGCATAATAATGCAACATTTCTATGAAAATCATCTCTGGCTAGGCCTGTATAGAAAACGAGTTTCAAACAAGTACTAACATTGAACACGAATTTCTCGAAAAATCGAGTTTTGATCCCATAGTAAAAATGTGATAATTAAAACGCTTTTCAGGGTCTGAAAAGCATAATATTACAACATTTTTATGAAAATCATCTATGGCTTGGTCTGTAGAGAAAATGAGTTTCAAACGAGTAATAGCATTGAACGCGAATTTCTCGAAATATCAAGTTTTTAACCTATAGTCGAAATGTGATAATTTAAAAGTTTTTCAGGCTCTGAAAAGCATAACAATTCATCACTTTAAAGAGAATCATCTCTGTCTTGTTCTGTATAGAAAATCAGTTCCAAACGAGCACGGCATTGAACGTGAATTTCTTGACTAATCAGGTTTTGATAATATAGTCAAAATGTAAAAATTAAAACGCTTTTGAGGCTCTGAATAGCATAATAATTCAACATTTTAATTAAATTCTTCTCTGGCTTGTTCTGTAGAGAAAATGACTTTCAAACGAGAACTAGCATTGAACGTGAAATTCTCGAAAAATCAAGTTTTGAAGCCATTGTCGAAATGTAATAATTAAAACGCTTTTCCGTCTCTGAAAAGCACAGTAGAGCAACATTTTTATGAAAATCATTTCTGGCTTGGCCTGCATATGAAATGAGTTTCAAGTGAGTATTAGCATTGAACGCGAATTTCTCGAAAAATCAAGTTTTGATCATATTGTCGAAATGTAATAATAAAATCGCTTTTCAAACTCTGAAAAGCATAATAATACAAAATTTTTAAGAAAATCATGTTTGGCTGGTTCTCTATAAATAATGATTTTCAAGCGAGTTTTAGCTTTGAACGCGAATTTCTCGAAAAATCAAGTTTTGATGCTGTAGTCGATATGTCAGGCGCTGAGAAGCATAATAATACAACATTTTTGTGAAAATCATCTCTGGCTAGGTCTGTATAGAAAATGAATTTCAAACGAGTAGCTACTAGCAATGAACACGTATTTCTCGAGAAATCAAATTTTGATATTATAGTCAAAATGTGATAATTTCAACGCTTCTCAGTCTCTCAAAAGCATAATAATACAATATATTTATGAAAATAATCTCTGGTTTTGTCTGTAGAGAAGATCAGCTTTATACGATTATTAGCATTGAACGCGAATTTCTAGAAAAATCAAGTTTTGATCCTATGGTCAAAATTTTTTACTCTTCTTCTTCTTCTTTTGCCTTATGCTCACTTAGGCATCGGGTCCTTTCACCCACTTCTTGAAAGAAGTTCTATCCTGTGCCAGTCTTTTCACTTCGTCCTGTGTCTTCCCTCTCTTCTGTACCAGTCCATAAATGTACTGGTTCCGGTTCAACCTGGGTCGTCCCCTTCCTCTCTTTCCTTCTGGTCGGGCCTCAAATATTTGTTTCGGTTTACGCTCTTCCTCCATCATAATAAGATGTCCCAGCCAGCCTAATTCTCTCTTCTCGATGATTTCAATCAGTGGTTCATGATTCAAGCATTCTCTTCTTATTGTTGTGTTTCGTATCATATCTCTCCTTGTCTTTCCTACAGTTTTTCTTAAGAATTTCATTTCAGTAGCAGTATGTCTGCTCTCCAATTTAATTTGCATTATCCAGCTTTCTGATCCATATAATAGCGTGGGGAGATAGACTGTTTTATATATTTTCATTTTTGTTTCTTTACTAATCTGCTATTTAAATATAATAGTGTTACTAACATTATAGTACAGATTATTTGCTTTCTGAATTCTGTGATTAATTTCAGAGTCCATTTTCCCGTCCGCAGTTAGCATGGTTCCTAAATATTCAAACTGTTCTACTTGTTCTAAGGTCTTATTATTCCAATGAATGCGCAACCTTGCTGGTTCTTGTTTAGTGAAGTGCACGACTTTCGTCTTGCTAACATTGATTTCCATCTTTCGTTCTTTGAATGCTCGGCCCCACTCTAGGACAGCATTTTGTAGGCTGTTGCTATCTTTTGCTAGGTGAACAATATCATCAGCGTATACTAAAGTTTTTAATTACCAATTTTACATTTTCTTGTTCTTCTCTTGCATTGCTTTATAATTTGCTCCATGAATAATATGAAAAGAAGAGGACATCACCTTGTTTTACACCTTTTCTGATATTAAATTCGTTGGAGGATTGTCCATTTATTCTAACAGTTCCTTTAACGTTCTTATAAAGACTTTGAATTATTCTAGTTAGTTTTGACGTTACTTGGAACTGATGAAGGGCCTTCCATATTTGTCCTCTTGCTACTCTGTCGAAGGCAGACTTTAAGTCAATAAAAGCTGTAAATATTTCCCCTCCTCTGCTTAGTATCTTCTCTATTGCGTTCCTCAGGGAGAAGATTAGTTCTTGAGTTTGACGATGAGGCCTGAAACCTGCTTGCTCTTCTTCCAATTTATCTTCCACTTGTTGCCTTAATTTTTTTTCTATAATGTGTGAATATAGTTTCTGGGCCACTGGCGCTAAGCATATTGCTCTATAGTTTGAGCAATCGAGGGTACTTCCTTTTTTATGTATAGGAATTATTACATTCTGTTCCCAATCTTTTGGTATTCTCTCTGTTGCCCATATTAGTCTGTAAAAGTCCCATTTTCATTTTTCTATTTCCTTTCCACCATATTTTATAAATTCTGGATGTATATTATCCCAACCGGGTGCTTTACGAGTTCTTAAGGATTTAATTGCCTCTTGTACTTCTTTTAGTTGGATTTCTCCCTCAGCTTCCACGTTCTCATTTTCTTCCCTCATGGGTCTTTCCTCATACAATTCCTCTTCTTCTTCTCAAAACGTTTCCGCATAATATTCATTCCACGTATCTAAAACTTCCTTCATATTGGTTTTCACCTCGTTATTCTTGTTTTTGATATTCCTTATTTTCTTTCCTCGTTTTCCTTTCAGATTTTTCAACACATGCAAAATTTTCTTGGATTATTTTCATGATTTCCTTCCATTTCCTTTCCAAATTGTTCCCAGGTTTCTTTCTCCGCTGTTCTCACTATCCGTTTTGCTGCATCTCTTGCCTGTATATAAGCTTCTTTGTCCTCCATTCTTTTGGTCTTTAAGTATTTTAGCCACGCTTTCTCTTTAATTGCAACTTTTTCTTTCACATTATTGCTCCACCATCTTGTCTGCTTCTTTTTATTTGTTATCTTTACTATTCCACATATTTCTGTTGCAACTTTCTTTCATTACTTTCCATATATTTTCCACATTCCATTCTTGTCCATGGTTTTGTTCTTTTTCTCTAAGTTTTTCTTTCAGTTTCCTCTGAAACTCCTTTCTTTTATTTTGGGTTTCTAATGTTGATATTTTAAGTTTACTAAGGTTTATCTTATTTGGTGCAGGTAGTGGTTTGAATCGTGTCGTCATTACTAGTAGTCTATGTTGAGTACTGAGCTCGGCGCTGCGAAAAACTCTTACATCCATTACATCATAATGGGTATTTTTTTTTGTATATACGCAGTAATCTATTGTGCTCTGTGCTCCTCAAAGGTAATTTGATGTATTCTTTTATGCGGGAAGAAGGAGTTTCCGATGCGTAGCTCGTTATCAATACAGAACTCCAGCATTTTATCTCCATTGCTGTTTCGGGTCTTTTCAGCACCATACCTTCCCAAACTTCCATGTCCTCGTCTAATTTCATTTCCCACTCTAGCATTCCAATCTCCCATTATAATAACGTTTTCCGTTACATTTCTAGCCTTATCTAATATTTGTTGGTGGGAGTTGTAATATTGTTCTTTTTCTAGTTCATCTTTATCCTCTGTAGGAGCGTATACTTGTATAATGGCAATCCTACGGGTTAAATCCAATTCCCAATTCAGTCTTATTATTATAGAGTTAACTGCTTTCCAGTCAGTTACTCTAGTGTTCAATCTTTCGCTAATAATAATTCCCACACCTTCTTTTGCACAGCTCCTTCCTTCTACTCCTTCTACTCCTTAGAACGTATCCATTTTCCATGTCAACCTCTCCTGATCCTTTCTTTTTGACTTCAGTAATTCCTAATATTTCTAGTTTGTATTTCTCCATTTCCTTTACAATCTCCACTTCCTTTCTTGAGAGGGAGGTTCCAAATCTCATAGTCCGTTTTACCTTGCATTGTCGTCGTTGTTTACTCTGTTCGGCTTCCATTCCTGTGTTTCTCTGAATATGTATTTATTTCACTTCATGTGGGTTATTAGCCCTACGATGAAGCTAGGGCAGTGGGAGGAGTGCTCCCTTTAAGCCTCTGCCCTTGCTTGGTTTTCTTTCTGGGTATGCTGCCATAGCCTTCGGGTCAAAACCCTTACCACAAGGCAGTGGGGTTGTAGCTCTTCCGCCTCTTAGGATGTTGGGACTCTACAATCTTTTCCATCTCTAGAGCCGTTGGCCGGTTTTCTGTTAGGGTTCCTTCCCTTAGTCCTTGGGGGTTCCCTACCCTACCTTCAAGGCAGTAGGGGCAGTGCTCATTTAATGGCGGCACTTCCTCGCCATGTCACAATGCTGTCATTGGGCTTTTCTGGGTTCTTATTGAGTACGGACTTGCCAAAGACCATCCTCCCCAGGCCCTGTTAGCATTGTCGCCTCGGTCCGGGACTACTTATTTGGCATTGCCTTATTCGCAGCTAACCACCATATCTGGTGGTCGTTCGCTATCCGCCACCTGCGACCCGCCCAGTTGCTGAGACTCGCATCGGAATAAAGCTTCATAGAGGCTTCTAAGGATGGGATAGTCAAAATCAAATAATTAAAACGCTTTTCAGGCTCTGAAAAGCATAATAATACAACATCTTTGTGAAAATCATCTCTGGCTTAGTCTGTATAGAAAAGGAGTTTCAAACGAGTACTAGCATTGAAAGAGAATTTCTCAAGAAATCAAGTTTTGATCCCATAGTCGAAGTGAAATAATTAAAACCCTTTTCGGGCTCTGAAAAACATAATATGGCTTGGTCTGTAGAGAAAATGAGTTTGAAACGAGTAATAGCGTTGAACATGAATTTCTCGAGAAATCAAATTTTTTACTTATAGTCAAAATGAAATTATCAAAACGCTTTTCATGATCTGAAATGCATAATAATGCAACATTTCTATGAAAATCATCTCTGGCTAGGCCTGTATAGAAAACGAGTTTCAAACAAGTACTAACATTGAACACGAATTTCTCGAAAAATCGAGTTTTGATCCCATAGTAAAAATGTGATAATTAAAACGCTTTTCAGGGTCTGAAAAGCATAATATTACAACATTTTTATGAAAATCATCTATGGCTTGGTCTGTAGAGAAAATGAGTTTCAAACGAGTAATAGCATTGAACGCGAATTTCTCGAAATATCAAGTTTTTAACCTATAGTCGAAATGTGATAATTTAAAAGTTTTTCAGGCTCTGAAAAGCATAACAATTCATCACTTTAAAGAGAATCATCTCTGTCTTGTTCTGTATAGAAAATCAGTTCCAAACGAGCACGGCATTGAACGTGAATTTCTTGACTAATCAGGTTTTGATAATATAGTCAAAATGTAAAAATTAAAACGCTTTTGAGGCTCTGAATAGCATAATAATTCAACATTTTAATTAAATTCTTCTCTGGCTTGTTCTGTAGAGAAAATGACTTTCAAATGAGAACTAGCATTGAACGTGAAATTCTCGAAAAATCAAGTTTTGAAGCCATTGTCGAAATGTAATAATTAAAACGCTTTTCCGTCTCTGAAAAGCACAGTAGAGCAACATTTTTATGAAAATCATTTCTGGCTTGGCCTGCATATGAAATGAGTTTCAAGTGAGTATTAGCATTGAACGCGAATTTCTCGAAAAATCAAGTTTTGATCATATTGTCGAAATGTAATAATAAAATCGCTTTTCAAACTCTGAAAAGCATAATAATACAAAATTTTTAAGAAAATCATGTTTGGCTGGTTCTCTATAAATAATGATTTTCAAGCGAGTTTTAGCTTTGAACGCGAATTTCTCGAAAAATCAAGTTTTGATGCTGTAGTCGATATGTCAGGCGCTGAGAAGCATAATAATACAACATTTTTGTGAAAATCATCTCTGGCTAGGTCTGTATAGAAAATGAATTTCAAACTAGTAGCTACTAGCAATGAACACGTATTTCTCGAGAAATCAAATTTTGATATTATAGTCAAAATGTGATAATTTCAACGCTTCTCAGTCTCTCAAAAGCATAATAATACAATATATTTATGAAAATAATCTCTGGTTTTGTCTGTAGAGAAGATCAGCTTTATACGATTATTAGCATTGAACGCGAATTTCTAGAAAAATCAAGTTTTGATCCTATGGTCAAAATTTTTTACTCTTCTTCTTCTTCTTTTGCCTTATGCTCACTTAGGCATCGGGTCCTTTCACCCACTTCTTGAAAGAAGTTCTATCCTGTGCCAGTCTTTTCACTTCGTCCTGTGTCTTCCCTCTCTTCTGTACCAGTCCATAAATGTACTGGTTCCGGTTCAACCTGGGTCGTCCCCTTCCTCTCTTTCCTTCTGGTCGGGCCTCAAATATTTGTTTCGGTTTACGCTCTTCCTCCATCATAATAAGATGTCCCAGCCAGCCTAATTCTCTCTTCTCGATGATTTCAATCAGTGGTTCATGATTCAAGCATTCTCTTCTTATTGTTGTGTTTCGTATCATATCTCTCCTTGTCTTTCCTACAGTTTTTCTTAAGAATTTCATTTCAGTAGCAGTATGTCTGCTCTCCAATTTAATTTGCATTATCCAGCTTTCTGATCCATATAATAGCGTGGGGAGATAGACTGTTTTATATATTTTCATTTTTGTTTCTTTACTAATCTGCTATTTAAATATAATAGTGTTACTAACATTATAGTACAGATTATTTGCTTTCTGAATTCTGTGATTAATTTCAGAGTCCATTTTCCCGTCCGCAGTTAGCATGGTTCCTAAATATTCAAACTGTTCTACTTGTTCTAAGGTCTTATTATTCCAATGAATGCGCATCCTTGCTGGTTCTTGTTTAGTGAAGTGCACGACTTTCGTCTTGCTAACATTGATTTCCATCTTTCGTTCTTTGAATGCTCGGCCCCACTCTAGGACAGCATTTTGTAGGCTGTTGCTATCTTTTGCTAGGTGAACAATATCATCAGCGTATACTAATGTTTGTACCCATCTTTTAATTACCAATTTTACATTTTCTTGTTCTTCTTTTGCATTGCTTTATAATTTGCTCCATGAATAATATGAAAAGAAGAGGACTAAGTCCATCACCTTGTTTTACACCTTTTCTGATATTAAATTCGTTGGAGGATTGTCCATTTATTCTAACAGTTCCTTTAACGTTCTTATATAGACTTTGAATTATTCTAGTTAGTTTTGACGTTACTTGGAACTGATGAAGGGCCTTCCATATTTGTCCTCTTGCTACTCTGTCGAAGGCAGACTTTAAGTCAATAAAAGCTGTAAATATTTCCCCTCCTCTGCTTAGTATCTTCTCTATTGCGTTCCTCAGGGAGAAGATTAGATCTTGAGTTTGACGATGAGGCCTGAAACCTGCTTGCTCTTCTTCCAATTTATCTTCCACTTGTTGCCTTAATTTTTTTTCTATAATGTGTGAATATAGTTTCTGTGCCACTGGCGCTAAGCATAATGCTCTATAGTTTGAGCAATCGAGGGTACTTCCTTTTTTATGTATAGGAATTATTACATTCTGTTCCCAATCTTTTGGTATTCTCTCTGTTGCCCATATTAGTCTGTAAAAGTCCCATATTCATTTTTCTATTTCCTTTCCACAATATTTTATAAATTCTGGATGTATATTATCCCAACCGGGTGCTTTACCAGTTCTTAAGGATTTAATTGCTCTTGTACTTCTTTTAGTTGGATTTCTCCCTCAGCTTCCACGTTCTCATTTTCCTCCCTCATGGGTCTTTCCTCATACAATTCCTCTTCTTCTTCTCAAAACGTTTCCGCATAATATTCATTCCACGTATCTAAAACTTCCTTCATATTGGTTTCACCTCGTTATTCTTGTTTTTGATATTCCTTATTTTCTTTCCTCGTTTTCCTTTCAGATTTTTCAACACATGCTAAAATTTTCTTGGATTATTTTTATGATTTTCTTCTATTTCTTTTCCAAATTGTTCCCAGGTTTCTTTCTCCGCTGTTCTCACTATCCGTTTTGCTGTAACTCTTGCCTGTATATAAGCTTCTTTGTCCTCCATTCTTTTGGTCTTTAAGTATTTTAGCCACGCTTTCTTTTTAATTGCAACTTTTTCTTTCACATTTTTGCTCCACCATCTTGTCTGCTTCTTTTTATTGGTTATCTTTACTATTCCACATATTTCTGTTGCAACTTTCTTTCATTACTTTCCATATATTTTCCACATTCCATTCTTGTCCATGGTTTTGTTCTTTTTCTCTAAGTTTTTCTTTCAGTTTCCTCTGAAACTCCTTTCTTTTATTTTGGGTTTCTAATGTTGATATTTTAAGTTTAGTAAGATTTATCTTAATTGGTGCAGGTAGTGGTTTGAATCGTGTCGTCATTACTAGTAGTCTATGTTGAGTACTGAGCTCGGCGCTGCGAAAAACTCTTACATCCATTACATCATAATGGGTGTTTTTTTGTATATACGCAGTAATCTATTGTGCTCTGTGCTCCTCAAAGGTAATTTGATGTATTCTTTTATGCGGGAAGAAGGAGTTTCCGATGCGTAGCTCGTTATCAATACAGAACTCCAGCATTTTATCTCCATTGCTGTTTCGGGTCTTTTCAGCACCATACCTTCCCAAACTTCCATGTCCTCGTCTAATTTCATTTCCCACTCTAGCATTCCAATCTCCCATTATAATAACGTTTTCCGTTACATTTCTAGCCTTATCTAATATTTGTTGGTGGGAGTTGTAATATTGTTCTTTTTCTAGTTCATCTTTATCCTCTGTAGGAGCGTATACTTGTATAATGGCAATCCTACGGGTTAAATCCAATTCCCAATTCAGTCTTATTATCATAGAGTTAACTGCTATCCAGTCAGTTACTCTAGTGTTCAGTCTTTCGCTAATAATAATTCCCACACCTTCTTTTGCACAGCTCCTTCCTTCTACTCCTTCTACTCCTTAGAACGTATCCATTTTCCATGTCAACCTCTCCTGATCCTTTCTTTTTGACTTCAGTAATTCCTAATATTTCTAGTTTGTATTTCTCCATTTCCTTTACAATCTCCACTTCCTTTCTTGAGAGGGAGGTTCCAAATCTCATAGTCCGTTTTACCTTGCATTGTCGTCGTTGTTTACTCTGTTCGGCTTCCATTCCTGTGTTTCTCTGAATATGTATTTATTTCACTTCATGTGGGTTATTAGCCCTACGATGAAGCTAGGGCAGTGGGAGGAGTGCTCCCTTTAAGCCTATGCCCTTGCTTGGTTTTCTTTCTGGGTATGCTCCCATAGCCTTCGGGTCAAAACCCTTACCACAAGGCAGTGGGGTTGTAGCTCTTCCGCCTCTTAGGATGTTGGGACTCTACAATCTTTTCCATCCCTAGAGCCGTTGGCCGGTTTTCTGTTAGGGTTCCTTCCCTTAGTCCTTGGGGGTTCCCTACCCTACCTTCAAGGCAGTAGGGGCAGTGCTCATTTAATGGCGGCACTTCCTCGCCATGTCACAATGCTGTCATTGGGCTTTTCTGGGTTCTTATTGAGTACGGACTTGCCAAAGACCATCCTCCCCAGGCCCTGTTAGCATTGTCGCCTCGGTCCGGGACTGCTTATTTGGCATTGCCTTATTCGCAGCTAACCACCATATCTGGTGGACGTTCGCTATTCGCCACCTGCGACCCGCCCAGTTGCTGAGACTCGCATCGGAATAAAGCTTCATAGAGGCTTCTACCGATGGGATAGTCAAAATCAAATAATTAAACGCTTTTCAGGCTCTGAAAAGCATAATAATACAAAATTTTGTGAAAATCATCTCTGGCTTAGTCTGTATAGAAAAGGAGTTTGAAACGAGTACTAGCATTGAAAGAGAATTTCTCAAGAAATCAAGTTTTGATCCCATAGTCGAAGTGAAATAATTAAAACCCTTTTCGGGCTCTGAAAAACATAATATGGCTTGGTCTGTAGAGAAAATGAGTTTCAAACGAGTAATAGCGTTGAACATGAATTTCTCGAGAAATCAAATTTTTTACTTATAGTCAAAATGAAATTATCAAAACGCTTTTCATGATCTGAAATGCATAATAATGCAACATTTCTATGAAAATCATCTCTGGCTAGGCCTGTATAGAAAACGAGTTTCAAACAAGTACTAACATTGAACACGAATTTCTCGAAAAATCGAGTTTTGATCCCATAGTAAAAATGTGATAATTAAAACGCTTTTCAGGGTCTGAAAAGCATAATATTACAACATTTTTATGAAAATCATCTATGGCTTGGTCTGTAGAGAAAATGAGTTTCAAACGAGTAATAGCATTGAACGCGAATTTCTCGAAATATCAAGTTTTTAACCTATAGTCGAAATGTGATAATTTAAAAGTTTTTCAGGCTCTGAAAAGCATAACAATTCATCACTTTAAAGAGAATCATCTCTGTCTTGTTCTGTATAGAAAATCATTTCCAAACGAGCACGGCATTGAACGTGAATTTCTTGACTAATCAGGTTTTGATAATATAGTCAAAATGTAAAAATTAAAACGCTTTTGAGGCTCTGAATAGCATAATAATTCAACATTTTAATTAAATTCTTCTCTGGCTTGTTCTGTAGAGAAAATGACTTTCAAACGAGAACTAGCATTGAACGTGAAATTCTCGAAAAATCAAGTTTTGAAGCCATTGTCGAAATGTAATAATTAAAACGCTTTTCCGTCTCTGAAAAGCACAGTAGAGCAACATTTTTATGAAAATCATTTCTGGCTTGGCCTGCATATGAAATGAGTTTCAAGTGAGTATTAGCATTGAACGCGAATTTCTCGAAAAATCAAGTTTTGATCATATTGTCGAAATGTAATAATAAAATCGCTTTTCAAACTCTGAAAAGCATAATAATACAAAATTTTTAAGAAAATCATGTTTGGCTGGTTCTCTATAAATAATGATTTTCAAGCGAGTTTTAGCTTTGAACGCGAATTTCTCGAAAAATCAAGTTTTGATGCTGTAGTCGATATGTCAGGCGCTGAGAAGCATAATAATACAACATTTTTGTGAAAATCATCTCTGGCTAGGTCTGTATAGAAAATGAATTTCAAACGAGTAGCTACTAGCAATGAACACGTATTTCTCGAGAAATCAAATTTTGATATTATAGTCAAAATGTGATAATTTCAACGCTTCTCAGTCTCTCAAAAGCATAATAATACAATATATTTATGAAAATAATCTCTGGTTTTGTCTGTAGAGAAGATCAGCTTTATACGATTATTAGCATTGAACGCGAATTTCTAGAAAAATCAAGTTTTGATCCTATGGTCAAAATTTTTTACTCTTCTTCTTCTTCTTTTGCCTTATGCTCACTTAGGCATCGGGTCCTTTCACCCACTTCTTGAAAGAAGTTCTATCCTGTGCCAGTCTTTTCACTTCGTCCTGTGTCTTCCCTCTCTTCTGTACCAGTCCATAAATGTACTGGTTCCGGTTCAACCTGGGTCGTCCCCTTCCTCTCTTTCCTTCTGGTCGGGCCTCAAATATTTGTTTCGGTTTACGCTCTTCCTCCATCATAATAAGATGTCCCAGCCAGCCTAATTCTCTCTTCTCGATTATTTCAATCAGTGGTTCATGATTCAAGCATTCTCTTCTTATTGTTGTGTTTCGTATCATATCTCTCCTTGTCTTTCCTACAGTTTTTCTTAAGAATTTCATTTCAGTAGCAGTATGTCTGCTCTCCAATTTAATTTGCATTATCCAGCTTTCTGATCCATATAATAGCGTGGGGAGATAGACTGTTTTATATATTTTCATTTTTGTTTCTTTACTAATCTGCTATTTAAATATAATAGTGTTACTAACATTATAGTACAGATTATTTGCTTTCTGAATTCTGTGATTAATTTCAGAGTCCATTTTCCCGTCCGCAGTTAGCATGGTTCCTAAATATTCAAACTGTTCTACTTGTTCTAAGGTCTTATTATTCCAATGAATGCGCAACCTTGCTGGTTCTTGTTTAGTGAAGTGCACGACTTTCGTCTTGCTAACATTGATTTCCATCTTTCGTTCTTTGAATGCTCGGCCCCACTCTAGGACAGCATTTTGTAGGCTGTTGCTATCTTTTGCTAGGTGAACAATATCATCAGCGTATACTAATGTTTTTAATTACCAATTTTACATTTTCTTGTTCTTCTCTTGCATTGCTTTATAATTTGCTCCATGAATAATATGAAAAGAAGAGGACATCACCTTGTTTTACACCTTTTCTGATATTAAATTCGTTGGAGGATTGTCCATTTATTCTAACAGTTCCTTTAACGTTCTTATATAGACTTTGAATTATTCTAGTTAGTTTTGACGTTACTTGGAACTGATGAAGGGCCTTCCATATTTGTCCTCTTGCTACTCTGTCGAAGGCAGACTTTAAGTCAATAAAAGCTGTAAATATTTCCCCTCCTCTGCTTAGTATCTTCTCTATTGCGTTCCTCAGGGAGAAGATTAGTTCTTGAGTTTGACGATGAGGCCTGAAACCTGCTTGCTCTTCTTCCAATTTATCTTCCACTTGTTGCCTTCATTTTTTTTCTATAATGTGTGAATATAGTTTCTGTGCCACTGGCGCTAAGCATAATGCTCTATAGTTTGAGCAATCGAGGGTACTTCCTTTTTTATGTATAGGAATTATTACATTCTGTTCCCAATCTTTTGGTATTCTCTCTGTTGCCCATATTAGTCTGTAAAAGTCCCATATTCATTTTTCTATTTCCTTTCCACTATATTTTATAAATTCTGGATGTATATTATCCCAACCGGGTGCTTTTCCAGTTCTTAAGGATTTAATTGCCTCTTGTACTTCTTTTAGTTGGATTTCTCCCTCAGCTTTCACGTTCTCATTTTCCTCCCTCATGGGTCTTTCCTCATACAATTCCTCTTCTTCTTCTCAAAACGTTTCCGCATAATATTCATTCCACGTATCTAAAACTTCCTTCATATTGGTTTCACCTCGTTATTCTTGTTTTTGATATTCCTTATTTTCTTTCCTCGTTTTCCTTTCAGATTTTTCAACACATGCTAAAATTTTCTTGGATTATTTTTATGATTTTCTTCTATTTCCTTTCCAAATTGTTCCCAGGTTTCTTTCTCCGCTGTTCTCACTATCCGTTTTGCTGTATCTCTTGCCTGTATATAAGCTTCTTTGTCCTCCATTCTTTTGGTCTTTAAGTATTTTAGCCACGCTTTCTTTTTAATTGCAACTTTTTCTTTCACATTTTTGCTCCACCATCTTGTCTGCTTCTTTTTATTGGTTATCTTTACTATTCCACATATTTCTGTTGCAACTTTCTTTCATTACTTTCCATATATTTTCCACATTCCATTCTTGTCCATGGTTTTGTTCTTTTTCTCTAAGTTTTTCTTTCAGTTTCCTCTGAAACTCCTTTCTTTTATTTTGGGTTTCTAATGTTGATATTTTAAGTTTAGTAAGATTTATCTTAATTGGTGCAGGTAGTGGTTTGAATCGTGTCGTCATTACTAGTAGTCTATGTTGAGTACTGAGCTCGGCGCTGCGAAAAACTCTTACATCCATTACATCATAATGGGTGTTTTTTTGTATATACGCAGTAATCTATTGTGCTCTGTGCTCCTCAAAGGTAATTTGATGTATTCTTTTATGCGGGAAGAAGGAGTTTCCGATGCGTAGCTCGTTATCAATACAGAACTCCAGCATTTTATCTCCATTGCTGTTTCGGGTCTTTTCAGCACCATACCTTCCCAAACTTCCATGTCCTCGTCTAATTTCATTTCCCACTCTAGCATTCCAATCTCCCATTATAATAACGTTTTCCGTTACATTTCTAGCCTTATCTAATATTTGTTGGTGGGAGTTGTAATATTGTTCTTTTTCTAGTTCATCTTTATCCTCTGTAGGAGCGTATACTTGTATAATGGCAATCCTACGGGTTAAATCCAATTCCCAATTCAGTCTTATTATCATAGAGTTAACTGCTTTCCAGTCAGTTACTCTAGTGTTCAGTCTTTCGCTAATAATAATTCCCACACCTTCTTTTGCACAGCTCCTTCCTTCTACTCCTTCTACTCCTTAGAACGTATCCATTTTCCATGTCAACCTCTCCTGATCCTTTCTTTTTGACTTCAGTAATTCCTAATATTTCTAGTTTGTATTTCTCCATTTCCTTTACAATCTCCACTTCCTTTCTTGAGAGGGAGGTTCCAAATCTCATAGTCCGTTTTACCTTGCATTGTCGTCGTTGTTTACTCTGTTCGGCTTCCATTCCTGTGTTTCTCTGAATATGTATTTATTTCACTTCATGTGGGTTATTAGCCCTACGATGAAGCTAGGGCAGTGGGAGGAGTGCTCCCTTTAAGCCTATGCCCTTGCTTGGTTTTCTTTCTGGGTATGCTCCCATAGCCTTCGGGTCAAAATCCTTACCACAAGGCAGTGGGGTTGTAGCTCTTCCGCCTCTTAGGATGTTGGGACTCTACAATCTTTTCCATCCCTAGAGCCGTTGGCCGGTTTTCTGTTAGAGTTCCTTACCTTAGTCCTTGGGGGTTCCCTACCCTACCTTCAAGGCAGTAGGGGCAGTGCTCATTTAATGGCGGCACTTCCTCGCCATGTCACAATGCTGTCATTGGGCTTTTCTGGGTTCTTATTGAGTACGGACTTGCCAAAGACCATCCTCCCCAGGCCCTGTTAGCATTGTCGCCTCGGTCCGGGACTGCTTATTTGGCATTGCCTTATTCGCAGCTAACCACCATATCTGGTGGACGTTCGCTATCCGCCACCTGCCACCCGCCCAGTTGCTGAGACTCGCATCGGAAAAAAGCTTCATAGAGGCTTCTACCGATGGGATAGTCAAAATCAAATAATTAAACGCTTTTCAGGCTCTGAAAAGCATAATAATACAAAATTTTGTGAAAATCATCTCCGGCTTAGTCTGTATAGAAAAGGAGTTTCAAACGAGTACTAGCATTGAAAGAGAATTTCTCAAGAAATCAAGTTTTGATCCCATAGTCGAAGTGAAATAATTAAAACCCTTTTCGGGCTCTGAAAAACATAATATGGCTTGGTCTGTAGAGAAAATGAGTTTCAAACGAGTAATAGCGTTGAACATGAATTTCTCGAGAAATCAAATTTTATACTTATAGTCAAAATGAAATTATCAAAACGCTTTTCATGATCTGAAATGCATAATAATGCAACATTTCTATGAAAATCATCTCTGGCTAGGCCTGTATAGAAAACGAGTTTCAAACAAGTACTAACATTGAACACGAATTTCTCGAAAAATCGAGTTTTGATCCCATAGTAAAAATGTGATAATTAAAACGCTTTTCAGGGTCTGAAAAGCATAATATTACAACATTTTTATGAAAATCATCTATGGCTTGGTCTGTAGAGAAAATGAGTTTCAAACGAGTAATAGCATTGAACGCGAATTTCTCGAAATATCAAGTTTTTAACCTATAGTCGAAATGTGATAATTTAAAAGTTTTTCAGGCTCTGAAAAGCATAACAATTCATCACTTTAAAGAGAATCATCTCTGTCTTGTTCTGTATAGAAAATCAGTTCCAAAGGAGCACGGCATTGAACGTGAATTTCTTGACTAATCAGGTTTTGATAATATAGTCAAAATGTAAAAATTAAAACGCTTTTGAGGCTCTGAATAGCATAATAATTCAACATTTTAATTAAATTCTTCTCTGGCTTGTTCTGTAGAGAAAATGACTTTCAAACGAGAACTAGCATTGAACGTGAAATTCTCGAAAAATCAAGTTTTGAAGCCATTGTCGAAATGTAATAATTAAAACGCTTTTCCGTCTCTGAAAAGCACAGTAGAGCAACATTTTTATGAAAATCATTTCTGGCTTGGCCTGCATATGAAATGAGTTTCAAGTGAGTATTAGCATTGAACGCGAATTTCTCGAAAAATCAAGTTTTGATCATATTGTCGAAATGTAATAATAAAATCGCTTTTCAAACTCTGAAAAGCATAATAATACAAAATTTTTAAGAAAATCATGTTTGGCTGGTTCTCCATAGATAATGATTTTCAAGCGAGTTTTAGCTTTGAACGCGAATTTCTCGAAAAATCAAGTTTTGATGCTGTAGTCGATATGTCAGGCGCTGAGAAGCATAATAATACAACATTTTTGTGAAAATCATCTCTGGCTAGGTCTGTATAGAAAATGAGTTTCAAACGAGTAGCTACTAGCAATGAACACGTATTTCTCGAGAAATCAAATTTTGATATTATAGTCAAAATGTGATAATTTCAACGCTTCTCAGTCTCTCAAAAGCATAATAATACAATATATTTATGAAAATCATCTCTGGTTTTGTCTGTAGAGAAGATCAGTTTTATACGACTATTAGCATTGAACGCGAATTTCTAGAAAAATCAAGTTTTGATCCTATGGTCAAAATTTTTTACTCTTCTTCTTCTTCTTCTCCCCTATGCTCACTTAGGCATCGGGTCCTTTCAGCCACTTCTTGAAAGAAGTTCTATCCTGTGCCAGTATATTCACTTCGTCCTGTGTCTTCCCTCTCTTCTGTACCAGTCCATAAATGTACTGGTTCCAGTTCAACCTGGGTCGTCCCCTTCCTCTCTTTCCTTCTGGTCGGGCTTCAAATATTTGTTTCGGTTTACGCTCTTCCTCCATCATAATAAGATGTCCCAGCCAGCCTAATTCTCTCTTCTCGATTATTTCAATCAGTGGTTCCTGATTCAGGCATTCTCTTCTTATTGTTGTGTTTCGTATCATATCTCTCCTTGTCTTTCCTACAGTTTTTCTTAAGAATTTCATTTCAGTAGCAGTATGTCTGCTCTCCAATTTAATTTGCATTATCCAGCTTTCTGATCCATATAATAACGTGGGGAGATAGACTGTTTTATATATTTTCATTTTTGTTTCTTTACTAATCTCCTATTTACATATAATAGTGTTACTAACATTATAGTACAGATTATTTGCTTTCTGAATTCTGTGATTAATTTCAGAGTCCATTTTCCCGTCCGCAGTTAGCATGGTTCCTAAATATTCAAACTGTTCTACTTGTTCTAAGGTCTTATTATTCCAATGAATGCGCATCCTTGCTGGTTCTTGTTTAGTGAAGTGCACGACTTTCGTCTTGCTAACATTGATTTCCATCTTTCGTTCTTTGAATGCTCGGCCCCACTCTAGGACAGCATTTTGTAGGCTGTTGCTATCATTTGCTAGGTGAACAATATCATCAGCGTATACTAATGTTTTTAATTACCAATTTTACATTTTCTTGTTCTTCTTTTGCATTGCTTTATAATTTGCTCCATGAATAATATGAAAAGAAGAGGACTAAGTCCATCACCTTGTTTTACACCTTTTCTGATATTAAATTCGTTGGAGGATTGTCCATTTATTCTAACAGTTCCTTTAACGTTCTTATATAGACTTTGAATTATTCTAGTTAGTTTTGACGTTACTTGGAACTGATGAAGGGCCTTCCATATTTGTCCTCTTGCTACTCTGTCGAAGGCAGACTTTAAGTCAATAAAAGCTGTAAATATTTCCCCTCCTCTGCTTAGTATCTTCTCTATTGCGTTCCTCAGGGAGAAGATTAGATCTTGAGTTTGACGATGAGGCCTGAAACCTGCTTGCTCATCTTCCAATTTATCTTCCACTTGTTGCCTTCATTTTTTTTCTATAATGTGTGAATATAGTTTCTGTGCCACTGGCGCTAAGCATAATGCTCTATAGTTTGAGCAATCGAGGGTACTTCCTTTTTTATGTATAGGAATTATTACATTCTGTTCCCAATCTTTTGGTATTCTCTCTGTTGCCCATATTAGTCTGTAAAAGTCCCATATTCATTTTTCTATTTCCTTTCCACAATATTTTATAAATTCTGGATGTATATTATCCCAACCGGGTGCTTTACCAGTTCTTAAGGATTTAATTGCTCTTGTACTTCTTTTAGTTGGATTTCTCCCTCAGCTTCCACGTTCTCATTTTCCTCCCTCATGGGTCTTTCCTCATACAATTCCTCTTCTTCTTCTCAAAACGTTTCCGCATAATATTCATTCCACGTATCTAAAACTTCCTTCATATTGGTTTTCACCTCGTTATTCTTGTTTTTGATATTCCTTATTTTCTTTCCTCGTTTTCCTTTCAGATTTTTCAACACATGCTAAAATTTTCTTGGATTATTTTTATGATTTTCTTCTATTTCCTTTCCAAATTGTTCCCAGGTTTCTTTCTCCGCTGTTCTCACTATCCGTTTTGCTGTATCTCTTGCCTGTATATAAGCTTCTTTGTCCTCCATTCTTTTGGTCTTTAAGTATTTTAGCCACGCTTTCTTTTTAATTGCAACTTTTTCTTTCACATTTTTGCTCCACCGTCTTGTCTGCTTCTTTTTATTGGTTATCTTTACTATTCCACATATTTCTGTTGCAACTTTCTTTCATTACTTTCCATATATTTTCCACATTCCATTCTTGTCCATGGTTTTGTTCTTTTTCTCTAAGTTTTTCTTTCAGTTTCCTCTGAAACTCCTTTCTTTTATTTTGGGTTTCTAATGTTGATATTTTAAGTTTAGTAAGATTTATCTTAATTGGTGCAGGTAGTGGTTTGAATCGTGTCGTCATTACTAGTAGTCTATGTTGAGTACTGAGCTCGGCGCTGCGAAAAACTCTTACATCCATTACATCATAATGGGTGTTTTTTTGTATATACGCAGTAATCTATTGTGCTCTGTGCTCCTCAAAGGTAATTTGATGTATTCTCTTATGCGGGAAGAAGGAGTTTCCGATGCGTAGCTCGTTATCAATACAGAACTCCAGCATTTTATCTCCATTGCTGTTTCGGGTCTTTTCAGCACCATACCTTCCCAAACTTCCATGTCCTCGTCTAATTTCATTTCCCACTCTAGCATTCCAATCTCCCATTATAATAACGTTTTCCGTTACATTTCTAGCCTTATCTAATATTTGTTGGTGGGAGTTGTAATATTGTTCTTTTTCTAGTTCATCTTTATCCTCTGTAGGAGCGTATTCTTGTATAATGGCAATCCTACGGGTTAAATCCAATTCCAAATTCAGTCTTATTATCATAGAGTTAACTGCTTTCCAGTCAGTTACTCTAGTGTTCAGTCTTTCGCTAATAATAATTCCCACACCTTCTTTTGCACAGCTCCTTCCTTCTACTCCTTCTACTCCTTAGAACGTATCCATTTTCCATGTCAACCTCTCCTGATCCTTTCTTTTTGACTTCACTAATTCCTAATATTTCTAGTTTGTATTTCTCCATTTCCTTTACAATCTCCACTTCCTTTCCTGAGAGGGAGGTTCCAAATCTCATAGTCCGTTTTACCTTGCATTGTCGTCGTTGTTTACTCTGTTCGGCTTCCATTCCTGTGTTTCTCTGAATATGTATTTATTTCACTTCATGTGGGTTATTAGCCCTACGATGAAGCTAGGGCAGTGGGAGGAGTGCTCCCTTTAAGCCTATGCCCTTGCTTGGTTTTCTTTCTGGGTATGCTCCCATAGCCTTCGGGTCAAAACCCTTACCACAAGGCAGTGGGGTTGTAGCTCTTCCGCCTCTTAGGATGTTGGGACTCTACAATCTTTTCCATCCCTAGAGCCGTTGGCCGGTTTTCTGTTAGAGTTCCTTCCCTTAGTCCTTGGGGGTTCCCTACCCTACCTTCAAGGCAGTAGGGGCAGTGCTCATTTAATGGCGGCACTTCCTCGCCATGTCACAATGCTGTCATTGGGATTTTCTGGGTTCTTATTGAGTACGGACTTGCCAAAGACCATCCTCCCCAGGCCCTGTTAGCATTGTCGCCTCGGTCCGGGACTGCTTATTTGGCATTGCCTTATTCGCAGCTAACCACCATATCTGGTGGACGTTCGCTATCCGCCACCTGCCACCCGCCCAGTTGCTGAGACTCGCATCGGAATAAAGCTTCATAGAGGCTTCTACCGATGGGATAGTCAAAATCAAATAATTAAACGCTTTTCAGGCTCTGAAAAGCATAATAATACAAAATTTTGTGAAAATCATCTCTGGCTTAGTCTGTATAGAAAAGGAGTTTCAAACGAGTACTAGCATTGAAAGAGAATTTCTCAAGAAATCAAGTTTTGATCCCATAGTCGAAGTGAAATAATTAAAACCCTTTTCGGGCTCTGAAAAACATAATATGGCTTGGTCTGTAGAGAAAATGAGTTTCAAACGAGTAATAGCGTTGAACATGAATTTCTCGAGAAATCAAATTTTTTACTTATAGTCAAAATGAAATTATCAAAACGCTTTTCATGATCTGAAATGCATAATAATGCAACATTTCTATGAAAATCATCTCTGGCTAGGCCTGTATAGAAAACGAGTTTCAAACAAGTACTAACATTGAACACGAATTTCTCGAAAAATCGAGTTTTGATCCCATAGTAAAAATGTGATAATTAAAACGCTTTTCAGGGTCTGAAAAGCATAATATTACAACATTTTTATGAAAATCATCTATGGCTTGGTCTGTAGAGAAAATGAGTTTCAAACGAGTAATAGCATTGAACGCGAATTTCTCGAAATATCAAGTTTTTAACCTATAGTCGAAATGTGATAATTTAAAAGTTTTTCAGGCTCTGAAAAGCATAACAATTCATCACTTTAAAGAGAATCATCTCTGTCTTGTTCTGTATAGAAAATCAGTTCCAAACGAGCACGGCATTGAACGTGAATTTCTTGACTAATCAGGTTTTGATAATATAGTCAAAATGTAAAAATTAAAACGCTTTTGAGGCTCTGAATAGCATAATAATTCAACATTTTAATTAAATTCTTCTCTGGCTTGTTCTGTAGAGAAAATGACTTTCAAACGAGAACTAGCATTGAACGTGAAATTCTCGAAAAATCAAGTTTTGAAGCCATTGTCGAAATGTAATAATTAAAACGCTTTTCCGTCTCTGAAAAGCACAGTAGAGCAACATTTTTATGAAAATCATTTCTGGCTTGGCCTGCATATGAAATGAGTTTCAAGTGAGTATTAGCATTGAACGCGAATTTCTCGAAAAATCAAGTTTTGATCATATTGTCGAAATGTAATAATAAAATCGCTTTTCAAACTCTGAAAAGCATAATAATACAAAATTTTTAAGAAAATCATGTTTGGCTGGTTCTCTATAAATAATGATTTTCAAGCGAGTTTTAGCTTTGAACGCGAATTTCTCGAAAAATCAAGTTTTGATGCTGTAGTCGATATGTCAGGCGCTGAGAAGCATAATAATACAACATTTTTGTGAAAATCATCTCTGGCTAGGTCTGTATAGAAAATGAATTTCAAACGAGTAGCTACTAGCAATGAACACGTATTTCTCGAGAAATCAAATTTTGTTATTATAGTCAAAATGTGATAATTTCAACGCTTCTCAGTCTCTCAATAGCATAATAATACAATATATTTATGAAAATAATCTCTGGTTTTGTCTGTAGAGAAGATCAGCTTTATACGATTATTAGCATTGAACGCGAATTTCTAGAAAAATCAAGGTTTGATCCTATGGTCAAAATTTTTTACTCTTCTTCTTCTTCTTTTGCCTTATGCTCACTTAGGCATCGGGTCCTTTCACCCACTTCTTGAAAGAAGTTCTATCCTGTGCCAGTCTTTTCACTTCGTCCTGTGTCTTCCCTCTCTTCTGTACCAGTCCATAAATGTACTGGTTCCGGTTCAACCTGGGTCGTCCCCTTCCTCTCTTTCCTTCTGGTCGGGCTTCAAATATTTGTTTCGGTTTACGCTCTTCCTCCATCATAATAAGATGTCCCAGCCAGCCTAATTCTCTCTTCTCGATGATTTCAATCAGTGGTTCATGATTCAAGCATTCTCTTCTTATTGTTGTGTTTCGTATCATATCTCTCCTTGTCTTTCCTACAGTTTTTCTTAAGAATTTCATTTCAGTAGCAGTATGTCTGCTCTCCAATTTAATTTGCATTATCCAGCTTTCTGATCCATATAATAGCGTGGGGAGATAGACTGTTTTATATATTTTCATTTTTGTTTCTTTACTAATCTCCTATTTACATATAATAGTGTTACTAACATTATAGTACAGATTATTTGCTTTCTGAATTCTGTGATTAATTTCAGAGTCCATTTTCCCGTCCGCAGTTAGCATGGTTCCTAAATATTCAAACTGTTCTACTTGTTCTAAGGTCTTATTATTCCAATGAATGCGCATCCTTGCTGGTTCTTGTTTAGTGAAGTGCACGACTTTCGTCTTGCTAACATTGATTTCCATCTTTCGTTCTTTGAATGCTCGGCCCCACTCTAGGACAGCATTTTGTAGGCTGTTGCTATCATTTGCTAGGTGAACAATATCATCAGCGTATACTAATGTTTTTAATTACCAATTTTACATTTTCTTGTTCTTCTTTTGCATTGCTTTATAATTTGCTCCATGAATAATATGAAAAGAAGAGGACTAAGTCCATCACCTTGTTTTACACCTTTTCTGATATTACATTCGTTGGAGGATTGTCCATTTATTCTAACAGTTCCTTTAACGTTCTTATATAGACTTTGAATTATTCTAGTTAGTTTTGACGTTACTTGGAACTGATGAAGGGCCTTCCATATTTGTCCTCTTGCTACTCTGTCGATGGCAGACTTTAAGTCAATAAAAGCTGTAAATATTTCCCCTCCTCTGCTTAGTATCTTCTCTATTGCGTTCCTCAGGGAGAAGATTAGATCTTGAGTTTGACGATGAGGCCTGAAACCTGCTTGCTCTTCTTCCAATTTATCTTCCACTTGTTGCCTTAATTTTTTTTCTATAATGTGTGAATATAGTTTCTGGGCCACTGGCGCTAAGCATAATGCTCTATAGTTTGAGCAATCGAGGGTACTTCCTTTTTTATGTATAGGAATTATTACATTCTGTTCCCAATCTTTTGGTATTCTCTCTGTTGCCCATATTAGTCTGTAAAAGTCCCATATTCATTTTTCTATTTCCTTTCCACAATATTTTATAAATTCTGGATGTATATTATCCCAACCGGGTGCTTTACCAGTTCTTAAGGATTTAATTGCCTCTTGTACTTCTTTTAGTTGGATTTCTCCCTCAGCTTCCACGTTCTCATTTTCCTCCCTCATGGGTCTTTCCTCATACAATTCCTCTTCTTCTTCTCAAAACGTTTCCGCATAATATTCATTCCACGTATCTAAAACTTCCTTCATATTGGTTTTCACCTCGTTATTCTTGTTTTTGATATTCCTTATTTTCTTTCCTCGTTTTCCTTTCAGATTTTTCAACACATCACATTTTTATGATTTTCTTCTATTTCCTTTCCAAATTGTTCCCAGGTTTCTTTCTCCGCTGTTCTCACTATCCGTTTTGCTGTATCTCTTGCCTGTATATAAGCTTCTTTGTCCTCCATTCTTTTGGTCTTTAAGTATTTTAGCCACGCTTTCTTTTTAATTGCAACTTTTTCTTTCACATTTTTGCTCCACCATCTTGTCTGCTTCTTTTTATTGGTTATCTTTACTATTCCACATATTTCTGTTGCAACTTTCTTTCATTACTTTCCATATATTTTCCACATTCCATTCTTGTCCATGGTTTTGTTCTTTTTCTCTAAGTTTTTCTTTCAATTTCCTCTGAAACTCCTTTCTTTTATTTTGGGTTTCTAATGTTGATATTTTAAGTTTAGTAAGATTTATCTTAATTGGTGCAGGTAGTGGTTTGAATCGTGTCGTCATTACTAGTAGTCTATGTTGAGTACTGAGCTCGGCGCTGCGAAAAACTCTTACATCCATTACATCATAATGGGTGTTTTTTTGTATATACGCAGTAATCTATTGTGCTCTGTGCTCCTCAAAGGTAATTTGATGTATTCTTTTATGCGGGAAGAAGGAGTTTCCGATGCGTAGCTCGTTATCAATACAGAACTCCAGCATTTTATCTCCATTGCTGTTTCGGGTCTTTTCAGCACCATACCTTCCCAAACTTCCATGTCCTCGTCTAATTTCATTTCCCACTCTAGCATTCCAATCTCCCATTATAATAACGTTTTCCGTTACATTTCTAGCCTTATCTAATATTTGTTGGTGGGAGTTGTAATATTGTTCTTTTTCTAGTTCATCTTTATCCTCTGTAGGAGCGTATACTTGTATAATGGCAATCCTACGGGTTAAATCCAATTCCCAATTCAGTCTTATTATCATAGAGTTAACTGCTTTCCAGTCAGTTACTCTAGTGTTCAGTCTTTCGCTAATAATAATTCCCACACCTTCTTTTGCACAGCTCCTTCCTTCTACTCCTTCTACTCCTTAGAACGTATCCATTTTCCATGTCAACCTCTCCTGATCCTTTCTTTTTGACTTCACTAATTCCTAATATTTCTAGTTTGTATTTCTCCATTTCCTTTACAATCTCCACTTCCTTTCTTGAGAGGGAGGTTCCAAATCTCATAGTCCGTTTTACCTTGCATTGTCGTCGTTGTTTACTCTGTTCGGCTTCCATTCCTGTGTTTCTCTCAATATGTATTTATTTCACTTCATGTGGGTTATTTGCCCTACGATGAAGCTAGGGCAGTGGGAGGAGTGCTCCCTTTAAGCCTATGCCCTTGCTTGGTTTTCTTTCTGGGTATGCTCCCATAGCCTTCGGGTCAAAACACTTACCACAAGGCAGTGGGGTTGTAGCTCTTCCGCCTCTTAGGATGTTGGGACTCTACAATCTTTTCCATCCCTAGAGCCGTTGGCCGGTTTTCTGTTAGAGTTCCTTCCCTTAGTCCTTGGGGGTTCCCTACCCTACCTTCAAGGCAGTAGGGGCAGTGCTCATTTAATGGCGGCACTTCCTCGCCATGTCACAATGCTGTCATTGGGCTTTTCTGGGTTCTTATTGAGTACGGACTTGCCAAAGACCATCCTCCCCAGGCCCTGTTAGCATTGTCGCCTCGGTCCGGGACTGCTTATTTGGCATTGCCTTATTCGCAGCTAACCACCATATCTGGTGGACGTTCGCTATCCGCCACCTGCCACCCGCCCAGTTGCTGAGACTCGCATCGGAATAAAGCTTCATAGAGGCTTCTACCGATGGGATAGTCAAAATCAAATAATTAAACGCTTTTCAGGCTCTGAAAAGCATAATAATACAAAATTTTGTGAAAATCATCTCTGGCTTAGTCTGTATAGAAAAGGAGTTTCAAACGAGTACTAGCATTGAAAGAGAATTTCTCAAGAAATCAAGTTTTGATCCCATAGTAAAAATGTGATAATTAAAACGCTTTTCAGGGTCTGAAAAGCATAATATTACAACATTTTTATGAAAATCATCTATGGCTTGGTCTGTAGAGAAAATGAGTTTCAAACGAGTAATAGCATTGAACGCGAATTTCTCGAAATATCAAGTTTTTAACCTATAGTCGAAATGTGATAATTTAAAAGTTTTTCAGGCTCTGAAAAGCATAACAATTCATCACTTTAAAGAGAATCATCTCTGTCTTGTTCTGTATAGAAAATCAGTTCCAAACGAGCACGGCATTGAACGTGAATTTCTTGATTAATCAGGTTTTGATAATATAGTCAAAATGTAAAAATTAAAACGCTTTTGAGGCTCTGAATAGCATAATAATTCAACATTTTAATTAAATTCTTCTCTGGCTTGTTCTGTAGAGAAAATGACTTTCAAACGAGAACTAGCATTGAACGTGAAATTCTCGAAAAATCAAGTTTTGAAGCCATTGTCGAAATGTAATAATTAAAACGCTTTTCCGTCTCTGAAAAGCACAGTAGAGCAACATTTTTATGAAAATCATTTCTGGCTTGGCCTGCATATGAAATGAGTTTCAAGTGAGTATTAGCATTGAACGCGAATTTCTCGAAAAATCAAGTTTTGATCATATTGTCGAAATGTAATAATAAAATCGCTTTTCAAACTCTGAAAAGCATAATAATACAAAATTTTTAAGAAAATCATGTTTGGCTGGTTCTCTATAAATAATGATTTTCAAGCGAGTTTTAGCTTTGAACGCGAATTTCTCGAAAAATGAAGTTTTGATGCTGTAGTCGATATGTCAGGCGCTGAGAAGCATAATAATACAACATTTTTGTGAAAATCATCTCTGGCTAGGTCTGTATAGAAAATGAATTACAAACGAGTAGCTACTAGCAATGAACACGTATTTCTCGAGAAATCAAATTTTGATATTATAGTCAAAATGTGATAATTTCAACGCTTCTCAGTCTCTCAAAAGCATAATAATACAATATATTTATGAAAATAATCTCTGGTTTTGTCTGTAGCGATGATCAGCTTTATACGATTATTAGCATTGAACGCGAATTTCTAGAAAAATCAAGTTTTGATCCTATGGTCAAAATTTTTAACTCTTCTTCTTCTTCTTTTGCCTTATGCTCACTTAGGCATCGGGTCCTTTCAGCCTCTTCTTGAAAGAAGTTCTATCCTGTGCCAGTCTTTTCACTTCGTCCTGTGTCTTCCCTCTCTTCTGTACCAGTCCATAAATGTACTGGTTCCGGTTCAACCTGGGTCGTCCCCTTCCTCTCTTTCCTTCTGGTCGGGCCTCAAATATTTGTTTCGGTTTACGCTCTTCCTCCATCATAATAAGATGTCCCAGCCAGCCTAATTCTCTCTTCTCGATGATTTCAATCAGTGGTTCATGATTCAAGCATTCTCTTCTTATTGTTGTGTTTCGTATCATATCTCTCCTTGTCTTTCCTACAGTTTTTCTTAAGAATTTCATTTCAGTAGCAGTATGTCTGCTCTCCAATTTAATTTGCATTATCCAGCTTTCTGATCCATATAATAGCGTGGGGAGATAGACTGATTTATATATTTTCATTTTTTGTTTCTTTACTAATCTCCTATTTACATATAATAGTGTTACTAACATTATAGTACAGATTATTTGCTTTCTGAATTCTGTGATTAATTTCAGAGTCCATTTTCCCGTCCGCAGTTAGCATGGTTCCTAAATATTCAAACTGTTCTACTTGTTCTAAGGTCTTATTATTCCAATGAATGCGCATCCTTGCTGGTTCTTGTTTAGTGAAGTGCACGACTTTCGTCTTGCTAACATTGATTTCCATCTTTCGTTCTTTGAATGCTCGGCCCCACTCTAGGACAGCATTTTGTAGGCTGTTGCTATCTTTTGCTAGGTGAACAATATCATCAGCGTATACTAATGTTTTTAATTACCAATTTTACATTTTCTTGTTCTTCTCTTGCATTGCTTTATAATTTGCTCCATGAATAATATGAAAAGAAGAGGACATCACCTTGTTTTACACCTTTTCTGATATTAAATTCGTTGGAGGATTGTCCATTTATTCTAACAGTTCCTTTAACGTTCTTATATAGACTTTGAATTATTCTAGTTAGTTTTGACGTTACTTGGAACTGATGAAGGGCCTTCCATATTTGTCCTCTTGCTACTCTGTCGAAGGCAGACTTTAAGTCAATAAAAGCTGTAAATATTTCCCCTCCTCTGCTTAGTATCTTCTCTATTGCGTTCCTCAGGGAGAAGATTAGTTCTTGAGTTTGACGATGAGGCCTGAAACCTGCTTGCTCTTCTTCCAATTTATCTTCCACTTGTTGCCTTCATTTTTTTTCTATAATGTGTGAATATAGTTTCTGGGCCACTGGCGCTAAGCATATTGCTCTATAGTTTGAGCAATCGAGGGTACTTCCTTTTTTATGTATAGGAATTATTACATTCTGTTCCCAATCTTTTGGTATTCTCTCTGTTGCCCATATTAGTCTGTAAAAGTCCCATATTCATTTTTCTATTTCCTTTCCACTATATTTTATAAATTCTGGATGTATATTATCCCAACCGGGTGCTTTTCCAGTTCTTAAAGATTTAATTGCCTCTTGTACTTCTTTTAGTTGGATTTCTCCCTCAGCTTTCACGTTCTCATTTTCCTCCCTCATGGGTCTTTCCTCATACAATTCCTCTTCTTCTTCTCAAAACGTTTCCGCATAATATTCATTCCACGTATCTAAAACTTCCTTCATATTGGTTTCACCTCGTTATTCTTGTTTTTGATATTCCTTATTTTCTTTCCTCGTTTTCCTTTCAGATTTTTCAACACATGCTAAAATTTTCTTGGATTATTTTTATGATTTTCTTCTATTTCCTTTCCAAATTGTTCCCAGGTTTCTTTCTCCGCTGTTCTCACTATCCGTTTTGCTGTATCTCTTGCCTGTATATAAGCTTCTTTGTCCTCCATTCTTTTGGTCTTTAAGTATTTTAGCCACGCTTTCTTTTTAATTGCAACTTTTTCTTTCACATTTTTGCTCCACCATCTTGTCTGCTTCTTTTTATTGGTTATCTTTACTATTCCACATATTTCTGTTGCAACTTTCTTTCATTACTTTCCATATATTTTCCACATTCCATTCTTGTCCATGGTTTTGTTCTTTTTCTCTAAGTTTTTCTTTCAGTTTCCTCTGAAACTCCTTTCTTTTATTTTGGGTTTCTAATGTTGATATTTTAAGTTTAGTAAGATTTATCTTAATTGGTGCAGGTAGTGGTTTGAATCGTGTCGTCATTACTAGTAGTCTATGTTGAGTACTGAGCTCGGCGCTGCGAAAAACTCTTACATCCATTACATCATAATGGGTGTTTTTTTGTATATACGCAGTAATCTATTGTGCTCTGTGCTCCTCAAAGGTAATTTGATGTATTCTTTTATGCGGGAAGAAGGAGTTTCCGATGCGTAGCTCGTTATCAATACAGAACTCCAGCATTTTATCTCCATTGCTGTTTCGGGTCTTTTCAGCACCATACCTTCCCAAACTTCCATGTCCTCGTCTAATTTCATTTCCCACTCTAGCATTCCAATCTCCCATTATAATAACGTTTTCCGTTACATTTCTAGCCTTATCTAATATTTGTTGGTGGGAGTTGTAATATTGTTCTTTTTCTAGTTCATCTTTATCCTCTGTAGGAGCGTATACTTGTATAATGGCAATCCTACGGGTTAAATCCAATTCCCAATTCAGTCTTATTATCATAGAGTTAACTGCTTTCCAGTCAGTTACTCTAGTGTTCAGTCTTTCGCTAATAATAATTCCCACACCTTCTTTTGCACAGCTCCTTCCTTCTACTCCTTCTACTCCTTAGAACGTATCCATTTTCCATGTCAACCTCTCCTGATCCTTTCTTTTTGACTTCAGTAATTCCTAATATTTCTAGTTTGTATTTCTCCATTTCCTTTACAATCTCCACTTCCTTTCTTGAGAGGGAGGTTCCAAATCTCATAGTCCGTTTTACCTTGCATTGTCGTCGTTGTTTACTCTGTTCGGCTTCCATTCCTGTGTTTCTCTGAATATGTATTTATTTCACTTCATGTGGGTTATTAGCCCTACGATGAAGCTAGGGCAGTGGGAGGAGTGCTCCCTTTAAGCCTATGCCCTTGCTTGGTTTTCTTTCTGGGTATGCTCCCATAGCCTTCGGGTCAAAACCCTTACCACAAGGCAGTGGGGTTGTAGCTCTTCCGCCTCTTAGGATGTTGGGACTCTACAATCTTTTCCATCCCTAGAGCCGTTGGCCGGTTTTCTGTTAGAGTTCCTTCCCTTAGTCCTTGGGGGTTCCCTACCCTACCTTCAAGGCAGTAGGGGCAGTGCTCATTTAATGGCGGCACTTCCTCGCCATGTCACAATGCTGTCATTGGGCTTTTCTGGGTTCTTATTGAGTACGGACTTGCCAAAGACCATCCTCCCCAGGCCCTGTTAGCATTGTCGCCTCGGTCCGGGACTGCTTATTTGGCATTGCCTTATTCGCAGCTAACCACCATATCTGGTGGACGTTCGCTATCCGCCACCTGCGACCCGCCCAGTTGCTGAGACTCGCATCGGAATAAAGCTTCATAGAGGCTTCTACCGATGGGATAGTCAAAATCAAATAATTAAACGCTTTTCAGGCTCTGAAAAGCATAATAATACAAAATTTTGTGAAAATCATCTCTGGCTTAGTCTGTATAGAAAAGGAGTTTCAAACGAGTACTAGCATTGAAAGAGAATTTCTCAAGAAATCAAGTTTTGATCCCATAGTCGAAGTGAAATAATTAAAACCCTTTTCGGGCTCTGAAAAACATAATATGGCTTGGTCTGTAGAGAAAATGAGTTTCAAACGAGTAATAGCGTTGAACATGAATTTCTCGAGAAATCAAATTTTTTACTTATAGTCAAAATGAAATTATCAAAACGCTTTTCATGATCTGAAATGCATAATAATGCAACATTTCTATGAAAATCATCTCTGGCTAGGCCTGTATAGAAAACGAGTTTCAAACAAGTACTAACATTGAACACGAATTTCTCGAAAAATCGAGTTTTGATCCCATAGTAAAAATGTGATAATTAAAACGCTTTTCAGGGTCTGAAAAGCATAATATTACAACATTTTTATGAAAATCATCTATGGCTTGGTCTGTAGAGAAAATGAGTTTCAAACGAGTAATAGCATTGAACGCGAATTTCTCGAAATATCAAGTTTTTAACCTATAGTCGAAATGTGATAATTTAAAAGTTTTTCAGGCTCTGAAAAGCATAACAATTCATCACTTTAAAGAGAATCATCTCTGTCTTGTTCTGTATAGAAAATCAGTTCCAAACGAGCACGGCATTGAACGTGAATTTCTTGATTAATCAGGTTTTGATAATATAGTCAAAATGTAAAAATTAAAACGCTTTTGAGGCTCTGAATAGCATAATAATTCAACATTTTAATTAAATTATTCTCTGGCTTGTTCTGTAGAGAAAATGACTTTCAAACGAGAACTAGCATTGAACGTGAAATTCTCGAAAAATCAAGTTTTGAAGCCATTGTCGAAATGTAATAATTAAAACGCTTTTCCGTCTCTGAAAACCACAGTAGAGCAACATTTTTATGAAAATCATTTCTGGCTTGGCCTGCATATGAAATGAGTTTCAAGTGAGTATTAGCATTGAACGCGAATTTCTCGAAAAATCAAGTTTTGATCATATTGTCGAAATGTAATAATAAAATCGCTTTTCAAACTCTGAAAAGCATAATAATACAAAATTTTTAAGAAAATCATGTTTGGCTGGTTCTCTATAAATAATGATTTTCAAGCGAGTTTTAGCTTTGAACGCGAATTTCTCGAAAAATCAAGTTTTGATGCTGTAGTCGATATGTCAGGCGCTGAGAAGCATAATAATACAACATTTTTGTGAAAATCATCTCTGGCTAGGTCTGTATAGAAAATGAATTTCAAACGAGTAGCTACTAGCAATGAACACGTATTTCTCGAGAAATCAAATTTTGATATTATAGTCAAAATGTGATAATTTCAACGCTTCTCAGTCTCTCAAAAGCATAATAATACAATATATTTATGAAAATAATCTCTGGTTTTGTCTGTAGAGAAGATCAGCTTTATACGATTATTAGCATTGAACGCGAATTTCTAGAAAAATCAAGTTTTGATCCTATGGTCAAAATTTTTTACTCTTCTTCTTCTTCTTCTGCCTTATGCTCACTTAGGCATCGGGTCCTTTCACCCACTTCTTGAAAGAAGTTCTATCCTGTGCCAGTCTTTTCACTTCGTCCTGTGTCTTCCCTCTCTTCTGTACCAGTCCATAAATGTACTGGTTCCGGTTCAACCTGGGTCGTCCCCTTCCTCTCTTTCCTTCTGGTCGGGCCTCAAATATTTGTTTCGGTTTACGCTCTTCCTCCATCATAATAAGATGTCCCAGCCAGCCTAATTCTCTCTTCTCGATGATTTCAATCAGTGGTTCATGATTCAAGCATTCTCTTCTTATTGTTGTGTTTCGTATCATATCTCTCCTTGTCTTTCCTACAGTTTTTCTTAAGAATTTCATTTCAGTAGCAGTATGTCTGCTCTCCAATTTAATTTGCATTATCCAGCTTTCTGATCCATATAATAGCTTGGGGAGATAGACTGTTTTATATATTTTCATTTTTGTTTCTTTACTAATCTGCTATTTAAATATAATAGTGTTACTAACATTATAGTACAGATTATTTGCTTTCTGAATTCTGTGATTAATTTCAGAGTCCATTTTCCCGTCCGCAGTTAGCATGGTTCCTAAATATTCAAACTGTTCTACTTGTTCTAAGGTCTTATTATTCCAATGAATGCGCAACCTTGCTGGTTCTTGTTTAGTGAAGTGCACGACTTTCGTCTTGCTAACATTGATTTCCATCTTTCGTTCTTTGAATGCTCGGCCCCACTCTAGGACAGCATTTTGTAGGCTGTTGCTATCTTTTGCTAGGTGAACAATATCATCAGCGTATACTAATGTTTTTAATTACCAATTTTACATTTTCTTGTTCTTCTCTTGCATTGCTTTATAATTTGCTCCATGAATAATATGAAAAGAAGAGGACATCACCTTGTTTTACACCTTTTCTGATATTAAATTCGTTGGAGGATTGTCCATTTATTCTAACAGTTCCTTTAACGTTCTTATATAGACTTTGAATTATTCTAGTTAGTTTTGACGTTACTTGGAACTGATGAAGGGCCTTCCATATTTGTCCTCTTGCTACTCTGTCGAAGGCAGACTTTAAGTCAATAAAAGCTGTAAATATTTCCCCTCCTCTGCTTAGTATCTTCTCTATTGCGTTCCTCAGTGAGAAGATTAGTTCTTGAGTTTGACGATGAGGCCTGAAACCTGCTTGCTCTTCTTCCAATTTATCTTCCACTTGTTGCCTTCATTTTTTTTCTATAATGTGTGAATATAGTTTCTGGGCCACTGGCGCTAAGCATATTGCTCTATAGTTTGAGCAATCGAGGGTACTTCCTTTTTTATGTATAGGAATTATTACATTCTGTTCCCAATCTTTTGGTATTCTCTCTGTTGCCCATATTAGTCTGTAAAAGTCCCATATTCATTTTTCTATTTCCTTTCCACTATATTTTATAAATTCTGGATGTATATTATCCCAACCGGGTGCTTTTCCAGTTCTTAAGGATTTAATTGCCTCTTGTACTTCTTTTAGTTGGATTTCTCCTTCAGCTTTCACGTTCTCATTTTCCTCCCTCATGGGTCTTTCCTCATACAATTCCTCTTCTTCTTCTCAAAACGTTTCCGCATAATATTCATTCCACGTATCTAAAACTTCCTTCATATTGGTTTCACCTCGTTATTCTTGTTTTTGATATTCCTTATTTTCTTTCCTCGTTTTCCTTTCAGATTTTTCAACACATGCTAAAATTTTCTTGGATTATTTTTATGATTTTCTTCTATTTCCTTTCCAAATTGTTCCCAGGTTTCTTTCTCCGCTGTTCTCACTATCCGTTTTGCTGTATCTCTTGCCTGTATATAAGCTTCTTTGTCCTCCATTCTTTTGGTCTTTAAGTATTTTAGCCACGCTTTCTTTTTAATTGCAACTTTTTCTTTCACATTTTTGCTCCACCATCTTGTCTGCTTCTTTTTATTGGTTATCTTTACTATTCCACATATTTCTGTTGCAACTTTCTTTCATTACTTTCCATATATTTTCCACATTCCATTCTTGTCCATGGTTTTGTTCTTTTTCTCTAAGTTTTTCTTTCAGTTTCCTCTGAAACTCCTTTCTTTTATTTTGGGTTTCTAATGTTGATATTTTAAGTTTAGTAAGATTTATCTTAATTGGTGCAGGTAGTGGTTTGAATCGTGTCGTCATTACTAGTAGTCTATGTTGAGTACTGAGCTCGGCGCTGCGAAAAACTCTTACATCCATTACATCATAATGGGTGTTTTTTTGTATATACGCAGTAATCTATTGTGCTCTGTGCTCCTCAAAGGTAATTTGATGTATTCTTTTATGCGGGAAGAAGGAGTTTCCGATGCGTAGCTCGTTATCAATACAGAACTCCAGCATTTTATCTCCATTGCTGTTTCGGGTCTTTTCAGCACCATACCTTCCCAAACTTCCATGTCCTCGTCTAATTTCATTTCCCACTCTAGCATTCCAATCTCCCATTATAATAACGTTTTCCGTTACATTTCTAGCCTTATCTAATATTTGTTGGTGGGAGTTGTAATATTGTTCTTTTTCTAGTTCATCTTTATCCTCTGTAGGAGCGTATACTTGTATAATGGCAATCCTACGGGTTAAATCCAATTCCCAATTCAGTCTTATTATCATAGAGTTAACTGCTTTCCAGTCAGTTACTCTAGTGTTCAGTCTTTCGCTAATAATAATTCCCACACCTTCTTTTGCACAGCTCCTTCCTTCTACTCCTTCTACTCCTTAGAACGTATCCATTTTCCATGTCAACCTCTCCTGATCCTTTCTTTTTGACTTCAGTAATTCCTAATATTTCTAGTTTGTATTTCTCCATTTCCTTTACAATCTCCACTTCCTTTCTTGAGAGGGAGGTTCCAAATCTCATAGTCCGTTTTACCTTGCATTGTCGTCGTTGTTTACTCTGTTCGGCTTCCATTCCTGTGTTTCTCTGAATATGTATTTATTTCACTTCATGTGGGTTATTAGCCCTACGATGAAGCTAGGGCAGTGGGAGGAGTGCTCCCTTTAAGCCTATGCCCTTGCTTGGTTTTCTTTCTGGGTATGCTCCCATAGCCTTCGGGTCAAAACCCTTACCACAAGGCAGTGGGGTTGTAGCTCTTCCGCCTCTTAGGATGTTGGGACTCTACAATCTTTTCCATCCCTAGAGCCGTTGGCCGGTTTTCTGTTAGAGTTCCTTCCCTTAGTCCTTGGGGGTTCCCTACCCTACCTTCAAGGCAGTAGGGGCAGTGCTCATTTAATGGCGGCACTTCCTCGCCATGTCACAATGATGTCATTGGGCTTTTTCTGGGTTCTTATTGAGTACGGACTTGCCAAAGACCATCCTCCCCAGGCCCTGTTAGCATTGTCGCCTCGGTCCGGGACTGCTTATTTGGCATTGCCTTATTCGCAGCTAACCACCATATCTGGTGGACGTTCGCTATCCGCCACCTGCGACCCGCCCAGTTGCTGAGACTCGCATCGGAATAAAGCTTCATAGAGGCTTCTACCGATGGGATAGTCAAAATCAAATAATTAAACGCTTTTCAGGCTCTGAAAAGCATAATAATACAAAATTTTGTGAAAATCATCTCTGGCTTAGTCTGTATAGAAAAGGAGTTTCAAACGAGTACTAGCATTGAAAGAGAATTTCTCAAGAAATCAAGTTTTGATCCCATAGTCGAAGTGAAATAATTAAAACCCTTTTCGGGCTCTGAAAAACATAATATGGCTTGGTCTGTAGAGAAAATGAGTTTCAAACGAGTAATAGCGTTGAACATGAATTTCTCGAGAAATCAAATTTTTTACTTATAGTCAAAATGAAATTATCAAAACGCTTTTCATGATCTGAAATGCATAATAATGCAACATTTCTATGAAAATCATCTCTGGCTAGGCCTGTATAGAAAACGAGTTTCAAACAAGTACTAACATTGAACACGAATTTCTCGAAAAATCGAGTTTTGATCCCATAGTAAAAATGTGATAATTAAAACGCTTTTCAGGGTCTGAAAAGCATAATATTACAACATTTTTATGAAAATCATCTATGGCTTGGTCTGTAGAGAAAATGAGTTTCAAACGAGTAATAGCATTGAACGCGAATTTCTCGAAATATCAAGTTTTTAACCTATAGTCGAAATGTGATAATTTAAAAGTTTTTCAGGCTCTGAAAAGCATAACAATTCATCACTTTAAAGAGAATCATCTCTGTCTTGTTCTGTATAGAAAATCAGTTCCAAACGAGCACGGCATTGAACGTGAATTTCTTGATTAATCAGGTTTTGATAATATAGTCAAAATGTAAAAATTAAAACGCTTTTGAGGCTCTGAATAGCATAATAATTCAACATTTTAATTAAATTATTCTCTGGCTTGTTCTGTAGAGAAAATGACTTTCAAACGAGAACTAGCATTGAACGTGAAATTCTCGAAAAATCAAGTTTTGAAGCCATTGTCGAAATGTAATAATTAAAACGCTTTTCCGTCTCTGAAAACCACAGTAGAGCAACATTTTTATGAAAATCATTTCTGGCTTGGCCTGCATATGAAATGAGTTTCAAGTGAGTATTAGCATTGAACGCGAATTTCTCGAAAAATCAAGTTTTCATCATATTGTCGAAATGTAATAATAAAATCGCTTTTCAAACTCTGAAAAGCATAATAATACAAAATTTTTAAGAAAATCATGTTTGGCTGGTTCTCTATAAATAATGATTTTCAAGCGAGTTTTAGCTTTGAACGCGAATTTCTCGAAAAATCAAGTTTTGATGCTGTAGTCGATATGTCAGGCGCTGAGAAGCATAATAATACAACATTTTTGTGAAAATCATCTCTGGCTAGGTCTGTATAGAAAATGAATTTCAAACGAGTAGCTACTAGCAATGAACACGTATTTCTCGAGAAATCAAATTTTGATATTATAGTCAAAATGTGATAATTTCAACGCTTCTCAGTCTCTCAAAAGCATAATAATACAATATATTTATGAAAATAATCTCTGGTTTTGTCTGTAGAGAAGATCAGCTTTATACGATTATTAGCATTGAACGCGAATTTCTAGAAAAATCAAGTTTTGATCCAATGGTCAAAATTTTTTACTCTTCTTCTTCTTCTTCTGCCTTATGCTCACTTAGGCATCGGGTCCTTTCACCCACTTCTTGAAAGAAGTTCTATCCTGTGCCAGTCTTTTCACTTCGTCCTGTGTCTTCCCTCTCTTCTGTACCAGTCCATAAATGTACTGGTTCCGGTTCAACCTGGGTCGTCCCCTTCCTCTCTTTCCTTCTGGTCGGGCCTCAAATATTTGTTTCGGTTTACGCTCTTCCTCCATCATAATAAGATGTCCCAGCCAGCCTAATTCTCTCTTCTCGATGATTTCAATCAGTGGTTCATGATTCAAGCATTCTCTTCTTATTGTTGTGTTTCGTATCATATCTCTCCTTGTCTTTCCTACAGTTTTTCTTAAGAATTTCATTTCAGTAGCAGTATGTCTGCTCTCCAATTTAATTTGCATTATCCAGCTTTCTGATCCATATAATAGCTTGGGGAGATAGACTGTTTTATATATTTTCATTTTTGTTTCTTTACTAATCTGCTATTTAAATATAATAGTGTTACTAACATTATAGTACAGATTATTTGCTTTCTGAATTCTGTGATTAATTTCAGAGTCCATTTTCCCGTCCGCAGTTAGCATGGTTCCTAAATATTCAAACTGTTCTACTTGTTCTAAGGTCTTATTATTCCAATGAATGCGCAACCTTGCTGGTTCTTGTTTAGTGAAGTGCACGACTTTCGTCTTGCTAACATTGATTTCCATCTTTCGTTCTTTGAATGCTCGGCCCCACTCTAGGACAGCATTTTGTAGGCTGTTGCTATCTTTTGCTAGGTGAACAATATCATCAGCGTATACTAATGTTTTTAATTACCAATTTTACATTTTCTTGTTCTTCTCTTGCATTGCTTTATAATTTGCTCCATGAATAATATGAAAAGAAGAGGACATCACCTTGTTTTACACCTTTTCTGATATTAAATTCGTTGGAGGATTGTCCATTTATTCTAACAGTTCCTTTAACGTTCTTATATAGACTTTGAATTATTCTAGTTAGTTTTGACGTTACTTGGAACTGATGAAGGGCCTTCCATATTTGTCCTCTTGCTACTCTGTCGATGGCAGACTTTAAGTCAATAAAAGCTGTAAATATTTCCCCTCCTCTGCTTAGTATCTTCTCTATTGCGTTCCTCAGGGAGAAGATTAGATCTTGAGTTTGACGATGAGGCCTGAAACCTGCTTGCTCTTCTTCCAATTTATCTTCCACTTGTTGCCTTAATTTTTTTTCTATAATGTGTGAATATAGTTTCTGGGCCACTGGCGCTAAGCATAATGCTCTATAGTTTGAGCAATCGAGGGTACTTCCTTTTTTATGTATAGGAATTATTACATTCTGTTCCCAATCTTTTGGTATTCTCTCTGTTGCCCATATTAGTCTGTAAAAGTCCCATATTCATTTTTCTATTTCCTTTCCACAATATTTTATAAATTCTGGATGTATATTATCCCAACCGGGTGCTTTACCAGTTCTTAAGGATTTAATTGCCTCTTGTACTTCTTTTAGTTGGATTTCTCCCTCAGCTTCCACGTTCTCATTTTCCTCCCTCATGGGTCTTTCCTCATACAATTCCTCTTCTTCTTCTCAAAACGTTTCCGCATAATATTCATTCCACGTATCTAAAACTTCCTTCATATTGGTTTTCACCTCGTTATTCTTGTTTTTGATATTCCTTATTTTCTTTCCTCGTTTTCCTTTCAGATTTTTCAACACATCACATTTTTATGATTTTCTTCTATTTCCTTTCCAAATTGTTCCCAGGTTTCTTTCTCCGCTGTTCTCACTATCCGTTTTGCTGTATCTCTTGCCTGTATATAAGCTTCTTTGTCCTCCATTCTTTTGGTCTTTAAGTATTTTAGCCACGCTTTCTTTTTAATTGCAACTTTTTCTTTCACATTTTTGCTCCACCATCTTGTCTGCTTCTTTTTATTGGTTATCTTTACTATTCCACATATTTCTGTTGCAACTTTCTTTCATTACTTTCCATATATTTTCCACATTCCATTCTTGTCCATGGTTTTGTTCTTTTTCTCTAAGTTTTTCTTTCAGTTTCCTCTGAAACTCCTTTCTTTTATTTTGGGTTTCTAATGTTGATATTTTAAGTTTAGTAAGATTTATCTTAATTGGTGCAGGTAGTGGTTTGAATCGTGTCGTCATTACTAGTAGTCTATGTTGAGTACTGAGCTCGGCGCTGCGAAAAACTCTTACATCCATTACATCATAATGGGTGTTTTTTTGTATATACGCAGTAATCTATTGTGCTCTGTGCTCCTCAAAGGTAATTTGATGTATTCTTTTATGCGGGAAGAAGGAGTTTCCGATGCGTAGCTCGTTATCAATACAGAACTCCAGCATTTTATCTCCATTGCTGTTTCGGGTCTTTTCAGCACCATACCTTCCCAAACTTCCATGTCCTCGTCTAATTTCATTTCCCACTCTAGCATTCCAATCTCCCATTATAATAACGTTTTCCGTTACATTTCTAGCCTTATCTAATATTTGTTGGTGGGAGTTGTAATATTGTTCTTTTTCTAGTTCATCTTTATCCTCTGTAGGAGCGTATACTTGTATAATGGCAATCCTACGGGTTAAATCCAATTCCCAATTCAGTCTTATTATCATAGAGTTAACTGCTTTCCAGTCAGTTACTCTAGTGTTCAGTCTTTCGCTAATAATAATTCCCACACCTTCTTTTGCACAGCTCCTTCCTTCTACTCCTTCTACTCCTTAGAACGTATCCATTTTCCATGTCAACCTCTCCTGATCCTTTCTTTTTGACTTCAGTAATTCCTAATATTTCTAGTTTGTATTTCTCCATTTCCTTTACAATCTCCACTTCCTTTCTTGAGAGGGAGGTTCCAAATCTCATAGTCCGTTTTACCTTGCATTGTCGTCGTTGTTTACTCTGTTCGGCTTCCATTCCTGTGTTTCTCTGAATATGTATTTATTTCACTTCATGTGGGTTATTAGCCCTACGATGAAGCTAGGGCAGTGGGAGGAGTGCTCCCTTTAAGCCTATGCCCTTGCTTGGTTTTCTTTCTGGGTATGCTCCCATAGCCTTCGGGTCAAAACCCTTACCACAAGGCAGTGGGGTTGTAGCTCTTCCGCCTCTTAGGATGTTGGGACTCTACAATCTTTTCCATCCCTAGAGCCGTTGGCCGGTTTTCTGTTAGAGTTCCTTCCCTTAGTCCTTGGGGGTTCCCTACCCTACCTTCAAGGCAGTAGGGGCAGTGCTCATTTAATGGCGGCACTTCCTCGCCATGTCACAATGCTGTCATTGGGCTTTTCTGGGTTCTTATTGAGTACGGACTTGCCAAAGACCATCCTCCCCAGGCCCTGTTAGCATTGTCGCCTCGGTCCGGGACTGCTTATTTGGCATTGCCTTATTCGCAGCTAACCACCATATCTGGTGGACGTTCGCTATCCGCCACCTGCGACCCGCCCAGTTGCTGAGACTCGCATCGGAATAAAGCTTCATAGAGGCTTCTACCGATGGGATAGTCAAAATCAAATAATTAAACGCTTTTCAGGCTCTGAAAAGCATAATAATACAAAATTTTGTGAAAATCATCTCTGGCTTAGTCTGTATAGAAAAGGAGTTTCAAACGAGTACTAGCATTGAAAGAGAATTTCTCAAGAAATCAAGTTTTGATCCCATAGTCGAAGTGAAATAATTAAAACCCTTTTCGGGCTCTGAAAAACATAATATGGCTTGGTCTGTAGAGAAAATGAGTTTCAAACGAGTAATAGCGTTGAACATGAATTTCTCGAGAAATCAAATTTTTTACTTATAGTCAAAATGAAATTATCAAAACGCTTTTCATGATCTGAAATGCATAATAATGCAACATTTCTATGAAAATCATCTCTGGCTAGGCCTGTATAGAAAACGAGTTTCAAACAAGTACTAACATTGAACACGAATTTCTCGAAAAATCGAGTTTTGATCCCATAGTAAAAATGTGATAATTAAAACGCTTTTCAGGGTCTGAAAAGCATAATATTACAACATTTTTATGAAAATCATCTATGGCTTGGTCTGTAGAGAAAATGAGTTTCAAACGAGTAATAGCATTGAACGCGAATTTCTCGAAATATCAAGTTTTTAACCTATAGTCGAAATGTGATAATTTAAAAGTTTTTCAGGCTCTGAAAAGCATAACAATTCATCACTTTAAAGAGAATCATCTCTGTCTTGTTCTGTATAGAAAATCAGTTCCAAACGAGCACGGCATTGAACGTGAATTTCTTGATTAATCAGGTTTTTATAATATAGTCAAAATGTAAAAATTAAAACGCTTTTGAGGCTCTGAATAGCATAATAATTCAACATTTTAATTAAATTCTGCTCTGGCTTGTTCTGTAGAGAAAATGACTTTCAAACGAGAACTAGCATTGAACGTGAAATTCTCGAAAAATCAAGTTTTGAAGCCATTGTCGAAATGTAATAATTAAAACGCTTTTCCGTCTCTGAAAAGCACAGTAGAGCAACATTTTTATGAAAATCATTTCTGGCTTGGCCTGCATATGAAATGAGTTTCAAGTGAGTATTAGCATTGAACGCGAATTTCTCGAAAAATCAAGTTTTGATCATATTGTCGAAATGTAATAATAAAATCGCTTTTCAAACTCTGAAAAGCATAATAATACAAAATTTTTAAGAAAATCATGTTTGGCTGGTTCTCCATAGATAATGATTTTCAAGCGAGTTTTAGCTTTGAACGCGAATTTCTCGAAAAATCAAGTTTTGATGCTGTAGTCGATATGTCAGGCGCTGAGAATCATAATAATACAACATTTTTGTGAAAATCATCTCTGGCTAGGTCTGTATAGAAAATGAATTTCAAACGAGTAGCTACAAGCAATGAACACGTATTTCTCGAGAAATCAAATTTTGATATTATAGTCAAAATGTGATAATTTCAACGCTTCTCAGTCTCTCAAAAGCATAATAATACAATATATTTATGAAAATAATCTCTGGTTTTGTCTGTAGAGAAGATCAGTTTTATACGACTATTAGCATTGAACGCGAATTTCTAGAAAAATCAAGTTTTGATCCTATGGTCAAAATTTTTTACTCTTCTTCTTCTTCTTTTGCCTTATGCTCACTTAGGCATCGGGTCCTTTCAGCCACTTCTTGAAAGAAGTTCTATCCTGTGCCAGTCTTTTCACTTCGTCCAGTGTCTTCCCTCTCTTCTGTACCAGTCCATAAATGTACTGGTTCCGGTTCAACCTGGGTCGTCCCCTTCCTCTCTTTCCTTCTGGTCGGGCCTCAAATATTTGTTTCGGTTTACGCTCTTCCTTCATCATAATAAGATGTCCCAGCCAGCCTAATTCTCTCTTCTCGATGATTTCAATCAGTGGTTCCTGATTCTCTTCTTATTGTTGTGTTTCTTATCATATCTCTCCTTGTCTTTCCTACAGTTTTTCTTAAGAATTTCATTTCGGTAGCAGTATGTCTGCTCTCCAATTTAATTTGCATTATCCAGCTTTCTCTCCATATAATAGCGTGGGGAGATAGACTGTTTTATATATTTTCATTTTTGTTTCTTTACTAATCTCCTATTTAAATATAATAGTGTTAATAATAATTCCCACACCTTCTTTTGCACAGCTCCTTCCTTCTACTCCTGAATACCTTAGAACGTATCCATTTTCCATGTCAACCTCTCCTGATCCTTTCTTTTTGACTTCACTAATTCCTAATATTTCTAGTTTGTATTTCTCCATTTCCTTTACAATCTCCACTTCCTTTCCTGAGAGGGAGGTTCCAAATCTCATAGTCCGTTTTACCTTGCATTGTCGTCGTTGTTTACTCTGTTCGGCTTCCATTCCTGTGTTTCTCTGAATATGTATTTATTTCACTTCATGTGGGTTATTAGCCCTACGATGAAGCTAGGGCAGTGGGAGGAGTGCTCCCTTTAAGCCTATGCCCTTGCTTGGTTTTCTTTCTGGGTATGCTCCCATAGCCTTCGGGTCAAAATCCTTACCACAAGGCAGTGGGGTTGTAGCTCTTCCGCCTCTTAGGATGTTGGGACTCTACAATCTTTTCCATCTCTAGAGCCGTTGGCCGGTTTTCTGTTAGGGTTCCTTCCCTTAGTCCTTGGGGGTTCCCTACCCTACCTTCAAGGCAGTAGGGGCAGTGCTCATTTAATGGCGGCACTTCCTCGCCATGTCACAATGCTGTCATTGGGCTTTTCTGGGTTCTTATTGAGTACGGACTTGCCAAAGACCATCCTCCCCAGGCCCTGTTAGCATTGTCGCCTCGGTCCGGGACTGCTTATTTGGCATTGCCTTATTCGCAGCTAACCACCATATCTGGTGGTCGTTCGCTATCCGCCACCTGCGACCCGCCCAGTTGCTGAGACTCGCATCGGAATAAAGCTTCATAGAGGCTTCTACCGATGGGATAGTCAAAATCAAATAATTAAAACGCTTTTCAGGCTCTGAAAAGCATAATAATACAACATCTTTGTGAAAATCATCTCTGACTTAGTCTGTATAGAAAAGGAGTTTCAAACGAGTACTAGCATTGAAAGAGAATTTCTCAAGAAATCAAGTTTTGATCCCATAGTCGAAGTGAAATAATTAAAACCCTTTTCGGGCTCTGAAAAACATAATATGGCTTGGTCTGTAGAGAAAATGAGTTTCAAACGAGTAATAGCATTGAACATGAATTTCTCGAGAAATCAAATTTTTTTACTTATAGTCAAAATGAAATTATTAAAACGCTTTTCATGATCCGAAATGCATAATAATACAACATTTCTATGAAAGTCATCTCTGGCTAGGCCTGTATAGAAAACGAGTTTCAAACAAGTACTAACATTGAACACGAATTTCTTTAGAATTCGAGTTTTGATCCCATAGTAAAAATGTGATAATTAAAACGCTTTTTTGGGTTTGAAAAGCATAATAATATAACATTTTTATGAAAATCATCTCTGGCTTGGTCTGTATAGAAAATGAGTTTCAAACGAGTAATAGCATTGAACGCGAATTTCTCGAAATATCAAGTTTTAACCTGTAGTCGAAATGTGATAATTTCAACGCTTCTCGGTCTCTCAAAAGCATAATAATACAATATATTTATGAAAATCATCTCTGGTTTCGTCTATAGAGAAGATCAGTTTTATACGACTATTAGCATTGAACGCGAATTTCTAGAAAAATCAAGTTCTGTTCCTATGGTCAAATTTTTTTACTCTTCTTCTTCTTCTTCTACCTTATGCTCACTTAGGCGTCTTGTCATTTCAGCCACTTCTTGAAAGAAGTTCTATCCTGTGTCAGTCTTTTCACTTCGTCAAGTGTCTTCCCTCTCTTCTGTACAAGTCCATAAATGTACTGGTTCCAGTTCATCCTGTGTCGTCCCCTTCCTCTCTTTCCTTCTGGTCGGGCCTCAAATATTTGTTTCGGTTTACGCTCTTCCTCCATCATAATAAGATGTCCCAGCCAGCTTAATTCTCTCTTCTCGATTATTTCAATCAGTGGTTCATGATTCAGGCATTCTCTTCTTATTGTTGTGTTTAGTATGATATCTCTCAAATACCAAGCGAGTTTTAGCTTTGAACGCGAAATTCTCGAAAAATCAAGTTTTGATGCTGTAGTCGATATGTCAGAATTAAAACCATTTACAGGCGCTGAGAAGCATAATAATACAACATTTTTGTGAAAATCATCTCTGGCTAGGTCTGTATAGAAAATGAGTTTCAAACGAGTAGCTACTAGCAATGAACACGTATTTCTCGAGAAATCAAATTTTGATATTATAGTCAAAATGTGATAATTTCAACGCTTCTCAGTCTCTCAAAAGCATAATAATACAATATATTTACGAAAATCATCTCTGGTTTCGTCTGTAGAGAAGATCAGTTTTATACGACTATTAGCATTGAACGCGAATTTCTAGAAAAATCAAGTTTTGATCCCATGGTCAAAATTTTTTACTCTTCTTCTTCTTCTTTTGCCTTATGCTCACTTAGGCATTGGGTCCTTTCAGCCTCTTCTTGAAAGAAGTTCTATCCTGTGCCAGTCTTTTCACTTCGTCCTGTGTCTTCCCTCTCTTCTGTACCAGTCCATAAATGTACTGGTTCCGGTTCAACCTGGGTCGTTCCCTTCATCTCTTTCCTTCTGGTCGGGATTCAAATATTTGTTTCGGTTTACGCTCTTCCTCCATCATAATAAGCCTAATTCTCTCTTCTCGATGATTTCAATCAGTGGTTCCTGATTCAGGCATTCTCTTCTTATTGTTGTGTTTCGTATCATATCTCTCCTTGTCTTTCCTACAGTTTTTCTTAAGAATTTCATTTCAGTAGCAGTATGTCTGCTCTCCAATTTAATTTGCATTATCCAGCTTTCTGATCCATATAATAGCGTGGGGAGATAGACTGTTTTATATATTTTCATTTTTGTTTCTTTACTAATCTCCTATTTAAATATAATAGTGTTACTAACATTATAGTACAGATTATTTGCTTTCTGAATTCTGTGATTAATTTCAGAGTCCATTTTCCCGTCCGCAGTTAGCATGGTTCCTAAATATTCAAACTGTTCTACTTGTTCTAAGGTCTTATTATTCCAATGAATGCGCAACCTTGCTGGTTCTTGTTTAGTGAAGTGCACGACTTTCGTCTTGCTAACATTGATTTCCATCTTTCGTTCTTTGAATGCTCGGCCCCACTCTAGGACAGCATTTTGTAGGCTGTTGCTATCTTTTGCTAGGTGAACAATATCATCAGCGTATACTAATGTTTTTAATTACCAATTTTACATTTTCTTGTTCTTCTTTTGCATTGCTTTATAATTTGCTCCATGAATAATATGAAAAGAAGAGGACATCACCTTGTTTTACACCTTTTCTGATATTAAATTCGTTGGAGGATTGTCCATTTATTCTAACAGTTCCTTTAACGTTCTTATATAGACTTTGAATTATTCTAGTTAGTTTTGACGTTACTTGGAACTGATGAAGGGCCTTCCATATTTGTCCTCTTGGTACGCTGTCGAAGGCAGACTTTAAGTCAATAAAAGCTGTAAATATTTCCCCTCCTCTGCTTAGTATCTTCTCTATTGCGTTCCTCAGGGAGAAGATTAGATCTTGAGTTTGACGATGAGGCCTGAAACCTGCTTGCTCTTCTTCCAATTTATCTTCCACTTGTTGCCTTAATTTTTTTTCTATAATGTGTGAATATAGTTTCTGGGCCACTGGCGCTAAGCATAATGCTCTATAGTTTGAGCAATCGAGGGTACTTCCTTTTTTATGTATAGGAACTATTACATTCTGTTCCCAATCTTTTGGTATTCTCTCTGTTGCCCATATTAGCCTGTAAAAGTCCCATATTCATTTTTCTATTTCTTTTCCACCATATTTTATAAATTCTGGATGTATATTATCCCAACCGGGTGCTTTACCAGTTCTTAAGGATTTAATTGCCTCTTGTACTTCTTTTAGTTGGATTTCTCCCTCAGCTTCCACGTTCTCATTTTCTTCCCTCATGGGTCTCTCCTCATACAATTCCTCTTCTTCTTCTCAAAACGTATCCGCATAATATTCATTCCACGTATCTAAACTTCCTTCATATTGGTTTTCAGCTCGTTATTCTTGTTTTTGATATTCCTTATTTTCTTTCCTCGTTTTCCTTTCAGATTTTTCAACACATGCCAAAATTTTCTTGGATTATTTTTATGATTTTCTTCTATTTCCTTTCCAAATTGTTCCCAGGTTTCTTTCTCCGCTGTTCTCACTATCCGTTTTGCTGTATCTCTTGCCTGTATATAAGCTTCTTTGTCCTCCATTCTTTTGGTCTTTAAGTATTTTAGCCACGCTTTCTTTTTAATTGCAACTTTTTCTTTCACATTATTGCTCCACCATCTTGTCTGCTTCTTTTTTTTGTTATCTTTACTATTCCACATATTTCTGTTGCAACTTTCTTTCATTAATTTCCATATATTTTCCACATTCCATTCTTGTCCATGGTTTTGTTCTTTTTCTCTAAGTTTTTCTTTCAGTTTCCTCTGAAACTCCTTTCTTTTATTTTGCGTTTCTAATGTTGATATTTTAAGTTTAGTAAGGTTTATCTTAATTGGTGCAGGTAGTGGTTTGAATCGGGTCGTCATTACTAGTAGTCTATGTTGATTACTGAGCTCGGCGCTTCGAAAAACTCTTACATCCATTACATCATAATGGGTGTTTTTTTGTATATACGCAGTAATCTATTGTGCTCTGTGCTCCTCAAAGGTAATTTGATGTATTCTCTTATGCGGGAAGAAGGAGTTTCCGATGCGTAGCTCGTTATCAATACAGAACTCCAGCATTTTATCTCCATTGCTGTTTCGGGTCTTTTCAGCACCATACCTTCCCAAACTTCCATGTCCTCGTCTAATTTCATTTCCCACTCTAGCATTCCAATCTCCCATTATAATAACGTTTTCCGTTACATTTCTAGCCTTATCTAATATTTGTTGGTGGGAGTTGTAATATAGTTCTTTTTCTAGTTCATCTTTATCCTCTGTAGGAGCGTATACTTGTATAATGGCAATCCTACGGGTTAAATCCAATTCCAAATTCAGTCTTATTATCATAGAGTTAACTGCTTTCCAGTCAGTTACTCTAGTGTTCAGTCTTTCGCTAAAAATAATTCCCACACCTTCTTTTGCACAGCTCCTTCCTTCTACTCCTTCTACTCCTTAGAACGTATCCATTTTCCATGTCAACCTCTCCCGATCCTTTCTTTTTGACTTCACTAATTCCTAATATTTCTAGTTTGTATTTCTCCATTTCCTTTACAATCTCCACTTCCTTTCCTGAGAGGGAGGTGATGTTCCAGGTTCCAAATCTCATAGTCCGTTTTACCTTGCATTGTCGTCGTTGTTTACTCTGTTCGGCTTCTATTCCTGTGTTTCTCTGAATATGTATTTATTTCACTTCATGTGGGTTATTAGCCCTACGATGAAGCTAGGGCAGTGGGAGGAGTGCTCCCTTTAAGCCTCTGCCCTTGCTTGGTTTTCTTTCTGGGTTTGCTCCCATAGCCTTCGGGTCAAAACCCTTACCACAAGGCAGTGGGGTTGTAGCTCTTCCGCCTCTTAGGATGTTGGAACTCTACAATCTTTTCCATCTCTAGAGCCGTTGGCCGGTTTTCTGTTAGGGTTCCTTCCCTTAGTCCTTGGGGGTTCCCTACCCTACCTTCAAGGCAGTAGGGGCAGTGCTCATTTAATTGCGGCACTTCCTCGCCATGTCACAATGCTGTCATTGGGCTTTTCTGGGTTCTTATTGAGTACGGACTTGCCAAAGACCATCCTCCCCAGGCCCTGTTAGCATTGTCGCCTCGGTCCGGGACTGCTTATTTGGCATTGCCTTATTCGCAGCTATCCACCATATCTGGTGGTCGTTCGCTATCCGCCACCTGCGACCCGCCCAGTTGCTGAGACTCGCATCGGAATAAAGCTTCATAGAGGCTTCTACCGATGGGATAGTCAAAATCAAATAATTAAAACGCTTTTCAGGCTCTGAAAAGCATAATAATACAACATTTTTGTGAAAATCATCTCTGGCTTAGTCTGTATAGAAAAGGAGTTTAAAACGAGTAGCTACTAGCAATGAACACGTATTTCTCGAGAAATCAAATTTTGATATTATAGTCAAAATGTGATAATTTCAACGCTTCTCAGTCTCTCAAAAGCATAATAATACAATATATTTATGAAAATCATCTCTGGTTTCGTCTGTAGAGAAGATCAGTTTTATACGACTATTAGCATTGAACGCGAATTTCTAGAAAAATCAAGTTTTGATCCTATGGTCAAAATTTTTTACTCTTCTTCTTCTTCTCCCTTATGCTCACTTAGGCATCGGGTCCTTTCAGCCACTTCTTGAAAGAAGTACTGTCCTGTGCCAGTCTTTTCACTTCGTCCGGTGTCTTCCTTCTCTTCTGTACCAGTCCATAAATGTACTGGTTCCAGTTCAACCTGTGTCGTCCCCTTCCTCTCTTTCCTTCTAATCGGGCCTCAAATATTTGTTTCGGTTTACGCTCTTCCTCCATCATAATAAGATGTCCCAGCCAGCCTAATTCTCTCTTCTCGATGATTTCAATCAGTGGTTCCTGATTCAGGCATTCTCTTCTTATTGTCGTGTTTCGTATCATATCTCTCCTTGTCTTTCCTACAGTTTTTCTTAAGAATTTCATTTCAGTAGCAGTATGTCTGCTCTCCAATTTAATTTGCATTATCGAGCTTTCTGATCCATATAATAGCGTGGGGAGATAGACTGTTTATATATTTAATTTTTGTTGCTTTACTAATCTCCTATTTACCTATAATAGTGTTACTAACATTATAGTACAGATTATTTGCTTTCTGAATTCTGTGATTAATTTCAGAGTCCATTTTCCCGTCCGCAGTTAGCATGGTTCCTAAATATTCAAACTGTTCTACTTCTTCTAAGGTCTTATTATTCCAATGAATGCGCATCCTTGCTGGTTCTTGTTTAGTGAAGTGCACGACTTTCGTCTTGCTAACATTGATTTCCATCTTTCGTTCTTTGAATGCTCGGCCCCACTCTAGGACAGCATTTTGTAGGCTGTTGCTATCTTTTGCTAGGTGAACAATATCATCAGCGTATACTAATGTTTGTACCCATCTTTTAATTACCAATTTTACATTTTCTTGTTCTTCTTTTGCATTGCTTTATAATTTGCTCCATGAATAATATGAAAAGAAGAGGACTAAGTCCATCACCTTGTTTTACACCTTTTCTGATATTAAATTCGTTTGAGGATTGTCCATTTATTCTAACAGTTCCTTTAACGTTCTTATATAGACTTTGAATTATTCTAGTTAGTTTTGACGTTACTTGGAACTGATGAAGGGCCTTCCATATTTGTCCTCTTGGTACGCTGTCGAAGGCAGACTTTAAGTCAATAAAAGCTATAAATGTTTCCCCTCCTCTGCTTAGTATCTTCTCTATTGCGTTCCTCAGGGAGAAGATTAGATCTTGAGTTTGACGATGAGGCCTGAAACCTGCTTGCTCTTCTTCCAATTTATCTTCCACTTGTTGCCTTAATTTTTTTTCTATAATGTGTGAATATAGTTTCTGGGCCACTGGCGCTAAGCATAATGCTCTATAGTTTGAGCAATCGAGGGTACTTCCTTTTTTATGGTTAGGAATTATTACATACTGTTCCCAACCTTTTGGTATTCTCTCTGTTGCCCATATTAGTCTGTAAAAGTCCCATATTCATTTTTCTATTTCCTTTCCACTATATTTTATAAATTCTGGATTTATATTATCCCAACCGGGTGCTTTACCAGTTCTTAAGGATTTAATTGCCTCTTGTACTTCTTTTAGTTGGATTTCTCCCTCAGCTTCCACGTTCTCATTTTCCTCCCTCATGGGTCTCTCCTCATACAATTCCTCTTCTTCTTCTCAAAACGTTTCCGCATAATATTCATTCCACGTATCTAAAACTTCCTTCATATTGGTTTTCACCTCATTATTCTTGTTTTTGATATTCCTTATTTTCTTTCCTCGTTTTCCTTTCAGATTTTTCAACACATGCTAAAATTTTCTTGGACTATTTTTATGATTTTCTTCTATTTCCTTTCCAAATTGTTCCCAGGTTTCTTTCTCCGCTGTTCTCACTATCCGTTTTGCTGTATCTCTTGCCTGTATATAAGCTTCTTTGTCCTCCATTCTTTTGGTCTCTAAGTATTTTAGCCACGCTTTCTTTTTAATTGCAACTTTTTCTTTCACATTATTGCTCCACCATCTTGTCTGCTTCTTTTTATTGGTTATCTTTACTATTCCACATATTTCTGTTGCAACTTTCTTTCATTACTTTCCATATATTTTCCACATTCCATTCTTGTCCATGGTTTTGTTCTTTTTCTCTAAGTTTTTCTTTCAGTTTCCTCTGAAACTCCTTTCTTTTATTTTGGGTTTCTAATGTTGATATTTTAAGTTTAGTAAGATTTATCTTAATTGGTGCAGGTAGTGGTTTGAATCGTGTCGTCATTACTAGTAGTCTATGTTGAGTACTGAGCTCGGCGCTGCTAAAAACTCTTACATCCATTACATCATAATGGGTGTTTTTTTGTATATACGCAGTAATCTATTGTGCTCTGTGCTCCTCAAAGGTAATTTGATGTATTCTTTTATGCGGGAAGAAGGAGTTTCCGATGCGTAGCTCGTTATCAATACAGAACTCCAGCATTTTATCTCCATTGCTGTTTCGGGTCTTTTCAGCACCATACCTTCCCAAACTTCCATGTCCTCGTCTAATTTCATTTCCCACTCTAGCATTCCAATCTCCCATTATAATAACGTTTTCCGTTACATTTCTAGCCTTATCTAATATTTGTTGGTGGGAGTTGAAATATTGTTCTTTTTCTAGTTCATCTTTATCCTCTGTAGGAGCGTATACTTGTATAATGGCAATCCTACGGGTTAAATCCAATTCCAAATTCAGTCTTATTATCATAGAGTTAACTGCTTTCCAGTCAGTTACTCTAGTGTTCAGTCTTTCGCTAATAATAATTCCCACACCTTCTTTTGCACAGCTCCTTCCTTCTACTCCTTCTACTCCTTAGAACGTATCCATTTTCCATGTCAACCTCTCCTGATCCTTTCTTTTTGACTTCACTAATTCCTAATATTTCTAGTTTGTATTTCTCCATTTCCTTTACAATCTCCACTTCCTTTCCTGAGAGGGAGGTTCCAAATCTCATAGTCCGTTTTACCTTGCATTGTCGTCGTTGTTTACTCTGTTCGGCTTCCATTCCTGTGTTTCTCTGAATATGTATTTATTTCACTTCATGTGGGTTATTAGCCCTACGATGAAGCTAGGGCAGTGGGAGGAGTGCTCCCTTTAAGCCTATGCCCTTGCTTGGTTTTCTTTCTGGGTATGCTCCCATAGCCTTCGGGTCAAAACCCTTACCACAAGGCAGTGGGGTTGTAGCTCTTCCGCCTCTTAGGATGTTGGGACTGTACAATCTTTTCCATCTCTAGAGCCGTTGGCCGGTTTTCTGTTAGGGTTCCTTCCCTTAGTCCTTGGGGGTTCCCTACCCTACCTTCAAGGCAGTAGGGGCAGTGCTCATTTAATGGCGGCACTTCCTCGCCATGTCACAATGCTGTCATTGGGCTTTTCTGGGTTCTTATTGAGTACGGACTTGCCAAAGACCATCCTCCCCAGGCCCTGTTAGCATTGTCGCCTCGGTCCGGGACTGCTTATTTGGCATTGCCTTATTCGCTGCTAACCACCATATCAGGTGGTCGTTCGCTATCCGCCACCTGCGACCCGCCCAGTTGCTGAGACTCGCATCGGAATAAAGCTTCATAGAGGCTTCTACCGATGGGATAGTCAAAATCAAATAATTAAAACGCTTTTCAGGCTCTGAAAAGCATAATAATACAACATTTTTGTGAAAATCATCTCTGGCTTGGTCTGTATAGAAAAGGAGTTTCAAACGAGTACTAGCATTGAAATAGAATTTCTCGAGAAATCAAGTTTTGATCCCATAGTTGAAGTGAAATAATTAAAACCCTTTTCGGGCTCTGAAAAACATAATATGGCTTGGTCTGTAGAGAGAATGAGTTTCAAACGAGTAATAGCATTGAACATGAATTTCTCGAGAAATCAAATTTTTTACTTATAGTCAAAATGAAATTATCAAAACGCTTTTCATGCTCTGAAATGCATAATAATACAACATTTCTATGAAAATCATCTCTGGCTAGGCCTGTATAGAAAACGAGTTTCAAACAAGTACTAACATTGAACACGAATTTCTCGAAAAATCGAGTTTTGATCCCTTATAAAAAATGTGATAATTAAAACGCTTTTCAAGGTCTGAAAAGCATAATAATATAACATTTTTATGAAAATCATGTCTGGCTTGGTGTGTATAGAAAATGAGTTTCAAACGTGTACTAGCATTAGACACAAATTTTTTGAAAAATCAAGTTTTGTTCCTATTGTCAAAATGAAATAATTAAAACGCTTTTCAGGGTCTGAAAGGCATAATAATACAACATTTTTATGAAAATCATCTATGGCTTGGTCTGTAGAGAAAATGAGTTTCAAACGAGTAATAGCATTGAACGCGAATTTCTCGAAATATCAAGTTTTTAACCTATAGTCGAAATGTGATAATTTAAAAGTTTTTCAGGCTCTGAAAAGCATAATAATTCATCACTTTAAAGAGAATCATCTCTGTCTTGTTCTGTATAGAAAATCAGTTCCAAACGAGCACGGCATTGAACGTGAATTTCTTGATTAATCAGGTTTTGATAATATAGTCAAAATGTAAAAATTAAAACGCTTTTGAGGCTCTGAATAGCATAATAATTCAACATTTTAATTAAATTCTTCTCTGGCTTGTTCTGTAGAGAAAATGACTTTCAAACGAGAACTAGCATTGAACGTGAAATTCTCGAAAAATCAAGTTTTGAAGCCATTGTCGAAATGTAATAATTAAAACGCTTTTCCGTCTCTGAAAAGCACAGTAGAGCAACATTTTTATGAAAATCATAATAAAATCGCTTTTCAAACTCTGAAAAGCATAATAATACAAAATTTTTAAGAAAATCATGTTTGGCTGGTTCTCTATAGATAATGATTTTCAAGCGAGTTTTAGCTTTGAACGCGAATTTCTCGTAAAATCAAGTTTTGATGCTGTAGTCGATATATCAGGCGCTGAGAAGCATAATAATACAACATTTTTGTGAAAATCATCTCTGGCTAGGTCTGTATAGAAAATGAATTTCAAACGAGTAGCTACAAGCAATGAACACGTATTTCTCGAGAAATCAAATTTTGATATTATAGTCAAAATGTGATAATTTCAACGCTTCTCAGTCTCTCAAAAGCATAATAATACAATATATTTATGAAAATCATCTCTGGTTTTGTCTGTATAGAAGATCAGTTTTATACGACTATTAGCATTGAACGCGAATTTCTAGAAAAATCAAGTTTTGATCCTATGGTCAAAATTTTTTACTCTTCTTCTTCTTCTTTTGCCATATGCTCACTTAGGCATCGGGTCCTTTCAGCCACTTCTTGAAAGAAGTTCTATCCTGTGCCAGTCTTTTCACTTCGTCCAGTGTCTTCCCTCTCTTCTGTACCAGTCCATAAATGTACTGGTTCCGGTTCAACCTGGGTCGTCCCCTTCCTCTCTTTCCTTCTGGTCGGGCCTCAAATATTTGTTTCGGTTTACGCTCTTCCTCCATCATAATAAGATGTCCCAGCCAGCCTAATTCTCTCTTCTCGATGATTTCAATCAGTGGTTCCTGATTCAAGCATTCTCTTCTTATTGTTGTGTTTCGTATCATATCTCTCCTTGTCTTTCCTACAGTTTTTCTTAAGAATTTCATTTCAGTAGCAGTATGTCTGCTCTCCAATTTAATTTGCATTATCCAGCTTTCTGATCCATATAATAGCGTGGGGAGATAGACTGTTTTATATATTTTCATTTTTGTTTCTTTACTAATCTGCTATTTAAATATAATAGTGTTACTAACATTATAGTACAGATTATTTGCTTTCTGAATTCTGTGATTAATTTCAGAGTCCATTTTCCCGTCCGCAGTTAGCATGGTTCCTAAATATTCAAACTGTTCTACTTGCTCTAAGGTCTTATTATTCCAATGAATGCGCAACCTTGCTGGTTCTTGTTTAGTGAAGTGCACGACTTTCGTCTTGCTAACATTGATTTCCATCTTTCGTTCTTTGAATGCTCGGCCCCACTCTAGGACAGCATTTTGTAGGCTGTTGCTATCTTTTGCTAGGTGAACAATATCATCAGCGTATACTAATGTTTTTAATTACCAATTTTACATTTTCTTGTTCTTCTTTTGCATTGCTTTATAATTTGCTCCATGAATAATATGAAAAGAAGAGGACATCACCTTGTTTTACACCTTTTCTGATATTAAATTCGTTTGAGGATTGTCCATTTATTCTAACAGTTCCTTTAACGTTCTTATATAGACTTTGAATTATTCTAGTTAGTTTTGACGTTACTTGGAACTGATGAAGGGCCTTCCATATTTGTCCTCTTGGTACGCTGTCGAAGGCAGACTTTAAGTCAATAAAAGCTATAAATGTTTCCCCTCCTCTGCTTAGTATCTTCTCTATTGCGTTCCTCAGGGAGAAGATTAGATCTTGAGTTTGACGATGAGGCCTGAAACCTGCTTGCTCTTCTTCCAATTTATCTTCCACTTGTTGCCTTAATTTTTTTTCTATAATGTGTGAATATAGTTTCTGGGCCACTGGCTTAGCCACAATGCTCTATAGTTTGAGCAATCGAGGGTACTTCCTTTTTTATGTATAGGAACTATTACATTCTGTTCCCAATCTTTTGGTATTCTCTCTGTTGCCCATATTAGTCTGTAAAAGTCCCATATTCATTTTTCAATTTCTTTTCCACCATATTTTATAAATTCTGGATGTATATTATCCCAACCGGGTGCTTTTCCAGTTCTTAAGGATTTAATTGCCTCTTGTACTTCTTTTAGTTGGATTTCTCCCTCAGCTTCCACGTTCTCATTTTCTTCCCTCATGGGTCTTTCCTCATACAATTCCTCTTCTTCTTCTCAAAACGTATCCGCATAATATTCATTCCACGTATCTAAACTTCCTTCATGTTGGTTTTCAGCTCGTTATTCTTGTTTTTGATATTCCTTATTTTCTTTCCTCGTTTTCCTTTCAGATTTTTCAACACATGCTAAAATTTTCTTGGATTATTTTTATGATTTTCTTCTATTTCCTTTCCAAATTATTCCCAGGTTTCTTTCTCCGCTGTTCTCACTATCCGTTTTGCTGTATCTCTTGCCTGTATATAAGCTTCTTTGTCCTGCATTCTTTTGGTCTTTAAGTATTTTAGCCACGCTTTCTTTTTAATTGCAACTTTTTCTTTCACATTATTGCTCCACCATCTTGTCTCCTTCTTTTTATTTGTTATCTTTACTATTCCACATATTTTTGTTGCAACTTTCTTTCATTAATTTCCATATATTTTCCACATTCCATTCTTGACCATGGTTTTGTTCTTTTTCTCTAAGTTTTTCTTTCAGTTTCCTCTGAAACTCCTTTCTTTTATTTTGCGTTTCTAATGTTGATATTTTAAGTTTAGTAAGGTTTATATTAATTGGTACAGGTAGTGGTTTGAATCGGGTCGTCATTACTAGTAGTCTATGTTGATTACTGAGCTCGGCGCTTCGAAAAACTCTTACATCCATTACATCATAATGGGTGTTTTTTTGTATATACGCAGTAATCTATTGTGCTCTGTGCTCCTCAAAGGTAATTTGATGTATTCTTTTATGCGGGAAGAAGGAGTTTCCGATGCGTAGCTCGTTATCAATACAGAACTCCAGCATTTTATCTCCATTGCTGTTTCGGGTCTTTTCAGCACCATACCTTCCCAAACTTCCATGTCCTCGTCTAATTTCATTTCCCACTCTAGCATTCCAATCTCCCATTATAATAACGTTTTCCGTTACATTTCTAGCCTTATCTAATATTTGTTGGTGGGAGTTGTAATATTGTTCTTTTTCTAGTTCATCTTTATCCTCTGTAGGAGCGTATACTTGTATAATGGCAATCCTACGGGTTAAATCCAATTCCAAATTCAGTCTTATTATCATAGAGTTAACTGCTTTCCAGTCAGTTACTCTAGTGTTCAGTCTTTCGCTAATAATAATTCCCACACCTTCTTTTGCACAGCTCCTTCCTTCTACTCCTTCTACTCCTTAGAACGTATCCATTTTCCATGTCAACCTCTCCTGATCCTTTCTTTTTGACTTCACTAATTCCTAATATTTCTAGTTTGTATTTCTCCATTTCCTTTACAATCTCCACTTCCTTTCCTGAGAGGGAGGTTCCAAATCTCATAGTCCGTTTTACCTTGCATTGTCGTCGTTGTTTACTCTGTTCGGCTTCCATTCCTGTGTTTCTCTGAATATGTATTTATTTCACTTCATGTGGGTTATTAGCCCTACGATGAAGCTAGGGCAGTGGGAGGAGTGCTCCCTTTAAGCCTATGCCCTTGCTTGGTTTTCTTTCTGGGTATGCTCCCATAGCCTTCGGGTCAAAACCCTTACCACAAGGCAGTGGGGTTGTAGCTCTTCCGCCTCTTAGGATGTTGGGACTGTACAATCTTTTCCATCTCTAGAGCCGTTGGCCGGTTTTCTGTTAGGGTTCCTTCCCTTAGTCCTTGGGGGTTCCCTACCCTACCTTCAAGGCAGTAGGGGCAGTGCTCATTTAATGGCGGCACTTCCTCGCCATGTCACAATGCTGTCATTGGGCTTTTCTGGGTTCTTATTGAGTACGGACTTGCCAAAGACCATCCTCCCCAGGCCCTGTTAGCATTGTCGCCTCGGTCCGGGACTGCTTATTTGGCATTGCCTTATTCGCTGCTAACCACCATATCAGGTGGTCGTTCGCTATCCGCCACCTGCGACCCGCCCAGTTGCTGAGACTCGCATCGGAATAAAGCTTCATAGAGGCTTCTACCGATGGGATAGTCAAAATCAAATAATTAAAACGCTTTTCAGGCTCTGAAAAGCATAATAATACAACATTTTTGTGAAAATCATCTCTGGCTTGGTCTGTATAGAAAAGGAGTTTCAAACGAGTACTAGCATTGAAATAGAATTTATCGAGAAATCAAGTTTTGATCCCATAGTTGAAGTGAAATAATTAAAACCCTTTTCGGGCTCTGAAAAACATAATATGGCTTGGTCTGTAGAGAGAATGAGTTTCAAACGAGTAATAGCATTGAACATGAATTTCTCGAGAAATCAAATTTTTTACTTATAGTCAAAATGAAATTATCAAAACGCTTTTCATGCTCTGAAATGCATAATAATACAACATTTCTATGAAAATCATCTCTGGCTAGGCCTGTATAGAAAACGAGTTTCAAACAAGTACTAACATTGAACACGAATTTCTCGAAAAATCGAGTTTTGATCCCTTATAAAAAATGTGATAATTAAAACGCTTTTCAAGGTCTGAAAAGCATAATAATATAACATTTTTATGAAAATCATGTCTGGCTTGGTGTGTATAGAAAATGAGTTTCAAACGTGTACTAGCATTAGACACAAATTTTTTGAAAAATCAAGTTTTGTTCCTATTGTCAAAATGAAATAATTAAAACGCTTTTCAGGGTCTGAAAGGCATAATAATACAACATTTTTATGAAAATCATCTATGGCTTGGTCTGTAGAGAAAATGAGTTTCAAACGAGTAATAGCATTGAACGCGAATTTCTCGAAATATCAAGTTTTTAACCTATTGTCGAAATGTGAAAATTTAAAAGTTTTTCAGGCTCTGAAAAGCATAATAATTCATCACTTTAAAGAGAATCATCTCTGTCTTGTTCTGTATAGAAAATCAGTTCCAAACGAGCACGGCATTGAACGTGAATTTCTTGATTAATCAGGTTTTGATAATATAGTCAAAATGTAAAAATTAAAACGCTTTTGAGGCTCTGAATAGCATAATAATTCAACATTTTAATTAAATTCTTCTCTGGCTTGTTCTGTAGAGAAAATGTCTTTCAAACGAGAACTAGCATTGAACGTGAAATTCTCGAAAAATCAAGTTTTGAAGCCATTGTCGAAATGTAATAATTAAAACGCTTTTCCGTCTCTGAAAAGCACAGTAGAGCAACATTTTTATGAAAATCATAATAAAATCGCTTTTCAAACTCTGAAAAGCATAATAATACAAAATTTTTAAGAAAATCATGTTTGGCTGGTTCTCTATAGATAATGATTTTCAAGCGAGTTTTAGCTTTGAACGCGAATTTCTCGTAAAATCAAGTTTTGATGCTGTAGTCGATATATCAGGCGCTGAGAAGCATAATAATACAACATTTTTGTGAAAATCATCTCTGGCTAGGTCTGTATAGAAAATGAATTTCAAACGAGTAGCTACAAGCAATGAACACGTATTTCTCGAGAAATCAAATTTTGATATTATAGTCAAAATGTGATAATTTCAACGCTTCTCAGTCTCTCAAAAGCATAATAATACAATATATTTATGAAAATAATCTCTGGTTTTGTCTGTAGAGAAGATCAGTTTTATACGACTATTAGCATTGAACGCGAATTTCTAGAAAAATCAAGTTTTGATCCTATGGTCAAAATTTTTTACTCTTCTTCTACTTCTTCTCCCCTATGCTCACTTAGGGATCGGGTCCTTTCAGCCACTTCTTGAAAGAAGTTCTATCCTGTGCCAGTCTTTTCACTTCGTCCAGTGTCTTCCCTCTCTTCTGTACCAGTCCATAAATGTACTGGTTCCGGTTCAACCTGGGTCGTCCCCTTCCTCTCTTTCCTTCTGGTCGGGCCTCAAATATTTGTTTCGGTTTACGCTCTTCCTCCATCATAATAAGATGTCCCAGCCAGCCTAATTCTCTCTTCTCGATGATTTCAATCAGTGGTTCCTGATTCAAGCATTCTCTTCTTATTGTTGTGTTTCGTATCATATCTCTCCTTGTCTTTCCTACAGTTTTTCTTAAGAATTTCATTTCAGTAGCAGTATGTCTGCTCTCCAATTTAATTTGCATTATCCAGCTTTCTGATCCATATAATAGCGTGGGGAGATAGACTGTTTTATATATTTTCATTTTTGTTTCTTTACTAATCTGCTATTTAAATATAATAGTGTTACTAACATTATAGTACAGATTATTTGCTTTCTGAATTCTGTGATTAATTTCAGAGTCCATTTTCCCGTCCGCAGTTAGCATGGTTCCTAAATATTCAAACTGTTCTACTTGTTCTAAGGTCTTATTATTCCAATGAATGCGCAACCTTGCTGGTTCTTGTTTAGTGAAGTGCACGACTTTCGTCTTGCTAACATTGATTTCCATCTTTCGTTCTTTGAATGCTCGGCCCCACTCTAGGACAGCATTTTGTAGGCTGTTGCTATCTTTTGCTAGGTGAACAATATCATCAGCGTATACTAATGTTTTTAATTACCAATTTTACATTTTCTTGTTCTTCTCTTGCATTGCTTTATAATTTGCTCCATGAATAATATGAAAAGAAGAGGACATCACCTTGTTTTACACCTTTTCTGATATTAAATTCGTTTGAGGATTGTCCATTTATTCTAACAGTTCCTTTAACGTTCTTATATAGACTTTGAATTATTCTAGTTAGTTTTGACGTTACTTGGAACTGATGAAGGGCCTTCCATATTTGTCCTCTTGCTACTCTGTCGAAGGCAGACTTTAAGTCAATAAAAGCTGTAAATATTTCCCCTCCTCTGCTTAGTATCTTCTCTATTGCGTTCCTCAGGGAGAAGATTAGTTCTTGAGTTTGACGATGAGGCCTGAAACCTGCTTGCTCTTCTTCCAATTTATCTTCCACTTGTTGCCTTAATTTTTTTTCTATAATGTGTGAATATAGTTTCTGGGCCACTGGCGCTAAGCATATTGCTCTATAGTTTGAGCAATCGAGGGTACTTCCTTTTTTATGTATAGGAATTATTACATTCTGTTCCCAATCTTTTGGTATTCTCTCTGTTGCCCATATTAGTCTGTAAAAGTCCCATTTTCATTTTTCTATTTCCTTTCCACCATATTTTATAAATTCTGATTGTATATTATCCCAACCGGGTGCTTTACGAGTTCTTAAGGATTTAATTGCCTCTTGTACTTCTTTTAGTTGGATTTCTCCCTCAGCTTCCACGTTCTCATTTTCTTCCCTCATGGGTCTTTCCTCATACAATTCCTCTTCTTCTTCTCAAAACGTTTCCGCATAATATTCATTCCACGTATCTAAAACTTCCTTCATATTGGTTTTCACCTCGTTATTCTTGTTTTTGATATTCCTTATTTTCTTTCCTCGTTTTCCTTTCAGATTTTTCAACACATGCAAAATTTTCTTGGATTATTTTCATGATTTCCTTCCATTTCCTTTCCAAATTGTTCCCAGGTTTCTTTCTCCGCTGTTCTCACTATCTGTTTTGCTGCATCTCTTGCCTGTATATAAGCTTCTTTGTCCTCCATTCTTTTGGTCTCTAAGTATTTTAGCCACGCTTTCTTTTTAATTGCAACTTTTTTTTTCACATTATTGCTCCACCATCTTGTCTGCTTCTTTTTATTTGTTATCTTTACTATTCCACATATTTCTGTTGCAACTTTCTTTCAATACTTTCCATATATTTTCCACATTCCATTCTTGTCCATGGTTTTGTTCTTTTTCTCTAAGTTTTTCTTTCAGTTTCCTCTGAAACTCCTTTCTTTTATTTTGGGTTTCTAATGTTGATATTTTAAATTTACTAAGGTTTATCTTAATTGGTGCAGGTAGTGGTTTGAATCGTTTCGTCATTACTAGTAGTCTATGTTGAGTACTGAGCTCGGCGCTGCGAAAAACTCTTACATCCATTACATCATAATGGGTATTTTTTTTTGTATATACGCAGTAATCTATTGTGCTCTGTGCTCCTCAAAGGTAATTTGATGTATTCTTTTATGCGGGAAGAAGGAGTTTCCGATGCGTAGGTCGTTATCAATACAGAACTCCAGCATTTTATCTCCATTGCTGTTTCGGGTCTTTTCAGCACCATACCTTCCCAAACTTCCATGTCCTCGTCTAATTTCATTTCCCACTCTAGCATTCCAATCTCCCATTATAATAACGTTTTCCGTTACATTTCTAGCCTTATCTAATATTTGTTGTTGGGAGTTGTAATATAGTTCTTTTTCTAGTTCATCTTTATCCTCTGTAGGAGCGTATACTTGTATAATGGCAATCCTACGGGTTAAATCCAATTCCAAATTCAGTCTTATTATCATAGAGTTAACTGCTTTCCAGTCAGTTACTCGTGTTCAGTCTTTCGCTAAAAATAATTCCCACACCTTCTTTTGCACAGCTCCTTTATTCTACTCCTGAATACCTTAGAACGTATCCATTTTCCATGTCAACCTCTCCCGATCCTTTCTTTTTGACTTCACTAATTCCTAATATTTCTAGTTTGTATTTCTCCATTTCCTTTACAAACTCCAATTCCCTTCCTGAGAGGGAGGTTCCAAATCTCATAGTCCCTTTTACCTTGCATTGTCGTCGTTGTTTACTCTGTTCGGCTTACATTCCTGTGTTTCTCTGAATATGTATTTATTTCACTTCATGTGGGTTATTTGCCCTACGATGAAGCTAGGGCAGTGGGAGGAGTGCTCCCTTTAAGCCTCTGCCCTTGCTTGGTTTTCTTTCTGGGTATGCTCCCATAGCCGTCGGGTCAAAAACCCTTACCACAAGGCAGTGGGGTTGTAGCTCTTCCGCCTCTTAGGATGTTGGAACTCTACAATCTTTTCCATCTCTAGAGCCGTTGGCCGGTTTTCTGTTAGGGTTCCTTCCCTTAGTCCTTGGGGGTTCCCTACCCTACCTTCAAGGCAGTAGGGGCAGTGCTCATTTAATGGCGGCACTTCCTCGCCATGTCACAATGCTGTCATTGGGCTTTTCTGGTTTCTTATTGAGTACGGACTTGCCAAAGACCATCCTCCCCAGGCCCTGTTAGCATTGTCGCCTCGGTCCGGGACTGCTTATTTGGCATTGCCTTATTCGCAGCTAACCACCATATCTGGTGGACGTTCGCTATCCGCCACCTGCGACCCGCCCAGTTGCTGAGACTCGCATCGGAATAAAGCTTCATAGAGGCTTCTACCGATGGGATAGTCAAAATCAAATAATTAAACGCTTTTCAGGCTCTGAAAAGCATAATAATACAAAATTTTGTAAAAATCATCTCTGGCTTAGTCTGTATAGAAAAGGAGTTTCAAACGAGTACTAGCATTGAAAGAGAATTTCTCAAGAAATCAAGTTTTGATCCCATAGTCGAAGTGAAATAATTAAAACCCTTTTCGGGCTCTGAAAAACATAATATGGCTTGGTCTGTAGAGAAAATGAGTTTCAAACGAGTAATAGCATTGAACATGAATTTCTCGAGAAATCAAATTTTTTACTTATAGTCAAAATGAAATTATCAAAACGCTTTTCATGATCTGAAATGCATATAATACAACATTTCTATGAAAATCATCTCTGGCTAGGCCTGTATAGAAAACGAGTTTCAAACAAGTACTAACATTGAACACGAATTTCTCGAAAAATCGAGTTTTGATCCCATAGTAAAAATGTGATAATTAAAACGCTTTTCAGGGTCTGAAAAGCATAATATTACAACATTTTTATGAAAATCATCTATGGCTTGGTCTGTAGAGAAAATGAGTTTCAAACTAGTAATAGCATTGAACGCGAATTTCTCGAAATATCAAGTTTTTAACCTATAGTCGAAATGTGATAATTTAAAAGTTTTTCAGGCTCTGAAAAGCATAATAATTCATCACTTTAAAGAGAATCATCTCTGTCTTGTTCTGTATAGAAAATCAGTTCCAAACGAGCACGGCATTGAACGTGAATTTCTTGATTATTCAGGTTTTGATAATATAGTCAAAATGTAAAAATTAAAACGCTTTTGAGGCTCTGAATAGCATAATAATTCAACATTTCAATTAAATTCTTCTCTGGCTTGTTCTGTAGAGAAAATGACTTTCAAACGAGAACTAGCATTGAACGTGAAATTCTCGAAAAATCAAGTTTTGAAGCCATTGTCGAAATGTAATAAATAAAACGCTTTTCCGTCTCTGAAAAGCACAGTAGAGCAACATTTTTATGAAAATCATTTCTGGCTTGGCCTGCATATGAAATGAGTTTCAAGTGAGTATTAGCATTGAACGCGAATTTCTCGAAAAATCAAGTTTTCATCATATTGTCGAAATGTAATAATAAAATCGCTTTTCAAACTCTGAAAAGCATAATAATACAAAATTTTTAAGAAAATCATGTTTGGCTGGTTCTCTATTGATAATGATTTTCAAGCGAGTTTTAGCTTTGAACGCGAATTTCTCGAAAAATCAAGTTTTGATGCTGTAGTCGATATGTCAGGCGCTGAGAAGCATAATAATACAACATTTTTGTGAAAATCATCTCTGGCTAGGTCTGTATAGAAAATGAATTTCAAACGAGTAGCTACTAGCAATGAACACGTATTTCTCGAGAAATCAAATTTTGATATTATAGTCAAAATGTGATAATTTCAACGCTTCTCAGTCTCTCAAAAGCATAATAATACAATATATTTATGAAAATCATCTCTGGTTTTGTCTGTAGAGGAGATCAGTTTTATACGACTATTAGCATTGAACGCGAATTTCTAGAAAAATCAAGTTTTGATCCTATGGTCAAAATTTTTTACTCTTCTTCTTCTTCTTCTCCCCTATGCTCACTTAGGCATCGGGTCCTTTCAGCCACTTCTTGAAAGAAGTTCTATCCTGTGCCAGTATATTCACTTCGTCCTGTGTCTTCCCTCTCTTCTGTACCAGTCCATAAATGTACTGGTTCCAGTTCAACCTGTGTCGTCCCCTTCCTCTCTTTCCTTCTGGTCGGGCTTCAAATATTTGTTTCGGTTTTCGCTCTTCCTCCATCATAATAAGATGTCCCAGCCAGCCTAATTCTCTCTTCTCGATGATTTCAATCAGTGGTTCCTGATTCAGGCATTCTCTTCTTATTGTTGTGTTTCGAATCATATCTCTCCTTGTCTTTCCTACAGTTTTTCTTAAGAATTTCATTTCAGTAGCAGTATGTCTGCTCTCCAATTTAATTTGCATTATCCAGCTTTCTGATCCATATAATAGCGTGGGGAGATAGACTGTTTTATATATTTTCATTTTTGTTTCTTTACTAATCTCCTATTTACATATAATAGTGTTACTAACATTATAGTACAGATTATTTGCTTTCTGAATTCTGTGATTAATTTCAGAGTCCATTTTCCCGTCCGCAGTTAGCATGGTTCCTAAATATTCAAACTGTTCTACTTGTTCTAAGGTCTTATTATTCCAATGAATGCGCATCCTTGCTGGTTCTTGTTTAGTGAAGTGCACGACTTTCGTCTTGCTAACATTGATTTCCATCTTTCGTTCTTTGAATGCTCGGCCCCACTCTAGGACAGCATTTTGTAGGCTGTTGCTATCTTTTGCTAGGTGAACAATATCATCAGCGTATACTAATGTTTTTAATTACCAATTTTACATTTTCTTGTTCTTCTTTTGCATTGCTTTATAATTTGCTCCATGAATAATATGAAAAGAAGAGGACTAATTCCATCACCTTGTTTTACACCTTTTCTGATATTAAATTCGTTTGAGGATTGTCCATTTATTCTAACAGTTCCTTTAACGTTCTTATATAGACTTTGAATTATTCTAGTTAGTTTTGACGTTACTTGGAACTGATGAAGGGCCTTCCATATTTGTCCTCTTGGTACGCTGTCGAAGGCAGACTTTAAGTCAATAAAAGCTATAAATGTTTCCCCTCCTCTGCTTAGTATCTTCTCTATTGCGTTCCTCAGGGAGAAGATTAGATCTTGAGTTTGACGATGAGGCCTGAAACCTGCTTGCTCTTCTTCCAATTTATCTTCCACTTGTTGCCTTAATTTTTTTTCTATAATGTGTGAATATAGTTTCTGGGCCACTGGCGCTAAGCATAATGCTCTATAGTTTGAGCAATCGAGGGTACTTCCTTTTTTATGGTTAGGAATTATTACATTCTGTTCCCAATCTTTTGGTATTCTCTCTGTTGCCCATATTAGTCTGTAAAAGTCCCATATTCATTTTTCTATTTCCTATCCACTATATTTTATAAATTCTGGATTTATATTATCCCAACCGGGTGCTTTACCAGTTCTTAAGGATTTAATTGCCTCTTGTACTTCTTTTAGTTGGATTTCTCCCTCAGCTTCCACGTTCTCATTTTCCTCCCTCATGGGTCTCTCCTCATACAATTCCTCTTCTTCTTCTCAAAACGTTTCCGCATAATATTCATTCCACGTATCTAAAACTTCCTTCATATTGGTTTTCACCTCGTTATTCTTGTTTTTGATATTCCTTATTTTCTTTCCTCGTTTTCCTTTCAGATTTTTCAACACATGCTAAAATTTTCTTGGACTATTTTTATGATTTTCTTCTATTTCCTTTCCAAATTGTTCCCAGGTTTCTTTCTCCGCTGTTCTCACTATCCGTTTTGCTGTATCTCTTGCCTGTATATAAGCTTCTTTGTCCTCCATTCTTTTGGTCTCTAAGTATTTTAGCCACGCTTTCTTTTTAATTGCAACTTTTTCTTTCACATTTTTGCTCCACCATCTTGTCTGCTTCTTTTTATTGGTTATCTTTACTATTCCACATATTTCTGTTGCAACTTTCTTTCATTACTTTCCATATATTTTCCACATTCCATTCTTGTCCATGGTTTTGTTCTTCTTCTCTAAGTTTTTCTTTCAGTTTCCTCTGAAACTCCTTTCTTTTATTTTGGGTTTCTAATGTTGATATTTTAAGTTTAGTAAGATTTATCTTAATTGGTGCAGGTAGTGGTTTGAATCGTGTCGTCATTACTAGTAGTCTATGTTGAGTACTGAGCTCGGCGCTGCTAAAAACTCTTACATCCATTACATCATAATGGGTGTTTTTTTGTATATACGCAGTAATCTATTGTGCTCTGTGCTCCTCAAAGGTAATTTGATGTATTCTTTTATGCGGGAAGAAGGAGTTTCCGATGCGTAGCTCGTTATCAATACAGAACTCCAGCATTTTATCTCCATTGCTGTTTCGGGTCTTTTCAGCACCATACCTTCCCAAACTTCCATGTCCTCGTCTAATTTCATATCCCACTCTAGCATTCCAATCTCCCATTATAATAACGTTTTCCGTTACATTTCTAGCCTTATCTAATATTTGTTGGTGGGAGTTGTAATATTGTTCTTTTTCTAGTTCATCTTTATCCTCTGTAGGAGCGTATACTTGTATAATGGCAATCCTACGGGTTAAATCCAATTCCAAATTCAGTCTTATTATCATAGAGTTAACTGCTTTCCAGTCAGTTACTCTAGTGTTCAGTCTTTCGCTAATAATAATTCCCACACCTTCTTTTGCACAGCTCCTTCCTTCTACTCCTTCTACTCCTTAGAACGTATCCATTTTCCATGTCAACCTCTCCTGATCCTTTCTTTTTGACTTCACTAATTCCTAATATTTCTAGTTTGTATTTCTCCATTTCCTTTACAATCTCCACTTCCTTTCCTGAGAGGGAGGTTCCAAATCTCATAGTCCGTTTTACCTTGCATTGTCGTCGTTGTTTACTCTGTTCGGCTTCCATTCCTGTGTTTCTCTGAATATGTATTTATTTCACTTCATGTGGGTTATTAGCCCTACGATGAAGCTAGGGCAGTGGGAGGAGTGCTCCCTTTAAGCCTATGCCCTTGCTTGGTTTTCTTTCTGGGTATGCTCCCATAGCCTTCGGGTCAAAACCCTTACCACAAGGCAGTGGGGTTGTAGCTCTTCCGCCTCTTAGGATGTTGGGACTGTACAATCTTTTCCATCTCTAGAGCCGTTGGCCGGTTTTCTGTTAGGGTTCCTTCCCTTAGTCCTTGGGGGTTCCCTACCCTACCTTCAAGGCAGTAGGGGCAGTGCTCATTTAATGGCGGCACTTCCTCGCCATGTCACAATGCTGTCATTGGGCTTTTCTGGGTTCTTATTGAGTACGGACTTGCCAAAGACCATCCTCCCCGGGCCCTGTTAGCATTGTCGCCTCGGTCCGGGACTGCTTATTTGGCATTGCCTTATTCGCTGCTAACCACCATATCAGGTGGTCGTTCGCTATCCGCCACCTGCGACCCGCCCAGTTGCTGAGACTCGCATCGGAATAAAGCTTCATAGAGGCTTCTACCGATGGGATAGTCAAAATCAAATAATTAAAACGCTTTTCAGGCTCTGAAAAGCATAATAATACAACATTTTTGTGAAAATCATCTCTGGCTTGGTCTGTATAGAAAGGGAGTTTCAAACGAGTACTAGCATTGAAATAGAATTTCTCGAGAAATCAAGTTTTGATCCCATAGTTGAAGTGAAATAATTAAAACCCTTTTCGGGCTCTGAAAAACATAATATGGCTTGGTCTGTAGAGAGAATGAGTTTCAAACGAGTAATAGCATTGAACATGAATTTCTCGAGAAATCAAATTTTTTACTTATAGTCAAAATGAAATTATCAAAACGCTTTTCATGCTCTGAAATGCATAATAATACAACATTTCTATGAAAATCATCTCTGGCTAGGCCTGTATAGAAAACGAGTTTCAAACAAGTACTAACATTGAACACGAATTTCTCGAAAAATCGAGTTTTGATCCCTTATAAAAAATGTGATAATTAAAACGCTTTTCAAGGTCTGAAAAGCATAATAATATAACATTTTTATGAAAATCATGTCTGGCTTGGTGTGTATAGAAAATGAGTTTCAAACGTGTACTAGCATTAGACACAAATTTTTTGAAAAATCAAGTTTTGTTCCTATTGTCAAAATGAAATAATTAAAACGCTTTTCAGGGTCTGAAAGGCATAATAATACAACATTTTTATGAAAATCATCTATGGCTTGGTCTGTAGAGAAAATGAGTTTCAAACGAGTAATAGCATTGAACGCGAATTTCTCGAAATATCAAGTTTTTAACCTATAGTCGAAATGTGATAATTTAAAAGTTTTTCAGGCTCTGAAAAGCATAATAATTCATCACTTTAAAGAGAATCATCTCTGTCTTGTTCTGTATAGAAAATCAGTTCCAAACGAGCACGGCATTGAACGTGAATTTCTTGATTAATCAGGTTTTGATAATATAGTCAAAATGTAAAAATTAAAACGCTTTTGAGGCTCTGAATAGCATAATAATTCAACATTTTAATTAAATTCTTCTCTGGCTTGTTCTGTAGAGAAAATGACTTTCAAACGAGAACTAGCATTGAACGTGAAATTCTCGAAAAATCAAGTTTTGAAGCCATTGTCGAAATGTAATAATTAAAACGCTTTTCCGTCTCTGAAAAGCACAGTAGAGCAACATTTTTATGAAAATCATAATAAAATCGCTTTTCAAACTCTGAAAAGCATAATAATACAAAATTTTTAAGAAAATCATGTTTGGCTGGTTCTCTATAGATAATGATTTTTCAAGCGAGTTTTAGCTTTGAACGCGAATTTCTCGTAAAATCAAGTTTTGATGCTGTAGTCGATATATCAGGCGCTGAGAAGCATAATAATACAACATTTTTGTGAAAATCATCTCTGGCTAGGTCTGTATAGAAAATGAATTTCAAACGAGTAGCTACAAGCAATGAACACGTATTTCTCGAGAAATCAAATTTTGATATTATAGTCAAAATGTGATAATTTCAACGCTTCTCAGTCTCTCAAAAGCATAATAATACAATATATTTATGAAAATAATCTCTGGTTTTGTCTGTAGAGAAGATCAGTTTTATACGACTATTAGCATTGAACGCGAATTTCTAGAAAAATCAAGTTTTGATCCTATGGTCAAAATTTTTTACTCTTCTTCTTCTTCTTTTGACATATGCTCACTTAGGCATCGGGTCCTTTCAGCCACTTCTTGAAAGAAGTTCTATCCTGTGCCAGTCTTTTCACTTCGTCCAGTGTCTTCCCTCTCTTCTGTACCAGTCCATAAATGTACTGGTTCCGGTTCAACCTGGGTCGTCCCCTTCCTCTCTTTCCTTCTGGTCGGGCCTCAAATATTTGTTTCGGTTTACGCTCTTCCTCCATCATAATAAGATGTCCCAGCCAGCCTAATTCTCTCTTCTCGATGATTTCAATCAGTGGTTCCTGATTCAAGCATTCTCTTCTTATTGTTGTGTTTCGTATCATATCTCTCCTTGTCTTTCCTACAGTTTTTCTTAAGAATTTCATTTCAGTAGCAGTATGTCTGCTCTCCAATTTAATTTGCATTATCCAGCTTTCTGATCCATATAATAGCGTGGGGAGATAGACTGTTTTATATATTTTCATTTTTGTTTCTTTACTAATCTGCTAGTTAAATATAATAGTGTTACTAACATTATAGTACAGATTATTTGCTTTCTGAATTCTGTGATTAATTTCAGAGTCCATTTTCCCGTCCGCAGTTAGCATGGTTCCTAAATATTCAAACTGTTCTACTTGTTCTAAGGTCTTATTATTCCAATGAATGCGCAACCTTGCTGGTTCTTGTTTAGTGAAGTGCACGACTTTCGTCTTGCTAACATTGATTTCCATCTTTCGTTCTTTGAATGCTCGGCCCCACTCTAGGACAGCATTTTGTAGGCTGTTGCTATCTTTTGCTAGGTGAACAATATCATCAGCGTATACTAATGTTTTTAATTACCAATTTTACATTTTCTTGTTCTTCTTTTGCATTGCTTTATAATTTGCTCCATGAATAATATGAAAAGAAGAGGACTAATTCCATCACCTTGTTTTACACCTTTTCTGATATTAAATTCGTTTGAGGATTGTCCATTTATTCTAACAGTTCCTATAACGTTCTTATATAGACTTTGAATTATTCTAGTTAGTTTTGACGTTACTTGGAACTGATGAAGGGCCTTCCATATTTGTCCTCTTGGTACGCTGTCGAAGGCAGACTTTAAGTCAATAAAAGCTATAAATGTTTCCCCTCCTCTGCTTAGTATCTTCTCTATTGCGTTCCTCAGGGAGAAGATTAGATCTTGAGTTTGACGATGAGGCCTGAAACCTGCTTGCTCTTCTTCCAATTTATCTTCCACTTGTTGCCTTAATTTTTTTTCTATAATGTGTGAATATAGTTTCTGGGCCACTGGCTTAGCCACAATGCTCTATAGTTTGAGCAATCGAGGGTACTTACTTTTTTATGTATAGGAACTATTACATTCTGTTCCCAATCTTTTGGTATTCTCTCTGTTGCCCATATTAGTCTGTAAAAGTCCCATATTCATTTTTCAATTTCTTTTCCACCATATTTTATAAATTCTGGATGTATATTATCCCAACCGGGTGCTTTTCCAGTTCTTAAGGATTTAATTGCCTCTTGTACTTCTTTTAGTTGGATTTCTCCCTCAGCTTCCACGTTCTCATTTTCTTCCCTCATGGGTCTTTCCTCATACAATTCCTCTTCTTCTTCTCAAAACGTATCCGCATAATATTCATTCCACGTATCTAAACTTCCTTCATGTTGGTTTTCAGCTCGTTATTCTTGTTTTTGATATTCCTTATTTTCTTTCCTCGTTTTCCTTTCAGATTTTTCAACACATGCTAAAATTTTCTTGGATTATTTTTATGATTTTCTTCTATTTCCTTTCCAAATTATTCCCAGGTTTCTTTCTCCGCTGTTCTCACTATCCGTTTTGCTGTATCTCTTGCCTGTATATAAGCTTCTTTGTCCTGCATTCTTTTGGTCTTTAAGTATTTTAGCCACGCTTTCTTTTTAATTGCAACTTTTTCTTTCACATTATTGCTCCACCATCTTGTCTGCTTCTTTTTATTTGTTATCTTTAGTATTCCACATACTTCTGTTGCAACTTTCTTTCATTAATTTCCATATATTTTCCACATTCCATTCTTGTCCATGGTTTTGTTCTTTTTCTCTAAGTTTTTCTTTCAGTTTCCTCTGAAACTCCTTTCTTTTATTTTGCGTTTCTAATGTTGATATTTTAAGTTTAGTAAGGTTTATCTTAATTGGTGCAGGTAGTGGTTTGAATCGGGTCGTCATTACTAGTAGTCTATGTTGATTACTGAGCTCGGCGCTTCGAAAAACTCTTACATCCATTACATCATAATGGGTGTTTTTTTGTATATACGCAGTAATCTATTGTGCTCTGTGCTCCTCAAAGGTAATTTGATGTATTCTTTTATGCGGGAAGAAGGAGTTTCCGATGCGTAGCTCGTTATCAATACAGAACTCCAGCATTTTATCTCCATTGCTGTTTCGGGTCTTTTCAGCACCATACCTTCCCAAACTTCCATGTCCTCGTCTAATTTCATTTCCCACTCTAGCATTCCAATCTCCCATTATAATAACGTTTTCCGTTACATTTCTAGCCTTATCTAATATTTGTTGGTGGGAGTTGTAATATAGTTCTTTTTCTAGTTCATCTTTATCCTCTGTAGGAGCGTATACTTGTATAATGGCAATCCTACGGGTTAAATCCAATTCCAAATTCAGTCTTATTATCATAGAGTTAACTGCTTTCCAGTCAGTTACTCTAGTGTTCAGTCTTTCGCTAATAATAATTCCCACACCTTCTTTTGCACAGCTCCTTTATTCTACTCCTGAATACCTTAGAACGTATCCATTTTCCATGTCAACCTCTCCTGATTCTTTCTTTTTGACTTCAGTAATTCCTAATATTTCTAGTTTGTATTTCTCCATTTCCTTTACAATCTCCACTTCCCTTCCTGAGAGGGAGGTTCCAAATCTCATAGTCCGTTTTACCTTGCATTGTCGTCGTTGTTTACTCTGTTCGGCTTACATTCCTGTGTTTCTCTGAATATGTATTTATTTCACTTCATGTGGGTTATTTGCCCTACGATGAAGCTAGGGCAGTGGGAGGAGTGCTCCCTTTAAGCCTCTGCCCTTGCTTGGTTTTCTTTCTGGGTTTGCTCCCATAGCCTTCGGGTCAAAACCCTTACCACAAGGCAGTGGGGTTGTAGCTCTTCCGCCTCTTAGGATGTTGGAACTCTACAATCTTTTCCATCTCTAGAGCCGTTGGCCGGTTTTCTGTTAGGGTTCCTTCCCTTAGTCCTTGGGGGTTCCCTACCCTACCTTCAAGGCAGTAGGGGCAGTGCTCATTTAATGGCGGCACTTCCTCGCCATGTCACAATGCTGTCATTGGGCTTTTCTGGGTTCTTATTGAGTACGGACTTGCCAAAGACCATCCTCCCCAGGCCATGTTAGCATTGTCGCCTCGGTCCGGGACTGCTTATTTGGCATTGCCTTATTCGCAGCTAACCACCATATCTGGTGGACGTTCGCTATCCGCCACCTGCGACCCGCCCAGTTGCTGAGACTCGCATCGGAATAAAGCTTCATAGAGGCTTCTACCGATGGGATAGTCAAAATCAAATAATTAAACGCTTTTCAGGCTCTGAAAAGCATAATAATACAAAATTTTGTGAAAATCATCTCTGGCTTAGTCTGTATAGAAAAGGAGTTTCAAACGAGTACTAGCATTGAAAGAGAAATTCTCAAGAAATCAAGTTTTGATCCCATAGTCGAAGTGAAATAATTAAAACCCTTTTCGGGCTCTGAAAAACATAATATGGCTTGGTCTGTAGAGAAAATGAGTATCAAACGAGTAATAGCGTTGAACATGAATTTCTCGAGAAATCAAATTTTTTACTTATAGTCAAAATGAAATTATCAAAACGCTTTTCATGATCTGAAATGCATAATAATACAACATTTCTATGAAAATCATCTCTGGCTAGGCCTGTATAGAAAACGAGTTTCAAACAAGTACTAACATTGAACACGAATTTCTCGAAAAATCGAGTTTTGATCCCTTATAAAAAATGTGATAATTAAAACGCTTTTCACGGTCTGAAAAGCATAATAATATAACATTTTTATGAAAATCATGTCTGGCTTGGTGTGTATAGAAAATGAGTTTCAAACGTGTACTAGCATTAGACACAAATTTTTTGAAAAATCAAGTTTTGTTCCTATTGTCAAAATGAAATAATTAAAACGCTTTTCAGGGTCTGAAAGGCATAATAATACAACATTTTTATGAAAATCATCTATGGCTTGGTCTGTAGAGAAAATGAGTTTCAAACGAGTAATAGCATTGAACGCGAATTTCTCGAAATATCAAGTTTTTAACCTATAGTCGAAATGTGATAATTTAAAAGTTTTTCAGGCTCTGAAAAGCATAATAATTCATCACTTTAAAGAGAATCATCTCTGTCTTGTTCTGTATAGAAAATCAGTTCCAAACGAGCACGGCATTGAACGTGAATTTCTTGATTAATCAGGTTTTGATAATATAGTCAAAATGTAAAAATTAAAACGCTTTTGAGGCTCTGAATAGCATAATAATTCAACATTTTAATTAAATTCTTCTCTGGCTTGTTCTGTAGAGAAAATGACTTTCAAACGAGAACTAGCATTGAACGTGAAATTCTCGAAAAATCAAGTTTTGAAGCCATTGTCGAAATGAAATAATTAAAACGCTTTTCCGTCTCTGAAAAGCACAGTAGAGCAACATTTTTATGAAAATCATAATAAAATCGCTTTTCAAACTCTGAAAAGCATAATAATACAAAATTTTTAAGAAAATCATGTTTGGCTGGTTCTCTATAGATAATGATTTTTCAAGCGAGTTTTAGCTTTGAACGCGAATTTCTCGTAAAATCAAGTTTTGATGCTGTAGTCGATATATCAGGCGCTGAGAAGCATAATAATACAACATTTTTGTGAAAATCATCTCTGGCTAGGTCTGTATAGAAAATGAATTTCAAACGAGTAGCTACAAGCAATGAACACGTATTTCTCGAGAAATCAAATTTTGATATTATAGTCAAAATGTGATAATTTCAACGCTTCTCAGTCTCTCAAAAGCATAATAATACAATATATTTATGAAAATAATCTCTGGTTTTGTCTGTAGAGAAGATCAGTTTTATACGACTATTAGCATTGAACGCGAATTTCTAGAAAAATCAAGTTTTGATCCTATGGTCAAAATTTTTTACTCTTCTTCTTCTTCTTCTCCCTTATGCTCACTTAGGCATCGGGTCCTTTCAGCCACTTCTTGAAAGAAGTTCTATCCTGTGCCAGTCTTTTCACTTCGTCCAGTGTCTTCCCTCTCTTCTGTACCAGTCCATAAATGTACTGGTTCCGGTTCAACCTGGGTCGTCCCCTTCCTCTCTTTCCTTCTGGTCGGGCCTCAAATATTTGTTTCGGTTTACGCTCTTCCTCCATCATAATAAGATGTCCCAGCCAGCCTAATTCTCTCTTCTCGATGATTTCAATCAGTGGTTCCTGATTCAAGCATTCTCTTCTTATTGTTGTGTTTCGTATCATATCTCTCCTTGTCTTTCCTACAGTTTTTCTTAAGAATTTCATTTCAGTAGCAGTATGTCTGCTCTCCAATTTAATTTGCATTATCCAGCTTTCTGATCCATATAATAGCGTGGGGAGATAGACTGTTTTATATATTTTCATTTTTGTTTCTTTACTAATCTGCTATTTAAATATAATAGTGTTACTAACATTATAGTACAGATTATTTGCTTTCTGAATTCTGTGATTAATTTCAGAGTCCATTTTCCCGTCCGCAGTTAGCATGGTTCCTAAATATTCAAACTGTTCTACTTGTTCTAAGGTCTTATTATTCCAATGAATGCGCAACCTTGCTGGTTCTTGTTTAGTGAAGTGCACGACTTTCGTCTTGCTAACATTGATTTCCATCTTTCGTTCTTTGAATGCTCGGCCCCACTCTAGGACAGCATTTTGTAGGCTGTTGCTATCTTTTGCTAGGTGAACAATATCATCAGCGTATACTAATGTTTTTAATTACCAATTTTACATTTTCTTGTTCTTTTTTTGCATTGCTTTATAATTTGCTCCATGAATAATATGAAAAGAAGAGGACTAATTCCATCACCTTGTTTTACACCTTTTCTGATATTAAATTCGTTTGAGGATTGTCCATTTATTCTAACAGTTCCTTTAACGTTCTTATATAGACTTTGAATTATTCTAGTTAGTTTTGACGTTACTTGGAACTGATGAAGGGCCTTCCATATTTGTCCTCTTGGTACGCTGTCGAAGGCAGACTTTAAGTCAATAAAAGCTATAAATGTTTCCCCTCCTCTGCTTAGTATCTTCTCTATTGCGTTCCTCAGGGAGAAGATTAGATCTTGAGTTTGACGATGAGGCCTGAAACCTGCTTGCTCTTCTTCCAATTTATCTTCCACTTGTTGCCTTAATTTTTTTTCTATAATGTGTGAATATAGTTTCTGGGCCACTGGCTTAGCCACAATGCTCTATAGTTTGAGCAATCGAGGGTACTTACTTTTTTATGTATAGGAACTATTACATTCTGTTCCCAATCTTTTGGTATTCTCTCTGTTGCCCATATTAGTCTGTAAAAGTCCCATATTCATTTTTCAATTTCTTTTCCACCATATTTTATAAATTCTGGATGTATATTATCCCAACCGGGTGCTTTTCCAGTTCTTAAGGATTTAATTGCCTCTTGTACTTCTTTTAGTTGGATTTCTCCCTCAGCTTCCACGTTCTCATTTTCTTCCCTCATGGGTCTTTCCTCATACAATTCCTCTTCTTCTTCTCAAAACGTATCCGCATAATATTCATTCCACGTATCTAAACTTCCTTCATGTTGATTTTCAGCTCGTTATTCTTGTTTTTGATATTCCTTATTTTCTTTCCTCGTTTTCCTTTCAGATTTTTCAACACATGCTAAAATTTTCTTGGATTATTTTTATGATTTTCTTCTATTTCCTTTCCAAATTATTCCCAGGTTTCTTTCTCCGCTGTTCTCACTATCCGTTTTGCTGTATCTCTTGCCTGTATATAAGCTTCTTTGTCCTGCATTCTTTTGGTCTTTAAGTATTTTAGCCACGCTTTCTTTTTAATTGCAACTTTTTCTTTCACATTATTGCTCCACCATCTTGTCTGCTTCTTTTTATTTGTTATCTTTAGTATTCCACATACTTCTGTTGCAACTTTCTTTCATTAATTTCCATATATTTTCCACATTCCATTCTTGTCCATGGTTTTGTTCTTTTTCTCTAAGTTTTTCTTTCAGTTTCCTCTGAAACTCCTTTCTTTTATTTTGCGTTTCTAATGTTGATATTTTAAGTTTAGTAAGGTTTATCTTAATTGGTGCAGGTAGTGGTTTGAATCGGGTCGTCATTACTAGTAGTCTATGTTGATTACTGAGCTCGGCGCTTCGAAAAACTCTTACATCCATTACATCATAATGGGTGTTTTTTTGTATATACGCAGTAATCTATTGTGCTCTGTGCTCCTCAAAGGTAATTTGATGTATTCTTTTATGCGGGAAGAAGGAGTTTCCGATGCGTAGCTCGTTATCAATACAGAACTCCAGCATTTTATCTCCATTGCTGTTTCGGGTCTTTTCAGCACCATACCTTCCCAAACTTCCATGTCCTCGTCTAATTTCATTTCCCACTCTAGCATTCCAATCTCTCATTATAATAACGTTTTCCGTTACATTTCTAGCCTTATCTAATATTTGTTGGTGGGAGTTGTAATATAGTTCTTTTTCTAGTTCATCTTTATCCTCTGTAGGAGCGTATACTTGTATAATGGTAATCCTACGGGTTAAATCCAATTCCAAATTCAGTCTTATTATCATAGAGTTAACTGCTTTCCAGTCAGTTACTCTAGTGTTCAGTCTTTCGCTAATAATAATTCCCACACATTCTTTTGCACAGCTCCTTCCTTCTACTCCTGAATACCTTAGAACGTATCCATTTTCCATGTCAACCTCTCCTGATCCTTTCTTTTTGACTTCACTAATTCGTAATATTTCTAGTTTGTATTTCTCCATTTCCTTTACAATCTCCACTTCCTTTCCTGAGAGGGAGGTGATGTTCCAGGTTCCAAATCTCATAGTCCGTTTTACCTTGCATTGTCGTCGTTGTTTACTCTGTTCGGCTTCTATTCCTGTGTTTCTCTGAATATGTATTTATTTCACTTCATGTGGGTTATTAGCCCTACGATGAAGCTAGGGCAGTGGGAGGAGTGCTCCCTTTAAGCCTCTGCCCTTGCTTGGTTTTCTTTCTGGGTTTGCTCCCATAGCCTTCGGGTCAAAACCCTTACCACAAGGCAGTGGGGTTGTAGCTCTTCCGCCTCTTAGGATGTTGGAACTCTACAATCTCTTCCATCTCTAGAGCCGTTGGCCGGTTTTCTGTTAGGGTTCCTTCCCTTAGTCCTTGGGGGTTCCCTACCCTACCTTCAAGGCAGTAGGGGCAGTGCTCATTTAATGGAGGCACTTCCTCGCCATGTCACAATGCTGTCATTGGGCTTTTCTGGGTTCTTATTGAGTACGGACTTGCCAATGACCATCCTCCCCAGGCCCTGTTAGCATTGTCGCCTCGGTCCGGGACTGCTTATTTGGCATTGCCTTATTCGCAGCTAACCACCATATCTGGTGGTCGTTCGCTATCCGCCACCTGCGACCCGCCCAGTTGCTGAGACTCGCATCGGAATAAAGCTTCATAGAGGCTTCTACCGATGGGATAGTCAAAATCAAATAATTAAAACGCTTTTCAGGCTCTGAAAAGCATAATAATACAACATTTTGTGAAAATCATCTCTGCCTTAGTCTGTATAGAAAAGGAGTTTCAAACGAGTACTAGCATTGAAAGAGAATTTCTCGAGAAATCAAGTTTTGATCCCATAGTCGAAGTGAAATAATTAAAACCCTTTTCGGGCTCTGAAAAACATAATATGGCTTGGTCTGTAGAGAAAATGAGTATCAAACGAGTAATAGCGTTGAACATGAATTTCTCGAGAAATCAAATTTTTTACTTATAGTCAAAATGAAATTATCAAAACGCTTTTCATGATCTGAAATGCATAATAATACAACATTTCTATGAAAATCATCTCTGGCTAGGCCTGTATAGAAAACGAGTTTCAAACAAGTACTAACATTGAACACGAATTTCTCGAAAAATCGAGTTTTGATCCCATAGTAAAAATGTGATAATTAAAACGCTTTTCAGGGTCTGAAAAGCATAATATTACAACATTTTTATGAAAATCATCTATGGCTTGGTCTGTAGAGAAAATGAGTTTCAAACGAGTAATAGCATTGAACGCGAATTTCTCGAAATATCAAGTTTTTAACCTATAGTCGAAATGTGATAATTTAAAAGTTTTTCAAGCTCTGCAAGGCATAACAATTCATCACTTTAAAGAGAATCATCTCTGTCTTGTTCTGTATAGAAAATCAGTTCCAAACGAGCACGGCATTGAACGTGAATTTCTTGATTAATCAGGTTTTGATAATATAGTCAAAATGTAAAAATTAAAACGCTTTTGAGGCTCTGAATAGCATAATAATTCAACATTTTAATTAAATTCTTCTCTGGCTTGTTCTGTAGAGAAAATGACTTTCAAACGAGAACTAGCATTGAACGTGAAATTCTCGAAAAATCAAGTTTTGAAGCCATTGTCGAAATGTAATAATTAAAACGCTTTTCCGTCTCTGAAAAGCACAGTAGAGCAACATTTTTATGAAAATCATTTCTGGCTTGGCCTGCATATGAAATGAGTTTCAAGTGAGTATTAGTATTGAACGCGAATTTCTCGAAAAATCAAGTTTTGATCATATTGTCGAAATGTAATAATAAAATCGCTTTTCAAACTCTGAAAAGGATAATAATACAAATTTTTTAAGAAAATCATGTTTGGCTGGTTCTCCATAGATAATGATTTTCAAGCGAGTTTTAGCTTTGAACGCGAATTTCTCGAAAAATCAAGTTTTGATGCTGTAGTCGATATGTCAGGCGCTGAGAAGCATAATAATACAACATTTTTGTGAAAATCATCTCTGGCTAGGTCTGTATAGAAAATGAATTTCAAACGAGTAGCTACTAGCAATGAACACGTATTTCTCGAGAAATCAAATTTTGATATTATAGTCAAAATGTGATAATTTCAACGCTTCTCAGTCTCTCAAAAGCATAATAATACAATATATTTATGAAAATCATCTCTGGTTTTGTCTGTAGAGAAGATCAGTTTTATACGACTATTAGCATTGAACGCGAATTTCTAGAAAATCAAGTTTTGATCCTATGGTCAAAATTTTTTACTCTTCTTCTTCTTCTTCTCCCCTATGCTCACTTAGGCATCGGGTCCTTTCAGCCACTTCTTGAAAGAAGTTCTATCCTGTGCCAGTATATTCACTTCGTCCTGTGTCTTCCCTCTCTTCTGTACCAGTCCATAAATGTACTGGTTCCAGTTCAACCTGGGTCGTCCCCTTCCTCTCTTTCCTTCTGGTCGGGCCTCAAATATTTGTTTCGGTTTACGCTCTTCCTCCATCATAATAAGATGTCCCAGCCAGCCTAATTCTCTCTTCTCGATTATTTCAATCAGTGGTTCCTGATTCAGGCATTCTCTTCTTATTGTTGTGTTTCGTATCATATCTCTCCTTGTCTTTCCTACAGTTTTTCTTAAGAATTTCATTTCAGTAGCAGTATGTCTGCTCTCCAATTTAATTTGCATTATCCAGCTTTCTGATCCATATAATAGCGTGGGGAGATAGACTGTTTTATATATTTTCATTTTTGTTTCTTTACTAATCTCCTATTTACATATAATAGTGTTACTAACATTATAGTACAGATTATTTGCTTTCTGAATTCTGTGATTAATTTCAGAGTCCATTTTCCCGTCCGCAGTTAGCATGGTTCCTAAATATTCAAACTGTTCTACTTGTTCTAAGGTCTTATTATTCCAATGAATGCGCATCCTTGCTGGTTCTTGTTTAGTGAAGTGCACGACTTTCGTCTTGCTAACATTGATTTCCATCTTTCGTTCTTTGAATGCCCGGCCCCACTCTAGGACAGCATTTTGTAGGCTGTTGCTATCTTTTGCTAGGTGAACAATATCATCAGCGTATACTAATGTTTGTACCCATCTTTTAATTACCAATTTTACATTTTCTTGTTCTTCTTTTGCATTGCTTTATAATTTGCTCCATGAATAATATGAAAAGAAGAGGACTAAGTCCATCACCTTCTTTTACACCTTTTCTGATATTCAATTCGTTGGAGGATTGACCATTTATTCTAACAGTTCCTTTAACGTTCTTATATAGACTTTGAATTATTCTAGTTAGCTTTGACGTTACTTGGAACTGATGAAGGGCCTTCCATATTTGTCCTCTTGCTACTCTGTCGAAGGCAGACTTTAAGTCAATAAAAGCTGTAAATATTTCCCCTCCTCTGCTTAGTATCTTCTCTATTGCGTTCCTCAGGGAGAAGATTAGATCTTGAGTTTGGCGATGAGGCCTGAAACCTGCTTGCTCTTCTTCCAATTTATCTTCCACTTGTTGCCTTAATTTTTTTTCTATAATGTGTGAATATAGTTTCTGTGCCACTGGCGCTAAGCATAATGCTCTATAGTTTGAGCAATCGAGGGTACTTCCTTTTTAATGTATAGGAATTATTACATTCTGTTCCCAATCTTTTGGTATTCTCTCTGTTGCCCATATTAGTCTGTAAAAGTCCCATATTCATTTTTCTATTTCCTTTCCACAATATTTTATAAATTCTGGATGTATATTATCCCAACCGGGTGCTTTACCAGTTCTTAAGGATTTAATTGCTCTTGTACTTCTTTTAGTTGGATTTCTCCCTCAGCTTCCACGTTCTCATTTTCCTCCCTCATGGGTCTTTCCTCATACAATTCCTCTTCTTCTTCTCAAGACGTTTCCACATAATATTCATTCCACGTATCTAAAACTTCCTTCATATTGGTTTTCACCTCGTTATTCTTGTTTTTGATATTCCTTATTTTCTTTCCTCGTTTTCCTTTCAGATTTTTCAACACATGCTAAAATTTTCTTGGATTATTTTTATGATTTTCTTCTATTTCCTTTCCAAATTGTTCCCAGGTTTCTTTCTCCGCTGTTCTCACTATCCGTTTTGCTGTATCTCTTGCCTGTATATAAGCTTCTTTGTCCTCCATTCTTTTGGTCTTTAAGTATTTTAGCCACGCTTTCTTTTTAATTGCAACTTTTTCTTTCACATTTTTGCTCCACCGTCTTGTCTGCTTCTTTTTATTGGTTATCTTTACTATTCCACATATTTCTGTTGCAACTTTCTTTCATTACTTTCCATATATTTTCCACATTCCATTCTTGTCCATGGTTTTGTTCTTTTTCTCTAAGTTTTTCTTTCAGTTTCCTCTGAAACTCCTTTCTTTTATTTTGGGTTTCTAATGTTGATGTTTTAAGTTTAGTAAGATTTATCTTAATTGGTGCAGGTAGTGGTTTGAATCGTGTCGTCATTACTAGTAGTCTATGTTGAGTACTGAGCTCGGCGCTGCGAAAAACTCTTACATCCATTACATCATAATGGGTGTTTTTTTGTATATACGCAGTAATCTATTGTGCTCTGTGCTCCTCAAAGGTAATTTGATGTATTCTCTTATGCGGGAAGAAGGAGTTTCCGATGCGTAGCTCGTTATCAATACAGAACTCCAGCATTTTATCTCCATTGCTGTTTCGGGTCTTTTCAGCACCATACCTTCCCAAACTTCCATGTCCTCGTCTAATTTCATTTCCCACTCTAGCATTCCAATCTCCCATTATAATAACGTTTTCCGTTACATTTCTAGCCTTATCTAATATTTGTTGGTGGGAGTTGTAATATTGTTCTTTTTCTAGTTCATCTTTATCCTCTGTAGGAGCGTATTCTTGTATAATGGCAATCCTACGGGTTAAATCCAATTCCAAATTCAGTCTTATTATCATAGAGTTAACTGCTTTCCAGTCAGTTACTCTAGTGTTCAGTCTTTCGCTAATAATAATTCCCACACATTCTTTTGCACAGCTCCTTCCTTCTACTCCTTCTACTCCTTAGAACGTATCCATTTTCCATGTCAACCTCTCCTGATCCTTTCTTTTTGACTTCACTAATTCCTAATATTTCTAGTTTGTATTTCTCCATTTCCTTTACAATCTCCACTTCCTTTCTTGAGAGGGAGGTTCCAAATCTCATAGTCCGTTTTACCTTGCATTGTCGTCGTTGTTTACTCTGTTCGGCTTCCATTCCTGTGTTTCTCTGAATATGTATTTATTTCACTTCATGTGGGTTATTAGCCCTACGATGAAGCTAGGGCAGTGGGAGGAGTGCTCCCTTTAAGCCTATGCCCTTGCTTGGTTTTCTTTCTGGGTATGCTCCCATAGCCTTCGGGTCAAAACCCTTACCACAAGGCAGTGGGGTTGTAGCTCTTCCGCCTCTTAGGATGTTGGGACTCTACAATCTTTTCCATCCCTAGAGCCGTTGGCCGGTTTTCTGTTAGAGTTCCTTCCCTTAGTCCTTGGGGGTTCCCTACCCTACCTTCAAGGCAGTAGGGGCAGTGCTCATTTAATGGCGGCACTTCCTCGCCATGTCACAATGCTGTCATTGGGCTTTTCTGGGTTCTTATTGAGTACGGACTTGCCAAAGACCATCCTCCCCAGGCCCTGTTAGCATTGTCGCCTCGGTCCGGGACTGCTTATTTGGCATTGCCTTATTCGCAGCTAACCACCATATCTGGTGGACGTTCGCTATCCGCCACCTGCGACCCGCCCAGTTGCTGAGACTCGCATCGGAATAAAGCTTCATAGAGGCTTCTACCGATGGGATAGTCAAAATCAAATAATTAAACGCTTTTCAGGCTCTGAAAAGCATAATAATACAAAATTTTGTGAAAATCATCTCTGGCTTAGTCTGTATAGAAAAGGAGTTTCAAACGAGTACTAGCATTGAAAGAGAATTTCTCAAGAAATCAAGTTTTGATCCCATAGTCGAAGTGAAATAATTAAAACCCTTTTCGGGCTCTGAAAAGCATAATATGGCTTGGTCCGTAGAGAAAATGAGTTTCAAACGAGTAATAGCGTTGAACATGAATTTCTCGAGAAATCAAATTTTTTACTTATAGTCAAAATGAAATTATCAAAACGCTTTTCATGATCTGAAATGCATAATAATGCAACATTTCTATGAAAATCATCTCTGGCTAGGCCTGTATAGAAAACGAGTTTCAAACAAGTACTAACATTGAACACGAATTTCTCGAAAAATCGAGTTTTGATCCCATAGTAAAAATGTGATAATTAAAACGCTTTTCAGGGTCTGAAAAGCATAATATTACAACATTTTTATGAAAATCATCTATGGCTTGGTCTGTAGAGAAAATGAGTTTCAAACGAGTAATAGCATTGAACGCGAATTTCTCGAAATATCAAGTTTTTAACCTATAGTCGAAATGTGATAATTTAAAAGTTTTTCAGGCTCTGAAAAGCATAACAATTCATCACTTTAAAGAGAATCATCTCTGTCTTGTTCTGTATAGAAAATCAGTTCCAAACGAGCACGGCATTGAACGTGAATTTCTTGACTAATCAGGTTTTGATAATATAGTCAAAATGTAAAAATTAAAACGCTTTTGAGGCTCTGAATAGCATAATAATTCAACATTTTAATTAAATTCTTCTCTGGCTTGTTCTGTAGAGAAAATGACTTTCAAACGAGAACTAGCATTGAACGTGAAATTCTCGAAAAATCAAGTTTTGAAGCCATTGTCGAAATGTAATAATTAAAACGCTTTTCCGTCTCTGAAAAGCACAGTAGAGCAACATTTTTATGAAAATCATTTCTGGCTTGGCCTGCATATGAAATGAGTTTCAAGTGAGTATTAGCATTGAACGCGAATTTCTCGAAAAATCAAGTTTTGATCATATTGTCGAAATGTAATAATAAAATCGCTTTTCAAACTCTGAAAAGCATAATAATACAAAATTTTTAAGAAAATCATGTTTGGCTGGTTCTCTATAAATAATGATTTTCAAGCGAGTTTTAGCTTTGAACGCGAATTTCTCGAAAAATCAAGTTTTGATGCTGTAGTCGATATGTCAGGCGCTGAGAAGCATAATAATACAACATTTTTGTGAAAATCATCTCTGGCTAGGTCTGTATAGAAAATGAATTTCAAACGAGTAGCTACTAGCAATGAACACGTATTTCTCGAGAAATCAAATTTTGATATTATAGTCAAAATGTGATAATTTCAACGCTTCTCAGTCTCTCAAAAGCATAATAATACAATATATTTATGAAAATAATCTCTGGTTTTGTCTGTAGAGAAGATCAGCTTTATACGATTATTAGCATTGAACGCGAATTTCTAGAAAAATCAAGTTTTGATCCTATGGTCAAAATTTTTTACTCTTCTTCTTCTTCTTTTGCCTTATGCTCACTTAGGCATCGGGTCCTTTCACCCACTTCTTGAAAGAAGTTCTATCCTGTGCCAGTCTTTTCACTTCGTCCTGTGTCTTCCCTCTCTTCTGTACCAGTCCATAAATGTACTGGTTCCGGTCCAACCTGGGTCGTCCCCTTCCTCTCTTTCCTTCTGGTCGGGCCTCAAATATTTGTTTCGGTTTACGCTCTTCCTCCATCATAATAAGATGTCCCAGCCAGCCTAATTCTCTCTTCTCGATGATTTCAATCAGTGGTTCATGATTCAAGCATTCTCTTCTTATTGTTGTGTTTCGTATCATATCTCTCCTTGTCTTTCCTACAGTTTTTCTTAAGAATTTCATTTCAGTAGCAGTATGTCTGCTCTCCAATTTAATTTGCATTATCCAGCTTTCTGATCCATATAATAGCGTGGGGAGATAGACTGTTTTATATATTTTCATTTTTGTTTCTTTACTAATCTGCTATTTAAATATAATAGTGTTACTAACATTATAGTACAGATTATTTGCTTTCTGAATTCTGTGATTAATTTCAGAGTCCATTTTCCCGTCCGCAGTTAGCATGGTTCCTAAATATTCAAACTGTTCTACTTGTTCTAAGGTCTTATTATTCCAATGAATGCGCAACCTTGCTGGTTCTTGTTTAGTGAAGTGCACGACTTTCGTCTTGCTAACATTGATTTCCATCTTTCGTTCTTTGAATGCTCGGCCCCACTCTAGGACAGCATTTTGTAGGCTGTTGCTATCTTTTGCTAGGTGAACAATATCATCAGCGTATACTAATGTTTTTAATTACCAATTTTACATTTTCTTGTTCTTCTCTTGCATTGCTTTATAATTTGCTCCATGAATAATATGAAAAGAAGAGGACATCACATTGTTTTACACCTTTTCTGATATTAAATTCGTTGGAGGATTGTCCATTTATTCTAACAGTTCCTTTAACGTTCTTATATAGACTTTGAATTATTCTAGTTAGTTTTGACGTTACTTGGAACTGATGAAGGGCCTTCCATATTTGTCCTCTTGCTACTCTGTCGAAGGCAGACTTTAAGTCAATAAAAGCTGTAAATATTTCCCCTCCTCTGCTTAGTATCTTCTCTATTGCGTTCCTCAGGGAGAAGATTAGTTCTTGAGTTTGACGATGAGGCCTGAAACCTGCTTGCTCTTCTTCCAATTTATCTTCCACTTGTTGCCTTCATTTTTTTTCTATAATGTGTGAATATAGTTTCTGGGCCACTGGCGCTAAGCATATTGCTCTATAGTTTGAGCAATCGAGGGTACTTCCTTTTTTATGTATAGGAATTATTACATTCTGTTCCCAATTTTTTGGTATTCTCTCTGTTGCCCATATTAGTCTGTAAAAGTCCCATTTTAATTTTTCTATTTCCTTTCCACCATATTTTATAAATTCTGGATGTATATTATCCCAACCGGGTGCTTTACGAGTTCTTAAGGATTTAATTGCCTCTTGTACTTCTTTTATTTGGATTTCTCCCTCAGCTTCCACGTTCTCATTTTCTTCCCTCATGGGTCTTTCCTCATACAATTCCTCTTCTTCTTCTCAAAAGGTTTCCGCATAATATTCATTCCACGTATCTAAAACTTCCTTCATATTGGTTTTCACCTCGTTATTCTTGTTTTTGATATTCCTTATTTTCTTTCCTCGTTTTCCTTTCAGATTTTTCAACACATGCAAAATTTTCTTGGATTATTTTCATGATTTCCTTCCATTTCCTTTCCAAATTGTTCCCAGGTTTCTTTCTCCGCTGTTCTCACTATCCGTTTTGCTGCATCTCTTGCCTGTATATAAGCTTCTTTGTCCTCCATTCTTTTGGTCTTTAAGTATTTTAGCCACGCTTTCTCTTTAATTGCAACTTTTTCTTTCACATTATTGCTCCACCATCTTGTCTGCTTCTTTTTATTGGTTATCTTTACTATTCCACATATTTCTGTTGCAACTTTCTTTCATTACTTTCCATATATTTTCCACATTCCATTCTTGTCCATGGTTTTGTGGTTTTGTTCTTTTTCTCTAAGTTTTTCTTTCAGTTTCCTCTGAAACTCCTTTCTTTTATTTTGGGTTTCTAATGTTGATATTTTAAGTTTACTAAGGTTTATCTTATTTGGTGCAGGTAGTGGTTTGAATCGTGTCGTCATTACTAGTAGTCTATGTTGAGTACTGAGCTCGGCGCTGCGAAAAACTCTTACATCCATTACATCATAATGGGTATTTTTTTTTGTATATACGCAGTAATCTATTGTGCTCTGTGCTCCTCAAAGGTAATTTGATGTATTCTTTTATGCGGGAAGAAGGAGTTTCCGATGCGTAGCTCGTTATCAATACAGAACTCCAGCATTTTATCTCCATTGCTGTTTCGGGTCTTTTCAGCACCATACCTTCCCAAACTTCCATGTCCTCGTCTAATTTCATTTCCCACTCTAGCATTCCAATCTCCCATTATAATAACGTTTTCCGTTACATTTCTAGCCTTATCTAATATTTGTTGGTGGGAGTTGTAATATTGTTCTTTTTCTAGTTCATCTTTATCCTCTGTAGGAGCGTATACTTGTATAATGGCAATCCTACGGGTTAAATCCAATTCCCAATTCAGTCTTATTATCATAGAGTTAACTGCTTTCCAGTCAGTTACTCTAGTGTTCAATCTTTCGCTAATAATAATTCCCACACCTTCTTTTGCACAGCTCCTTCCTTCTACTCCTTCTACTCCTTAGAACGTATCCATTTTCCATGTCAACCTCTCCTGATCCTTTCTTTTTGACTTCAGTAATTCCTAATATTTCTAGTTTGTATTTCTCCATTTCCTTTACAATCTCCACTTCCTTTCTTGAGAGGGAGGTTCCAAATCTCATAGTCCGTTTTACCTTGCATTGTCGTCGTTGTTTACTCTGTTCGGCTTCCATTCCTGTGTTTCTCTGAATATGTATTTATTTCACTTCATGTGGGTTATTAGCCCTACGATGAAGCTAGGGCAGTGGGAGGAAAGCTCCCTTTAAGCCTCTGCCCTTGCTTGGTTTTCTTTCTGGGTATGCTCCCATAGCCTTCGGGTCAAAACCCTTACCACAAGGCAGTGGGGTTGTAGCTCTTCCGCCTCTTAGGATGTTGGGACTCTACAATCTTTTCCATCTCTAGAGCCGTTGGCCGGTTTTCTGTTAGGGTTCCTTCCCTTAGTCCTTGGGGGTTCCCTACCCTACCTTCAAGGCAGTAGGGGCAGTGCTCATTTAATGGCGGCACTTCCTCGCCATGTCACAATGCTGTCATTGGGCTTTTCTGGGTTCTTATTGAGTACGGACTTGCCAAAGACCATCCTCCCCAGGCCCTGTTAGCATTGTCGCCTCGGTCCGGGACTGCTTATTTGGCATTGCCTTATTCGCAGCTAACCACCATATCTGGTGGACGTTCGCTATCCGCCACCTGCCACCCGCCCAGTTGCTGAGACTCGCATCGGAATAAAGCTTCATAGAGGCTTCTACCGATGGGATAGTCAAAATCAAATAATTAAACGCATTTCAGGCTCTGAAAAGCATAATAATACAACATTTTGTGAAAATCATCTCTGGGTTAGTCTGTATAGAAAAGGAGTTTCAAACGAGTACTAGCATTGAAAGAGAATTTCTCAAGAAATCAAGTTTTGATCCCATAGTCGAAGTGAAATAATTAAAACCCTTTTCGGGCTCTGAAAAACATAATATGGCTTGGTCTGTAGAGAAAATGAGTTTCAAACGAGTAATAGCGTTGAACATGAATTTCTCGAGAAATCAAATTTTATACTTATAGTCAAAATGAAATTATCAAAACGCTTTTCATGATCTGAAATGCATAATAATGCAACATTTCTATGAAAATCATCTCTGGCTAGGCCTGTATAGAAAACGAGTTTCAAACAAGTACTAACATTGAACACGAATTTCTCGAAAAATCGAGTTTTGATCCCATAGTAAAAATGTGATAATTAAAACGCTTTTCAGGGTCTGAAAAGCATAATATTACAACATTTTTATGAAAATCATCTATGGCTTGGTCTGTAGAGAAAATGAGTTTCAAACGAGTAATAGCATTGAACGCGAATTTCTCGAAATATCAAGTTTTTAACCTATAGTCGAAATGTGATAATTTAAAAGTTTTTCAGGCTCTGAAAAGCATAACAATTCATCACTTTAAAGAGAATCATCTCTGTCTTGTTCTGTATAGAAAATCAGTTCCAAACGAGCACGGCATTGAACGTGAATTTCTTGATTAATCAGGAATGTAAAAATTAAAACGCTTTTGAGGCTCTGAATAGCATAATAATTCAACATTTTAATTAAATTCTTCTCTGGCTTGTTCTGTAGAGAAAATGACTTTCAAACGAGAACTAGCATTGAACGTGAAATTCTCGAAAAATCAAGTTTTGAAGCCATTGTCGAAATGTAATAATTAAAACGCTTTTCCGTCTCTGAAAAGCACAGTAGAGCAACATTTTTATGAAAATCATTTCTGGCTTGGCCTGCATATGAAATGAGTTTCAAGTGAGTATTAGCATTGAACGCGAATTTCTCGAAAAATCAAGTTTTGATCATATTGTCGAAATGTAATAATAAAATCGCTTTTCAAACTCTGAAAAGCATAATAATACAAAATTTTTAAGAAAATCATGTTTGGCTGGTTCTCTATAAATAATGATTTTCAAGCGAGTTTTAGCTTTGAACGCGAATTTCTCGAAAAATCAAGTTTTGATGCTGTAGTCGATATGTCAGGCGCTGAGAAGCATAATAATACAACATTTTTGTGAAAATCATCTCTGGCTAGGTCTGTATAGAAAATGAATTTCAAACGAGTAGCTACTAGCAATGAACACGTATTTCTCGAGAAATCAAATTTTGTTATTATAGTCAAAATGTGATAATTTCAACGCTTCTCAGTCTCTCAAAAGCATAATAATACAATATATTTATGAAAATAATCTCTGGTTTTGTCTGTAGAGAAGATCAGCTTTATACGATTATTAGCATTGAACGCGAATTTCTAGAAAAATCAAGTTTTGATCCTATGGTCAAAATTTTTTACTCTTCTTCTTCTTCTTTTGCCTTATGCTCACTTAGGCATCGGGTCCTTTCACCCACTTCTTGAAAGAAGTTCTATCCTGTGCCAGTCTTTTCACTTCGTCCTGTGTCTTCCCTCTCTTCTGTACCAGTCCATAAATGTACTGGTTCCGGTTCAACCTGGGTCGTCCCCTTCCTCTCTTTCCTTCTGGTCGGGCCTCAAATATTTGTTTCGGTTTACGCTCTTCCTCCATCATAATAAGATGTCCCAGCCAGCCTAATTCTCTCTTCTCGATGATTTCAATCAGTGGTTCATGATTCAAGCATTCTCTTCTTATTGTTGTGTTTCGTATCATATCTCTCCTTGTCTTTCCTACAGTTTTTCTTAAGAATTTCATTTCAGTAGCAGTATGTCTGCTCTCCAATTTAATTTGCATTATCCAGCTTTCTGATCCATATAATAGCTTGGGGAGATAGACTGTTTTATATATTTTCATTTTTGTTTCTTTACTAATCTGCTATTTAAATATAATAGTGTTACTAACATTATAGTACAGATTATTTGCTTTCTGAATTCTGTGATTAATTTCAGAGTCCATTTTCCCGTCCGCAGTTAGCATGGTTCCTAAATATTCAAACTGTTCTACTTGTTCTAAGGTCTTATTATTCCAATGAATGCGCAACCTTGCTGGTTCTTGTTTAGTGAAGTGCACGACTTTCGTCTTGCTAACATTGATTTCCATCTTTCGTTCTTTGAATGCTCGGCCCCACTCTAGGACAGCATTTTGTAGGCTGTTGCTATCTTTTGCTAGGTGAACAATATCATCAGCGTATACTAATGTTTTTAATTACCAATTTTACATTTTCTTGTTCTTCTCTTGCATTGCTTTATAATTTGCTCCATGAATAATATGAAAAGAAGAGGACATCACCTTGTTTTACACCTTTTCTGATATTAAATTCGTTGGAGGATTGTCCATTTATTCTAACAGTTCCTTTAACGTTCTTATATAGACTTTGAATTATTCTAGTTAGTTTTGACGTTACTTGGAACTGATGAAGGGCCTTCCATATTTGTCCTCTTGCTACTCTGTCGAAGGCAGACTTTAAGTCAATAAAAGCTGTAAATATTTCCCCTCCTCTGCTTAGTATCTTCTCTATTGCGTTCCTCAGGGAGAAGATTAGTTCTTGAGTTTGACGATGAGGCCTGAAACCTGCTTGCTCTTCTTCCAATTTATCTTCCACTTGTTGCCTTCATTTTTTTTCTATAATGTGTGAATATAGTTTCTGGGCCACTGGCGCTAAGCATATTGCTCTATAGTTTGAGCAATCGAGGGTACTTCCTTTTTTATGTATAGGAATTATTACATTCTGTTCCCAATCTTTTGGTATTCTCTCTGTTGCCCATATTAGTCTGTAAAAGTCCCATATTCATTTTTCTATTTCCTTTCCACTATATTTTATAAATTCTGGATGTATATTATCCCAACCGGGTGCTTTTCCAGTTCTTAAGGATTTAATTGCCTCTTGTACTTCTTTTAGTTGGATTTCTCCCTCAGCTTTCACGTTCTCATTTTCCTCCCTCATGGGTCTTTCCTCATACAATTCCTCTTCTTCTTCTCAAAACGTTTCCGCATAATATTCATTCCACGTATCTAAAACTTCCTTCATATTGGTTTTCACCTCGTTATTCTTGTTTTTGATATTCCTTATTTTCTTTCCTCGTTTTCCTTTCAGATTTTTCAACACATGCAAAATTTTCTTGGATTATTTTCATGATTTCCTTCCATTTCCTTTCCAAATTGTTCCCAGGTTTCTTTCTCCGCTGTTCTCACTATCCGTTTTGCTGCATCTCTTGCCTGTATATAAGCTTCTTTGTCCTCCATTCTTTTGGTCTTTAAGTATTTTAGCCACGCTTTCTCTTTAATTGCAACTTTTTCTTTCACATTATTGCTCCACCATCTTGTCTGCTTCTTTTTATTTGTTATCTTTACTATTCCACATATTTCTGTTGCAACTTTCTTTCATTACTTTCCATATATTTTCCACATTCCATTCTTGTCCATGGTTTTGTTCTTTTTCTCTAAGTTTTTCTTTCAGTTTCCTCTGAAACTCCTTTCTTTTATTTTGGGTTTCTAATGTTGATATTTTAAGTTTACTAAGGTTTATCTTATTTGGTGCAGGTAGTGGTTTGAATCGTGTCGTCATTACTAGTAGTCTATGTTGAGTACTGAGCTCGGCGCTGCGAAAAACTCTTACATCCATTACATCATAATGGGTATTTTTTTTGTATATACGCAGTAATCTATTGTGCTCTGTGCTCCTCAAAGGTAATTTGATGTATTCTTTTATGCGGGAAGAAGGAGTTTCCGATGCGTAGCTCGTTATCAATACAGAACTCCAGCATTTTATCTCCATTGCTGTTTCGGGTCTTTTCAGCACCATACCTTCCCAAACTTCCATGTCCTCGTCTAATTTCATTTCCCACTCTAGCATTCCAATCTCCCATTATAATAACGTTTTCCGTTACATTTCTAGCCTTATCTAATATTTGTTGGTGGGAGTTGTAATATTGTTCTTTTTCTAGTTCATCTTTATCCTCTGTAGGAGCGTATACTTGTATAATGGCAATCCTACGGGTTAAATCCAATTCCCAATTCAGTCTTATTATCATAGAGTTAACTGCTTTCCAGTCAGTTACTCTAGTGTTCAATCTTTCGCTAATAATAATTCCCACACCTTCTTTTGCACAGCTCCTTCCTTCTACTCCTTCTACTCCTTAGAACGTATCCATTTTCCATGTCAACCTCTCCTGATCCTTTCTTTTTGACTTCACTAATTCCTAATATTTCTAGTTTGTATTTCTCCATTTCCTTTACAATCTCCACTTCCTTTCTTGAGAGGGAGGTTCCAAATCTCATAGTCCGTTTTACCTTGCATTGTCGTCGTTGTTTACTCTGTTCGGCTTCCATTCCTGTGTTTCTCTGAATATGTATTTATTTCACTTCATGTGGGTTATTAGCCCTACGATGAAGCTAGGGCAGTGGGAGGAAAGCTCCCTTTAAGCCTCTGCCCTTGCTTGGTTTTCTTTCTGGGTATGCTCCCATAGCCTTCGGGTCAAAACCCTTACCACAAGGCAGTGGGGTTGTAGCTCTTCCGCCTCTTAGGATGTTGGGACTCTACAATCTTTTCCATCTCTAGAGCCGTTGGCCGGTTTTCTGTTAGGGTTCCTTCCCTTAGTCCTTGGGGGTTCCCTACCCTACCTTCAAGGCAGTAGGGGCAGTGCTCATTTAATGGCGGCACTTCCTCGCCATGTCACAATGCTGTCATTGGGCTTTTCTGGGTTCTTATTGAGTACGGACTTGCCAAAGACCATCCTCCCCAGGCCCTGTTAGCATTGTCGCCTCGGTCCGGGACTGCTTATTTGGCATTGCCTTATTCGCAGCTAACCACCATATCTGGTGGACGTTCGCTATTCGCCACCTGCGACCCGCCCAGTTGCTGAGACTCGCATCGGAATAAAGCTTCATAGAGGCTTCTACCGATGGGATAGTCAAAATCAAATAATTAAACGCTTTTCAGGCTCTGAAAAGCATAATAATACAAAATTATGTGAAAATCATCTCTGGCTTAGTCTGTATAGAAAAGGAGTTTCAAACGAGTACTAGCATTGAAAGAGAATTTCTCAAGAAATCAAGTTTTGATCCCATAGTCGAAGTGAAATAATTAAAACCCTTTTCGGGCTCTGAAAAGCATAATATGGCTTGGTCCGTAGAGAAAATGAGTTTCAAACGAGTAATAGCGTTGAACATGAATTTCTCGAGAAATCAAATTTTTTACTTATAGTCAAAATGAAATTATCAAAACGCTTTTCATGATCTGAAATGCATAATAATGCAACATTTCTATGAAAATCATCTCTGGCTAGGCCTGTATAGAAAACGAGTTTCAAACAAGTACTAACATTGAACACGAATTTCTCGAAAAATCGAGTTTTGATCCCATAGTAAAAATGTGATAATTAAAACGCTTTTCAGGGTCTGAAAAGCATAATATTACAACATTTTTATGAAAATCATCTATGGCTTGGTCTGTAGAGAAAATGAGTTTCAAACGAGTAATAGCATTGAACGCGAATTTCTCGAAATATCAAGTTTTTAACCTATAGTCGAAATGTGATAATTTAAAAGTTTTTCAGGCTCTGAAAAGCATAACAATTCATCACTTTAAAGAGAATCATCTCTGTCTTGTTCTGTATAGAAAATCAGTTCCAAACGAGCACGGCATTGAACGTGAATTTCTTGACTAATCAGGTTTTGATAATATAGTCAAAATGTAAAAATTAAAACGCTTTTGAGGCTCTGAATAGCATAATAATTCAACATTTTAATTAAATTCTTCTCTGGCTTGTTCTGTAGAGAAAATGACTTTCAAACGAGAACTAGCATTGAACGTGAAATTCTCGAAAAATCAAATTTTTGAAGCCATTGTCGAAATGTAATAATTAAAACGCTTTTCCGTCTCTGAAATGCACAGTAGAGCAACATTTTTATGAAAATTATTTCTGGCTTGGCCTGCATATGAAATGAGTTTCAAGTGAGTATTAGCATTGAACGCGAATTTCTCGAAAAATCAAGTTTTGATCATATTGTCGAAATGTAATAATAAAATCGCTTTTCAAACTCTGAAAAGCATAATAATACAAAATTTTTAAGAAAATCATGTTTGGCTGGTTCTCTATAAATAATGATTTTCAAGCGAGTTTTAGCTTTGAACGCGAATTTCTCGAAAAATCAAGTTTTGATGCTGTAGTCGATATGTCAGGCGCTGAGAAGCATAATAATACAACATTTTTGTGAAAATCATCTCTGGCTAGGTCTGTATAGAAAATGAATTTCAAACGAGTAGCTACTAGCAATGAACACGTATTTCTCGAGAAATCAAATTTTGATATTATAGTCAAAATGTGATAATTTCAACGCTTCTCAGTCTCTCAAAAGCATAATAATACAATATATTTATGAAAATATTCTCTGGTTTTGTCTGTAGAGAAGATCAGCTTTATACGATTATTAGCATTGAACGCGAATTTCTAGAAAAATCAAGTTTTGATCCTATGGTCAAAATTTTTTACTCTTCTTCTTCTTCTTTTGCCTTATGCTCACTTAGGCATCGGGTCCTTTCACCCACTTCTTGAAAGAAGTTCTATCCTGTGCCAGTATATTCACTTCGTCCTGTGTCTTCCCTCTCTTCTGTACCAGTCCATAAATGTACTGGTTCCGGTTCAACCTGGGTCGTCCCCTTCCTCTCTTTCCTTCTGGTCGGGCCTCAAATATTTGTTTCGGTTTACGCTCTTCCTCCATCATAATAAGATGTCCCAGCCAGCCTAATTCTCTCTTCTCGATGATTTCAATCAGTGGTTCATGATTCAAGCATTCTCTTCTTATTGTTGTGTTTCGTATCATATCTCTCCTTGTCTTTCCTACAGTTTTTCTTAAGAATTTCATTTCAGTAGCAGTATGTCTGCTCTCCAATTTAATTTGCATTATCCAGCTTTCTGATCCATATAATAGCGTGGGGAGATAGACTGTTTTATATATTTTCATTTTTGTTTCTTTACTAATCTCCTATTTACATATAATAGTGTTACTAACATTATAGTACAGATTATTTGCTTTCTGAATTCTGTGATTAATTTCAGAGTCCATTTTCCCGTCCGCAGTTAGCATGGTTCCTAAATATTCAAACTGTTCTACTTGTTCTAAGGTCTTATTATTCCAATGAATGCGCATCCTTGCTGGTTCTTGTTTAGTGAAGTGCACGACTTTCGTCTTGCTAACATTGATTTCCATCTTTCGTTCTTTGAATGCTCGGCCCCACTCTAGGACAGCATTTTGTAGGCTGTTGCTATCTTTTGCTAGGTGAACAATATCATCAGCGTATACTAATGTTTGTACCCATCTTTTAATTACCAATTTTACATTTTCTTGTTCTTCTTTTGCATTGCTTTATAATTTGCTCCATGAATAATATGAAAAGAAGAGGACTAAGTCCATCACCTTGTTTTACACCTTTTCTGATATTAAATTCGTTGGAGGATTGTCCATTTATTCTAACAGTTCCTTTAACGTTCTTATATAGACTTTGAATTATTCTAGTTAGTTTTGACGTTACTTGGAACTGATGAAGGGCCTTCCATATTTGTCCTCTTGCTACTCTGTCGAAGGCAGACTTTAAGTCAATAAAAGCTGTAAATATTTCCCCTCCTCTGCTTAGTATCTTCTCTATTGCGTTCCTCAGGGAGAAGATTAGATCTTGAGTTTGACGATGAGGCCTGAAACCTGCTTGCTCTTCTTCCAATTTATCTTCCACTTGTTGCCTTAATTTTTTTTCTATAATGTGTGAATATAGTTTCTGGGCCACTGGCGCTAAGCATAATGCTCTATAGTTTGAGCAATCGAGGGTACTTCCTTTTTTATGTATAGGAATTATTACATTCTGTTCCCAATCTTTTGGTATTCTCTCTGTTGCCCATATTAGTCTGTAAAAGTCCCATATTCATTTTTCTATTTCCTTTCCACAATATTTTATAAATTCTGGATGTATATTATCCCAACCGGGTGCTTTACCAGTTCTTAAGGATTTAATTGCTCTTGTACTTCTTTTAGTTGGATTTCTCCCTCAGCTTCCACGTTCTCATTTTCCTCCCTCATGGGTCTTTCCTCATACAATTCCTCTTCTTCTTCTCAAAACGTTTCCGCATAATATTCATTCCACGTATCTAAAACTTCCTTCATATTGGTTTCACCTCGTTATTCTTGTTTTTGATATTCCTTATTTTCTTTCCTCGTTTTCCTTTCAGATTTTTCAACACATGCTAAAATTTTCTTGGATTATTTTTATAATTTTCTTCTATTTCCTTTCCAAATTGTTCCCAGGTTTCTTTCTCCGCTGTTCTCACTATCCGTTTTGCTGTATCTCTTGCCTGTATATAAGCTTCTTTGTCCTCCATTCTTTTGGTCTTTAAGTATTTTAGCCACGCTTTCTTTTTAATTGCAACTTTTTCTTTCACATTTTTGCTCCACCATCTTGTCTGCTTCTTTTTATTGGTTATCTTTACTATTCCAAATATTTCTGTTGCAACTTTCTTTCATTACTTTCCATATATTTTCCACATTCCATTCTTGTCCATGGTTTTGTTCTTTTTCTCTAAGTTTTTCTTTCAGTTTCCTCTGAAACTCCTTTCTTTTATTTTGGGTTTCTAATGTTGATATTTTAAGTTTAGTAAGATTTATCTTAATTGGTGCAGGTAGTGGTTTGAATCGTGTCGTCATTACTAGTAGTCTATGTTGAGTACTGAGCTCGGCGCTGCGAAAAACTCTTACATCCATTACATCATAATGGGTGTTTTTTTGTATATACGCAGTAATCTATTGTGCTCTGTGCTCCTCAAAGGTAATTTGATGTATTCTTTTATGCGGGAAGAAGGAGTTTCCGATGCGTAGCTCGTTATCAATACAGAACTCCAGCATTTTATCTCCATTGCTGTTTCGGGTCTTTTCAGCACCATACCTTCCCAAACTTCCATGTCCTCGTCTAATTTCATTTCCCACTCTAGCATTCCAATCTCCCATTATAATAACGTTTTCCGTTACATTTCTAGCCTTATCTAATATTTGTTGGTGGGAGTTGTAATATTGTTCTTTTTCTAGTTCATCTTTATCCTCTGTAGGAGCGTATACTTGTATAATGGCAATCCTACGGGTTAAATCCAATTCCCAATTCAGTCTTATTATCATAGAGTTAACTGCTTTCCAGTCAGTTACTCTAGTGTTCAGTCTTTCGCTAATAATAATTCCCACACCTTCTTTTGCACAGCTCCTTCCTTCTACTCCTTCTACTCCTTAGAACGTATCCATTTTCCATGTCAACCTCTCCTGATCCTTTCTTTTTGACTTCAGTAATTCCTAATATTTCTAGTTTGTATTTCTCCATTTCCTTTACAATCTCCACTTCCTTTCTTGAGAGGGAGGTTCCAAATCTCATAGTCCGTTTTACCTTGCATTGTCGTCGTTGTTTACTCTGTTCGGCTTCCATTCCTGTGTTTCTCTGAATATGTATTTATTTCACTTCATGTGGGTTATTAGCCCTACGATGAAGCTAGGGCAGTGGGAGGAGTGCTCCCTTTAAGCCTATGCCCTTGCTTGGTTTTCTTTCTGGGTATGCTCCCATAGCCTTCGGGTCAAAACCCTTACCACAAGGCAGTGGGGTTGTAGCTCGTCCGCCTCTTAGGATGTTGGGACTCTACAATCTTTTCCATCTCTAGAGCCGTTGGCCGGTTTTCTGTTAGGGTTCCTTCCCTTAGTCCTTGGGGGTTCCCTACCCTACCTTCAAGGCAGTAGGGGCAGTGCTCATTTAATGGCGGCACTTCCTCGCCATGTCACAATGCTGTCATTGGGCTTTTCTGGGTTCTTATTGAGTACGGACTTGCCAAAGACCATCCTCCCCAGGCCCTGTTAGCATTGTCGCCTCGGTCCGGGACTGCTTATTTGGCATTGCCTTATTCGCAGCTAACCACCATATCTGGTGGACGTTCGCTATTCGCCACCTGCGACCCGCCCAGTTGCTGAGACTCGCATCGGAATAAAGCTTCATAGAGGCTTCTACCGATGGGATAGTCAAAATCAAATAATTAAACGCTTTTCAGGCTCTGAAAAGCATAATAATACAAAATTTTGTGAAAATCATCTCTGGCTTAGTCTGTATAGAAAAGGAGTTTCAAACGAGTACTAGCATTGAAAGAGAATTTCTCAAGAAATCAAGTTTTGATCCCATAGTCGAAGTGAAATAATTAAAACCCTTTTCGGGCTCTGAAAAACATAATATGGCTTGGTCTGTAGAGAAAATGAGTTTGAAACGAGTAATAGCGTTGAACATGAATTTCTCGAGAAATCAAATTTTTTACTTATAGTCAAAATGAAATTATCAAAACGCTTTTCATGATCTGAAATGCATAATAATGCAACATTTCTATGAAAATCATCTCTGGCTAGGCCTGTATAGAAAACGAGTTTCAAACAAGTACTAACATTGAACACGAATTTCTCGAAAAATCGAGTTTTGATCCCATAGTAAAAATGTGATAATTAAAACGCTTTTCAGGGTCTGAAAAGCATAATATTACAACATTTTTATGAAAATCATCTATGGCTTGGTCTGTAGAGAAAATGAGTTTCAAACGAGTAATAGCATTGAACGCGAATTTCTCGAAATATCAAGTTTTTAACCTATAGTCGAAATGTGATAATTTAAAAGTTTTTCAGGCTCTGAAAAGCATAACAATTCATCACTTTAAAGAGAATCATCTCTGTCTTGTTCTGTATAGAAAATCAGTTCCAAACGAGCACGGCATTGAACGTGAATTTCTTGACTAATCAGGTTTTGATAATATAGTCAAAATGTAAAAATTAAAACGCTTTTGAGGCTCTGAATAGCATAATAATTCAACATTTTAATTAAATTCTTCTCTGGCTTGTTCTGTAGAGAAAATGACTTTCAAACGAGAACTAGCATTGAACGTGAAATTCTCGAAAAATCAAGTTTTGAAGCCATTGTCGAAATGTAATAATTAAAACGCTTTTCCGTCTCTGAAAAGCACAGTAGAGCAACATTTTTATGAAAATCATTTCTGGCTTGGCCTGCATATGAAATGAGTTTCAAGTGAGTATTAGCATTGAACGCGAATTTCTCGAAAAATCAAGTTTTGATCATATTGTCGAAATGTAATAATAAAATCGCTTTTCAAACTCTGAAAAGCATAATAATACAAAATTTTTAAGAAAATCATGTTTGGCTGGTTCTCTATAAATAATGATTTTCAAGCGAGTTTTAGCTTTGAACGCGAATTTCTCGAAAAATCAAGTTTTGATGCTGTAGTCGATATGTCAGGCGCTGAGAAGCATAATAATACAACATTTTTGTGAAAATCATCTCTGGCTAGGTCTGTATAGAAAATGAATTTCAAACGAGTAGCTACTAGCAATGAACACGTATTTCTCGAGAAATCAAATTTTGTTATTATAGTCAAAATGTGATAATTTCAACGCTTCTCAGTCTCTCAAAAGCATAATAATACAATATATTTATGAAAATAATCTCTGGTTTTGTCTGTAGAGAAGATCAGCTTTATACGATTATTAGCATTGAACGCGAATTTCTAGAAAAATCAAGTTTTGATCCTATGGTCAAAATTTTTTACTCTTCTTCTTCTTCTTTTGCCTTATGCTCACTTAGGCATCGGGTCCTTTCACCCACTTCTTGAAAGAAGTTCTATCCTGTGCCAGTCTTTTCACTTCGTCCTGTGTCTTCCCTCTCTTCTGTACCAGTCCATAAATGTACTGGTTCCGGTTCAACCTGGGTCGTCCCCTTCCTCTCTTTCCTTCTGGTCGGGCCTCAAATATTTGTTTCGGTTTACGCTCTTCCTCCATCATAATAAGATGTCCCAGCCAGCCTAATTCTCTCTTCTCGATGATTTCAATCAGTGGTTCATGATTCAAGCATTCTCTTCTTATTGTTGTGTTTCGTATCATATCTCTCCTTGTCTTTCCTACAGTTTTTCTTAAGAATTTCATTTCAGTAGCAGTATGTCTGCTCTCCAATTTAATTTGCATTATCCAGCTTTCTGATCCATATAATAGCGTGGGGAGATAGACTGTTTTATATATTTTCATTTTTGTTTCTTTACTAATCTCCTATTTACATATAATAGTGTTACTAACATTATAGTACAGATTATTTGCTTTCTGAATTCTGTGATTAATTTCAGAGTCCATTTTCCCGTCCGCAGTTAGCATGGTTCCTAAATATTCAAACTGTTCTACTTGTTCTAAGGTCTTATTATTCCAATGAATGCGCATCCTTGCTGGTTCTTGTTTAGTGAAGTGCACGACTTTCGTCTTGCTAACATTGATTTCCATCTTTCGTTCTTTGAATGCTCGGCCCCACTCTAGGACAGCATTTTGTAGGCTGTTGCTATCATTTGCTAGGTGAACAATATCATCAGCGTATACTAATGTTTTTAATTACCAATTTTACATTTTCTTGTTCTTCTTTTGCATTGCTTTATAATTTGCTCCATGAATAATATGAAAAGAAGAGGACTAAGTCCATCACCTTGTTTTACACCTTTTCTGATATTAAATTCGTTGGAGGATTGTCCATTTATTCTAACAGTTCCTTTAACGTTCTTATATAGACTTTGAATTATTCTAGTTAGTTTTGACGTTACTTGGAACTGATGAAGGGCCTTCCATATTTGTCCTCTTGCTACTCTGTCGAAGGCAGACTTTAAGTCAATAAAAGCTGTAAATATTTCCCCTCCTCTGCTTAGTATCTTCTCTATTGCGTTCCTCAGGGAGAAGATTAGATCTTGAGTTTGACGATGAGGCCTGAAACCTGCTTGCTCTTCTTCCAATTTATCTTCCACTTGTTGCCTTAATTTTTTTTCTATAATGTGTGAATATAGTTTCTGTGCCACTGGCGCTAAGCATAATGCTCTATAGTTTGAGCAATCGAGGGTACTTCCTTTTTTATGTATAGGAATTATTACATTCTGTTCCCAATCTTTTGGTATTCTCTCTGTTGCCCATATTAGTCTGTAAAAGTCCCACATTCATTTTTCTATTTCCTTTCCACAATATTTTATAAATTCTGGATGTATATTATCCCAACCGGGTGCTTTACCAGTTCTTAAGGATTTAATTGCTCTTGTACTTCTTTTAGTTGGATTTCTCCCTCAGCTTCCACGTTCTCATTTTTCTCCCTCATGGGTCTCTCCTCATACAATTCCTCTTCTTCTTCTCAAAACGTTTCCGCATAATATTCATTCCACGTATCTAAAACTTCCTTCATATTGGTTTCACCTCGTTATTCTTGTTTTTGATATTCCTTATTTTCTTTCCTCGTTTTCCTTTCAGATTTTTCAACACATGCTAAAATTTTCTTGGATTATTTTTATAATTTTCTTCTATTTCCTTTCCAAATTGTTCCCAGGTTTCTTTCTCCGCTGTTCTCACTATCCGTTTTGCTGTATCTCTTGCCTGTATATAAGCTTCTTTGTCCTCCATTCTTTTGGTCTTTAAGTATTTTAGCCACGCTTTCTTTTTAATTGCAACTTTTTCTTTCACATTTTTGCTCCACCATCTTGTCTGCTTCTTTTTATTGGTTATCTTTACTATTCCACATATTTCTGTTGCAACTTTCTTTCATTACTTTCCATATATTTTCCACATTCCATTCTTGTCCATGGTTTTGTTCTTTTTCTCTAAGTTTTTCTTTCAGTTTCCTCTGAAACTCCTTTCTTTTATTTTGGGTTTCTAATGTTGATATTTTAAGTTTAGTAAGATTTATCTTAATTGGTGCAGGTAGTGGTTTGAATCGTGTCGTCATTACTAGTAGTCTATGTTGAGTACTGAGCTCGGCGCTGCGAAAAACTCTTACATCCATTACATCATAATGGGTGTTTTTTTGTATATACGCAGTAATCTATTGTGCTCTGTGCTCCTCAAAGGTAATTTGATGTATTCTTTTATGCGGGAAGAAGGAGTTTCCGATGCGTAGCTCGTTATCAATACAGAACTCCAGCATTTTATCTCCATTGCTGTTTCGGGTCTTTTCAGCACCATACCTTCCCAAACTTCCATGTCCTCGTCTAATTTCATTTCCCACTCTAGCATTCCAATCTCCCATTATAATAACGTTTTCCGTTACATTTCTAGCCTTATCTAATATTTGTTGGTGGGAGTTGTAATATTGTTCTTTTTCTAGTTCATCTTTATCCTCTGTAGGAGCGTATACTTGTATAATGGCAATCCTACGGGTTAAATCCAATTCCAAATTCAGTCTTATTATCATAGAGTTAACTGCTTTCCAGTCAGTTACTCTAGTGTTCAGTCTTTCGCTAATAATAATTCCCACACCTTCTTTTGCACAGCTCCTTCCTTCTACTCCTTCTACTCCTTAGAACGTATCCATTTTCCATGTCAACCTCTCCTGATCCTTTCTTTTTGACTTCAGTAATTCCTAATATTTCTAGTTTGTATTTCTCCATTTCCTTTACAATCTCCACTTCCTTTCTTGAGAGGGAGGTTCCAAATCTCATAGTCCGTTTTACCTTGCATTGTCGTCGTTGTTTACTCTGTTCGGCTTCCATTCCTGTGTTTCTCTGAATATGTATTTATTTCACTTCATGTGGGTTATTAGCCCTACGATGAAGCTAGGGCAGTGGGAGGAATGCTCCCTTTAACCCTATGCCCTTGCTTGGTTTTCTTTCTGGGTATGCTCCCATAGCCTTCGGGTCAAAACCCTTACCACAAGGCAGTGGGGTTGTAGCTCTTCCGCCTCTTAGGATGTTGGGACTCTACAATCTTTTCCATCTCTAGAGCCGTTGGCCGGTTTTCTGTTAGGGTTCCTTCCCTTAGTCCTTGGGGGTTCCCTACCCTACCTTCAAGGCAGTAGGGGCAGTGCTCATTTAATGGCGGCACTTCCTCGCCATGTCACAATGCTGTCATTGGGCTTTTCTGGGTTCTTATTGAGTACGGACTTGCCAAAGACCATCCTCCCCAGGCCCTGTTAGCATTGTCGCCTCGGTCCGGGACTGCTTATTTGGCATTGCCTTATTCGCAGCTAACCACCATATCTGGTGGACGTTCGCTATTCGCCACCTGCGACCCGCCCAGTTGCTGAGACTCGCATCGGAATAAAGCTTCATAGAGGCTTCTACCGATGGGATAGTCAAAATCAAATAATTAAACGCTTTTCAGGCTCTGAAAAGCATAATAATACAAAATTTTGTGAAAATCATCTCTGGCTTAGTCTGTATAGAAAAGGAGTTTCAAACGAGTACTAGCATTGAAAGAGAATTTCTCAAGAAATCAAGTTTTGATCCCATAGTCGAAGTGAAATAATTAAAACCCTTTTCGGGCTCTGAAAAACATAATATGGCTTGGTCTGTAGAGAAAATGAGTTTCAAACGAGTAATAGCGTTGAACATGAATTTCTCGAGAAATCAAATTTTTTACTTATAGTCAAAATGAAATTATCAAAACGCTTTTCATGATCTGAAATGCATAATAATGCAACATTTCTATGAAAATCATCTCTGGCTAGGCCTGTATAGAAAACGAGTTTCAAACAAGTACTAACATTGAACACGAATTTCTCGAAAAATCGAGTTTTGATCCCATAGTAAAAATGTGATAATTAAAACGCTTTTCAGGGTCTGAAAAGCATAATATTACAACATTTTTATGAAAATCATCTATGGCTTGGTCTGTAGAGAAAATGAGTTTCAAACGAGTAATAGCATTGAACGCGAATTTCTCGAAATATCAAGTTTTTAACCTATAGTCGAAATGTGATAATTTAAAAGTTTTTCAGGCTCTGAAAAGCATAACAATTCATCACTTTAAAGAGAATCATCTCTGTCTTGTTCTGTATAGAAAATCAGTTCCAAACGAGCACGGCATTGAACGTGAATTTCTTGACTAATCAGGTTTTGATAATATAGTCAAAATGTAAAAATTAAAACGCTTTTGAGGCTCTGAATAGCATAATAATTCAACATTTTAATTAAATTCTTCTCTGGCTTGTTCTGTAGAGAAAATGACTTTCAAACGAGAACTAGCATTGAACGTGAAATTCTCGAAAAATCAAGTTTTGAAGCCATTGTCGAAATGTAATAATTAAAACGCTTTTCCGTCTCTGAAAAGCACAGTAGAGCAACATTTTTATGAAAATCATTTCTGGCTTGGCCTGCATATGAAATGAGTTTCAAGTGAGTATTAGCATTGAACGCGAATTTCTCGAAAAATCAAGTTTTGATCATATTGTCGAAATGTAATAATAAAATCGCTTTTCAAACTCTGAAAAGCATAATAATACAAAATTTTTAAGAAAATCATGTTTGGCTGGTTCTCTATAAATAATGATTTTCAAGCGAGTTTTAGCTTTGAACGCGAATTTCTCGAAAAATCAAGTTTTGATGCTGTAGTCGATATGTCAGGCGCTGAGAAGCATAATAATACAACATTTTTGTGAAAATCATCTCTGGCTAGGTCTGTATAGAAAATGAATTTCAAACGAGTAGCTACTAGCAATGAACACGTATTTCTCGAGAAATCAAATTTTGATATTATAGTCAAAATGTGATAATTTCAACGCTTCTCAGTCTCTCAAAAGCATAATAATACAATATATTTATGAAAATAATCTCTGGTTTTGTCTGTAGAGAAGATCAGCTTTATACGATTATTAGCATTGAACGCGAATTTCTAGAAAAATCAAGTTTTGATCCTATGGTCAAAATTTTTTACTCTTCTTCTTCTTCTTTTGCCTTATGCTCACTTAGGCATCGGGTCCTTTCACCCACTTCTTGAAAGAAGTTCTATCCTGTGCCAGTCTTTTCACTTCGTCCTGTGTCTTCCCTCTCTTCTGTACCAGTCCATAAATGTACTGGTTCCGGTTCAACCTGGGTCGTCCCCTTCCTCTCTTTCCTTCTGGTCGGGCCTCAAATATTTGTTTCGGTTTACGCTCTTCCTCCATCATAATAAGATGTCCCAGCCAGCCTAATTCTCTCTTCTCGATGATTTCAATCAGTGGTTCCTGATTCAAGCATTCTCTTCTTATTGTTGTGTTTCGTATCATATCTCTCCTTGTCTTTCCTACAGTTTTTCTTAAGAATTTCATTTCAGTAGCAGTATGTCTGCTCTCCAATTTAATTTGCATTATCCAGCTTTCTGATCCATATAATAGCGTGGGGAGATAGACTGTTTTATATATTTTCATTTTTGTTTCTTTACTAATCTCCTATTTACATATAATAGTGTTACTAACATTATAGTACAGATTATTTGCTTTCTGAATTCTGTGATTAATTTCAGAGTCCATTTTCCCGTCCGCAGTTAGCATGGTTCCTAAATATTCAAACTGTTCTACTTGTTCTAAGGTCTTATTATTCCAATGAATGCGCATCCTTGCTGGTTCTTGTTTAGTGAAGTGCACGACTTTCGTCTTGCTAACATTGATTTCCATCTTTCGTTCTTTGAATGCTCGGCCCCACTCTAGGACAGCATTTTGTAGGCTGTTGCTATCATTTGCTAGGTGAACAATATCATCAGCGTATACTAATGTTTTTAATTACCAATTTTACATTTTCTTGTTCTTCTTTTGCATTGCTTTATAATTTGCTCCATGAATAATATGAAAAGAAGAGGACTAAGTCCATCACCTTGTTTTACACCTTTTCTGATATTAAATTCGTTGGAGGATTGTCCATTTATTCTAACAGTTCCTTTAACGTTCTTATATAGACTTTGAATTATTCTAGTTAGTTTTGACGTTACTTGGAACTGATGAAGGGCCTTCCATATTTGTCCTCTTGCTACTCTGTCGAAGGCAGACTTTAAGTCAATAAAAGCTGTAAATATTTCCCCTCCTCTGCTTAGTATCTTCTCTATTGCGTTCCTCAGGGAGAAGATTAGATCTTGAGTTTGACGATGAGGCCTGAAACCTGCTTGCTCTTCTTCCAATTTATCTTCCACTTGTTGCCTTAATTTTTTTTCTATAATGTGTGAATATAGTTTCTGTGCCACTGGCGCTAAGCATAATGCTCTATAGTTTGAGCAATCGAGGGTACTTCCTTTTTTATGTATAGGAATTATTACATTCTGTTCCCAATCTTTTGGTATTCTCTCTGTTGCCCATATTAGTCTGTAAAAGTCCCATATTCATTTTTCTATTTCCTTTCCACAATATTTTATAAATTCTGGATGTATATTATCCCAACCGGGTGCTTTACCAGTTCTTAAGGATTTAATTGCTCTTGTACTTCTTTTAGTTGGATTTCTCCCTCAGCTTCCACGTTCTCATTTTCCTCCCTCATGGGTCTTTCCTCATACAATTCCTCTTCTTCTTCTCAAAACGTTTCCGCATAATATTCATTCCACGTATCTAAAACTTCCTTCATACTGGTTTTCACCTCGTTATTCTTGTTTTTGATATGCCTTATTTTCTTTCCTCGTTTTCCTTTCAGATTTTTCAACACATGCTAAAATTTTCTTGGATTATTTTTATGATTTTCTTCTATTTCCTTTCCAAATTGTTCCCAGGTTTCTTTCTCCGCTGTTCTCACTATCCGTTTTGCTGTATCTCTTGCCTGTATATAAGCTTCTTTGTCCTCCATTCTTTTGGTCTTTAAGTATTTTAGCCACGCTTTCTTTTTAATTGCAACTTTTTCTTTCACATTTTTGCTCCACCGTCTTGTCTGCTTCTTTTTATTGGTTATCTTTACTATTCCACATATTTCTGTTGCAACTTTCTTTCATTACTTTCCATATATTTTCCACATTCCATTCTTGTCCATGGTTTTGTTCTTTTTCTCTAAGTTTTTCTTTCAGTTTCCTCTGAAACTCCTTTCTTTTATTTTGGGTTTCTAATGTTGATATTTTAAGTTTAGTAAGATTTATCTTAATTGGTGCAGGTAGTGGTTTGAATCGTGTCGTCATTACTAGTAGTCTATGTTGAGTACTGAGCTCGGCGCTGCGAAAAACTCTTACATCCATTACATCATAATGGGTGTTTTTTTGTATATACGCAGTAATCTATTGTGCTCTGTGCTCCTCAAAGGTAATTTGATGTATTCTCTTATGCGGGAAGAAGGAGTTTCCGATGCGTAGCTCGTTATCAATACAGAACTCCAGCATTTTATCTCCATTGCTGTTTCGGGTCTTTTCAGCACCATACCTTCCCAAACTTCCATGTCCTCGTCTAATTTCATTTCCCACTCTAGCATTCCAATCTCCCATTATAATAACGTTTTCCGTTACATTTCTAGCCTTATCTAATATTTGTTGGTGGGAGTTGTAATATTGTTCTTTTTCTAGTTCATCTTTATCCTCTGTAGGAGCGTATTCTTGTATAATGGCAATCCTACGGGTTAAATCCAATTCCAAATTCAGTCTTATTATCATAGAGTTAACTGCTTTCCAGTCAGTTACTCTAGTGTTCAGTCTTTCGCTAATAATAATTCCCACACCTTCTTTTGCACAGCTCCTTCCTTCTACTCCTTCTACTCCTTAGAACGTATCCATTTTCCATGTCAACCTCTCCTGATCCTTTCTTTTTGACTTCAGTAATTCCTAATATTTCTAGTTTGTATTTCTCCATTTCCTTTACAATCTCCACTTCCTTTCTTGAGAGGGAGGTTCCAAATCTCATAGTCCGTTTTACCTTGCATTGTCGTCGTTGTTTACTCTGTTCGGCTTCCATTCCTGTGTTTCTCTGAATATGTATTTATTTCACTTCATGTGGGTTATTAGCCCTACGATGAAGCTAGGGCAGTGGGAGGAATGCTCCCTTTAACCCTATGCCCTTGCTTGGTTTTCTTTCTGGGTATGCTCCCATAGCCTTCGGGTCAAAACCCTTACCACAAGGCAGTGGGGTTGTAGCTCTTCCGCCTCTTAGGATGTTGGGACTCTACAATCTTTTCCATCTCTAGAGCCGTTGGCCGGTTTTCTGTTAGGGTTCCTTCCCTTAGTCCTTGGGGGTTCCCTACCCTACCTTCAAGGCAGTAGGGGCAGTGCTCATTTAATGGCGGCACTTCCTCGCCATGTCACAATGCTGTCATTGGGCTTTTCTGGGTTCTTATTGAGTACGGACTTGCCAAAGACCATCCTCCCCAGGCCCTGTTAGCATTGTCGCCTCGGTCCGGGACTGCTTATTTGGCATTGCCTTATTCGCAGCTAACCACCATATCTGGTGGACGTTCGCTATTCGCCACCTGCGACCCGCCCAGTTGCTGAGACTCGCATCGGAATAAAGCTTCATAGAGGCTTCTACCGATGGGATAGTCAAAATCAAATAATTAAACGCTTTTCAGGCTCTGAAAAGCATAATAATACAAAATTTTGTGAAAATCATCTCTGGCTTAGTCTGTATAGAAAAGGAGTTTCAAACGAGTACTAGCATTGAAAGAGAATTTCTCAAGAAATCAAGTTTTGATCCCATAGTCGAAGTGAAATAATTAAAACCCTTTTCGGGCTCTGAAAAACATAATATGGCTTGGTCTGTAGAGAAAATGAGTTTCAAACGAGTAATAGCGTTGAACATGAATTTCTCGAGAAATCAAATTTTTTACTTATAGTCAAAATGAAATTATCAAAACGCTTTTCATGATCTGAAATGCATAATAATGCAACATTTCTATGAAAATCATCTCTGGCTAGGCCTGTATAGAAAACGAGTTTCAAACAAGTACTAACATTGAACACGAATTTCTCGAAAAATCGAGTTTTGATCCCATAGTAAAAATGTGATAATTAAAACGCTTTTCAGGGTCTGAAAAGCATAATATTACAACATTTTTATGAAAATCATCTATGGCTTGGTCTGTAGAGAAAATGAGTTTCAAACGAGTAATAGCATTGAACGCGAATTTCTCGAAATATCAAGTTTTTAACCTATAGTCGAAATGTGATAATTTAAAAGTTTTTCAGGCTCTGAAAAGCATAACAATTCATCACTTTAAAGAGAATCATCTCTGTCTTGTTCTGTATAGAAAATCAGTTCCAAACGAGCACGGCATTGAACGTGAATTTCTTGACTAATCAGGTTTTGATAATATAGTCAAAATGTAAAAATTAAAACGCTTTTGAGGCTCTGAATAGCATAATAATTCAACATTTTAATTAAATTCTTCTCTGGCTTGTTCTGTAGAGAAAATGACTTTCAAACGAGAACTAGCATTGAACGTGAAATTCTCGAAAAATCAAGTTTTGAAGCCATTGTCGAAATGTAATAATTAAAACGCTTTTCCGTCTCTGAAAAGCACAGTAGAGCAACATTTTTATGAAAATCATTTCTGGCTTGGCCTGCATATGAAATGAGTTTCAAGTGAGTATTAGCATTGAACGCGAATTTCTCGAAAAATCAAGTTTTGATCATATTGTCGAAATGTAATAATAAAATCGCTTTTCAAACTCTGAAAAGCATAATAATACAAAATTTTTAAGAAAATCATGTTTGGCTGGTTCTCTATAAATAATGATTTTCAAGCGAGTTTTAGCTTTGAACGCGAATTTCTCGAAAAATCAAGTTTTGATGCTGTAGTCGATATGTCAGGCGCTGAGAAGCATAATAATACAACATTTTTGTGAAAATCATCTCTGGCTAGGTCTGTATAGAAAATGAATTTCAAACGAGTAGCTACTAGCAATGAACACGTATTTCTCGAGAAATCAAATTTTGATATTATAGTCAAAATGTGATAATTTCAACGCTTCTCAGTCTCTCAAAAGCATAATAATACAATATATTTATGAAAATAATCTCTGGTTTTGTCTGTAGAGAAGATCAGCTTTATACGATTATTAGCATTGAACGCGAATTTCTAGAAAAATCAAGTTTTGATCCTATGGTCAAAATTTTTTACTCTTCTTCTTCTTCTTTTGCCTTATGCTCACTTAGGCATCGGGTCCTTTCACCCACTTCTTGAAAGAAGTTCTATCCTGTGCCAGTCTTTTCACTTCGTCCTGTGTCTTCCCTCTCTTCTGTACCAGTCCATAAATGTACTGGTTCCGGTTCAACCTGGGTCGTCCCCTTCCTCTCTTTCCTTCTGGTCGGGCCTCAAATATTTGTTTCGGTTTACGCTCTTCCTCCATCATAATAAGATGTCCCAGCCAGCCTAATTCTCTCTTCTCGATGATTTCAATCAGTGGTTCCTGATTCAAGCATTCTCTTCTTATTGTTGTGTTTCGTATCATATCTCTCCTTGTCTTTCCTACAGTTTTTCTTAAGAATTTCATTTCAGTAGCAGTATGTCTGCTCTCCAATTTAATTTGCATTATCCAGCTTTCTGATCCATATAATAGCGTGGGGAGATAGACTGTTTTATATATTTTCATTTTTGTTTCTTTACTAATCTCCTATTTACATATAATAGTGTTACTAACATTATAGTACAGATTATTTGCTTTCTGAATTCTGTGATTAATTTCAGAGTCCATTTTCCCGTCCGCAGTTAGCATGGTTCCTAAATATTCAAACTGTTCTACTTGTTCTAAGGTCTTATTATTCCAATGAATGCGCATCCTTGCTGGTTCTTGTTTAGTGAAGTGCACGACTTTCGTCTTGCTAACATTGATTTCCATCTTTCGTTCTTTGAATGCTCGGCCCCACTCTAGGACAGCATTTTGTAGGCTGTTGCTATCATTTGCTAGGTGAACAATATCATCAGCGTATACTAATGTTTTTAATTACCAATTTTACATTTTCTTGTTCTTCTTTTGCATTGCTTTATAATTTGCTCCATGAATAATATGAAAAGAAGAGGACTAAGTCCATCACCTTGTTTTACACCTTTTCTGATATTAAATTCGTTGGAGGATTGTCCATTTATTCTAACAGTTCCTTTAACGTTCTTATATAGACTTTGAATTATTCTAGTTAGTTTTGACGTTACTTGGAACTGATGAAGGGCCTTCCATATTTGTCCTCTTGCTACTCTGTCGAAGGCAGACTTTAAGTCAATAAAAGCTGTAAATATTTCCCCTCCTCTGCTTAGTATCTTCTCTATTGCGTTCCTCAGGGAGAAGATTAGATCTTGAGTTTGACGATGAGGCCTGAAACCTGCTTGCTCTTCTTCCAATTTATCTTCCACTTGTTGCCTTAATTTTTTTTCTATAATGTGTGAATATAGTTTCTGTGCCACTGGCGCTAAGCATAATGCTCTATAGTTTGAGCAATCGAGGGTACTTCCTTTTTTATGTATAGGAATTATTACATTCTGTTCCCAATCTTTTGGTATTCTCTCTGTTGCCCATATTAGTCTGTAAAAGTCCCATATTCATTTTTCTATTTCCTTTCCACAATATTTTATAAATTCTGGATGTATATTATCCCAACCGGGTGCTTTACCAGTTCTTAAGGATTTAATTGCTCTTGTACTTCTTTTAGTTGGATTTCTCCCTCAGCTTCCACGTTCTCATTTTCCTCCCTCATGGGTCTTTCCTCATACAATTCCTCTTCTTCTTCTCAAAACGTTTCCGCATAATATTCATTCCACGTATCTAAAACTTCCTTCATACTGGTTTTCACCTCGTTATTCTTGTTTTTGATATGCCTTATTTTCTTTCCTCGTTTTCCTTTCAGATTTTTCAACACATGCTAAAATTTTCTTGGATTATTTTTATGATTTTCTTCTATTTCCTTTCCAAATTGTTCCCAGGTTTCTTTCTCCGCTGTTCTCACTATCCGTTTTGCTGTATCTCTTGCCTGTATATAAGCTTCTTTGTCCTCCATTCTTTTGGTCTTTAAGTATTTTAGCCACGCTTTCTTTTTAATTGCAACTTTTTCTTTCACATTTTTGCTCCACCGTCTTGTCTGCTTCTTTTTATTGGTTATCTTTACTATTCCACATATTTCTGTTGCAACTTTCTTTCATTACTTTCCATATATTTTCCACATTCCATTCTTGTCCATGGTTTTGTTCTTTTTCTCTAAGTTTTTCTTTCAGTTTCCTCTGAAACTCCTTTCTTTTATTTTGGGTTTCTAATGTTGATATTTTAAGTTTAGTAAGATTTATCTTAATTGGTGCAGGTAGTGGTTTGAATCGTGTCGTCATTACTAGTAGTCTATGTTGAGTACTGAGCTCGGCGCTGCGAAAAACTCTTACATCCATTACATCATAATGGGTGTTTTTTTGTATATACGCAGTAATCTATTGTGCTCTGTGCTCCTCAAAGGTAATTTGATGTATTCTCTTATGCGGGAAGAAGGAGTTTCCGATGCGTAGCTCGTTATCAATACAGAACTCCAGCATTTTATCTCCATTGCTGTTTCGGGTCTTTTCAGCACCATACCTTCCCAAACTTCCATGTCCTCGTCTAATTTCATTTCCCACTCTAGCATTCCAATCTCCCATTATAATAACGTTTTCCGTTACATTTCTAGCCTTATCTAATATTTGTTGGTGGGAGTTGTAATATTGTTCTTTTTCTAGTTCATCTTTATCCTCTGTAGGAGCGTATTCTTGTATAATGGCAATCCTACGGGTTAAATCCAATTCCAAATTCAGTCTTATTATCATAGAGTTAACTGCTTTCCAGTCAGTTACTCTAGTGTTCAGTCTTTCGCTAATAATAATTCCCACACCTTCTTTTGCACAGCTCCTTCCTTCTACTCCTTCTACTCCTTAGAACGTATCCATTTTCCATGTCAACCTCTCCTGATCCTTTCTTTTTGACTTCACTAATTCCTAATATTTCTAGTTTGTATTTCTCCATTTCCTTTACAATCTCCACTTCCTTTCCTGAGAGGGAGGTTCCAAATCTCATAGTCCGTTTTACCTTGCATTGTCGTCGTTGTTTACTCTGTTCGGCTTCCATTCCTGTGTTTCTCTGAATATGTATTTATTTCACTTCATGTGGGTTATTAGCCCTACGATGAAGCTAGGGCAGTGGGAGGAGTGCTCCCTTTAAGCCTATGCCCTTGCTTGGTTTTCTTTCTGGGTATGCTCCCATAGCCTTCGGGTCAAAACCCTTACCACAAGGCAGTGGGGTTGTAGCTCTTCCGCCTCTTAGGATGTTGGGACTCTACAATCTTTTCCATCCCTAGAGCCGTTGGCCGGTTTTCTGTTAGAGTTCCTTCCCTTAGTCCTTGGGGGTTCCCTACCCTACCTTCAAGGCAGTAGGGGCAGTGCTCATTTAATGGCGGCACTTCCTCGCCATGTCACAATGCTGTCATTGGGCTTTTCTGGGTTCTTATTGAGTACGGACTTGCCAAAGACCATCCTCCCCAGGCCCTGTTAGCATTGTCGCCTCGGTCCGGGACTGCTTATTTGGCATTGCCTTATTCGCAGCTAACCACCATATCTGGTGGACGTTCGCTATCCGCCACCTGCGACCCGCCCAGTTGCTGAGACTCGCATCGGAATAAAGCTTCATAGAGGCTTCTACCGATGGGATAGTCAAAATCAAATAATTAAACGCTTTTCAGGCTCTGAAAAGCATAATAATACAAAATTTTGTGAAAATCATCTCTGGCTTAGTCTGTATAGAAAAGGAGTTTCAAACGAGTACTAGCATTGAAAGAGAATTTCTCAAGAAATCAAGTTTTGATCCCATAGTCGAAGTGAAATAATTAAAACCCTTTTCGGGCTCTGAAAAACATAATATGGCTTGGTCTGTAGAGAAAATGAGTTTCAAACGAGTAATAGCGTTGAACATGAATTTCTCGAGAAATCAAATTTTTTACTTATAGTCAAAATGAAATTATCAAAACGCTTTTCATGATCTGAAATGCATAATAATGCAACATTTCTATGAAAATCATCTCTGGCTAGGCCTGTATAGAAAACGAGTTTCAAACAAGTACTAACATTGAACACGAATTTCTCGAAAAATCGAGTTTTGATCCCATAGTAAAAATGTGATAATTTAAACGCTTTTCAGGGTCTGAAAAGCATAATATTACAACATTTTTATGAAAATCATCTATGGCTTGGTCTGTAGAGAAAATGAGTTTCAAACGAGTAATAGCATTGAACGCGAATTTCTCGAAATATCAAGTTTTTAACCTATAGTCGAAATGTGATAATTTAAAAGTTTTTCAGGCTCTGAAAAGCATAACAATTCATCACTTTAAAGAGAATCATCTCTGTCTTGTTCTGTATAGAAAATCAGTTCCAAACGAGCACGGCATTGAACGTGAATTTCTTGATTAATCAGGTTTTGATAATATAGTCAAAATGTAAAAATTAAAACGCTTTTGAGGCTCTGAATAGCATAATAATTCAACATTTTAATTAAATTCTTCTCTGGCTTGTTCTGTAGAGAAAATGACTTTCAAACGAGAACTAGCATTGAACGTGAAATTCTCGAAAAATCAAGTTTTGAAGCCATTGTCGAAATGTAATAATTAAAACGCTTTTCCGTCTCTGAAAAGCACAGTAGAGCAACATTTTTATGAAAATCATTTCTGGCTTGGCCTGCATATGAAATGAGTTTCAAGTGAGTATTAGCATTGAACGCGAATTTCTCGAAAAATCAAGTTTTGATCATATTGTCGAAATGTAATAATAAAATCGCTTTTCAAACTCTGAAAAGCATAATAATACAAAATTTTTAAGAAAATCATGTTTGGCTGGTTCTCTATAAATAATGATTTTCAAGCGAGTTTTAGCTTTGAACGCGAATTTCTCGAAAAATCAAGTTTTGATGCTGTAGTCGATATGTCAGGCGCTGAGAAGCATAATAATACAACATTTTTGTGAAAATCATCTCTGGCTAGGTCTGTATAGAAAATGAATTTCAAACGAGTAGCTACTAGCAATGAACACGTATTTCTCGAGAAATCAAATTTTGTTATTATAGTCAAAATGTGATAATTTCAACGCTTCTCAGTCTCTCAAAAGCATAATAATACAATATATTTATGAAAATAATCTCTGGTTTTGTCTGTAGAGAAGATCAGCTTTATACGATTATTAGCATTGAACGCGAATTTCTAGAAAAATCAAGTTTTGATCCTATGGTCAAAATTTTTTATTCTTCTTCTTCTTCTTTTGCCTGATGCTCACTTAGGCATCGGGTCCTTTCACCCACTTCTTGAAAGAAGTTCTATCCTGTGCCAGTCTTTTCACTTCGTCCTGTGTCTTCCCTCTCTTCTGTACCAGTCCATAAATGTACTGGTTCCGGTTCAACCTGGGTCGTCCCCTTCCTCTCTTTCCTTCTGGTCGGGCCTCAAATATTTGTTTCGGTTTACGCTCTTCCTCCATCATAATAAGATGTCCCAGCCAGCCTAATTCTCTCTTCTCGATGATTTCAATCAGTGGTTCATGATTCAAGCATTCTCTTCTTATTGTTGTGTTTCGTATCATATCTCTCCTTGTCTTTCCTACAGTTTTTCTTAAGAATTTCATTTCAGTAGCAGTATGTCTGCTCTCCAATTTAATTTGCATTATCCAGCTTTCTGATCCATATAATAGCGTGGGGAGATAGACTGTTTTATATATTTTCATTTTTGTTTCTTTACTAATCTCCTATTTACATATAATAGTGTTACTAACATTATAGTACAGATTATTTGCTTTCTGAATTCTGTGATTAATTTCAGAGTCCATTTTCCCGTCCGCAGTTAGCATGGTTCCTAAATATTCAAACTGTTCTACTTGTTCTAAGGTCTTATTATTCCAATGAATGCGCATCCTTGCTGGTTCTTGTTTAGTGAAGTGCACGACTTTCGTCTTGCTAACATTGATTTCCATCTTTCGTTCTTTGAATGCTCGGCCCCACTCTAGGACAGCATTTTGTAGGCTGTTGCTATCATTTGCTAGGTGAACAATATCATCAGCGTATACTAATGTTTTTAATTACCAATTTTACATTTTCTTGTTCTTCTTTTGCATTGCTTTATAATTTGCTCCATGAATAATATGAAAAGAAGAGGACTAAGTCCATCACCTTGTTTTACACCTTTTCTGATATTAAATTCGTTGGAGGATTGTCCATTTATTCTAACAGTTCCTTTAACGTTCTTATATAGACTTTGAATTATTCTAGTTAGTTTTGACGTTACTTGGAACTGATGAAGGGCCTTCCATATTTGTCCTCTTGCTACTCTGTCGAAGGCAGACTTTAAGTCAATAAAAGCTGTAAATATTTCCCCTCCTCTGCTTAGTATCTTCTCTATTGCGTTCCTCAGGGAGAAGATTAGTTCTTGAGTTTGACGATGAGGCCTGAAACCTGCTTGCTCTTCTTCCAATTTATCTTCCACTTGTTGCCTTCATTTTTTTTCTATAATGTGTGAATATAGTTTCTGGGCCACTGGCGCTAAGCATATTGCTCTATAGTTTGAGCAATCGAGGGTACTTCCTTTTTTATGTATAGGAATTATTACATTCTGTTCCCAATCTTTTGGTATTCTCTCTGTTGCCCATATTAGTCTGTAAAAGTCCCATATTCATTTTTCTATTTCCTTTCCACTATATTTTATAAATTCTGGATGTATATTATCCCAACCGGGTGCTTTTCCAGTTCTTAAGGATTTAATTGCCTCTTGTACTTCTTTTAGTTGGATTTCTCCCTCAGCTTTCACGTTCTCATTTTCCTCCCTCATGGGTCTTTCCTCATACAATTCCTCTTCTTCTTCTCAAAACGTTTCCGCATAATATTCATTCCACGTATCTAAAACTTCCTTCATATTGGTTTCACCTCGTTATTCTTGTTTTTGATATTCCTTATTTTCTTTCCTCGTTTTCCTTTCAGATTTTTCAACACATGCTAAAATTTTCTTGGATTATTTTTATGATTTTCTTCTATTTCCTTTCCAAATTGTTCCCAGGTTTCTTTCTCCGCTGTTCTCACTATCCGTTTTGCTGTATCTCTTGCCTGTATATAAGCTTCTTTGTCCTCCATTCTTTTGGTCTTTAAGTATTTTAGCCACGCTTTCTTTTTAATTGCAACTTTTTCTTTCACATTTTTGCTCCACCATCTTGTCTGCTTCTTTTTATTGGTTATCTTTACTATTCCACATATTTCTGTTGCAACTTTCTTTCATTACTTTCCATATATTTTCCACATTCCATTCTTGTCCATGGTTTTGTTCTTTTTCTCTAAGTTTTTCTTTCAGTTTCCTCTGAAACTCCTTTCTTTTATTTTGGGTTTCTAATGTTGATATTTTAAGTTTAGTAAGATTTATCTTAATTGGTGCAGGTAGTGGTTTGAATCGTGTCGTCATTACTAGTAGTCTATGTTGAGTACTGAGCTCGGCGCTGCGAAAAACTCTTACATCCATTACATCATAATGGGTGTTTTTTTGTATATACGCAGTAATCTATTGTGCTCTGTGCTCCTCAAAGGTAATTTGATGTATTCTTTTATGCGGGAAGAAGGAGTTTCCGATGCGTAGCTCGTTATCAATACAGAACTCCAGCATTTTATCTCCATTGCTGTTTCGGGTCTTTTCAGCACCATACCTTCCCAAACTTCCATGTCCTCGTCTAATTTCATTTCCCACTCTAGCATTCCAATCTCCCATTATAATAACGTTTTCCGTTACATTTCTAGCCTTATCTAATATTTGTTGGTGGGAGTTGTAATATTGTTCTTTTTCTAGTTCATCTTTATCCTCTGTAGGAGCGTATACTTGTATAATGGCAATCCTACGGGTTAAATCCAATTCCCAATTCAGTCTTATTATCATAGAGTTAACTGCTTTCCAGTCAGTTACTCTAGTGTTCAGTCTTTCGCTAATAATAATTCCCACACCTTCTTTTGCACAGCTCCTTCCTTCTACTCCTTCTACTCCTTAGAACGTATCCATTTTCCATGTCAACCTCTCCTGATCCTTTCTTTTTGACTTCAGTAATTCCTAATATTTCTAGTTTGCATTTCTCCATTTCCTTTACAATCTCCACTTCCTTTCTTGAGAGGGAGGTTCCAAATCTCATAGTCCGTTTTACCTTGCATTGTCGTCGTTGTTTACTCTGTTCGGCTTCCATTCCTGTGTTTCTCTGAATATGTATTTATTTCACTTCATGTGGGTTATTAGCCCTACGATGAAGCTAGGGCAGTGGGAGGAGTGCTCCCTTTAAGCCTATGCCCTTGCTTGGTTTTCTTTCTGGGTATGCTCCCATAGCCTTCGGGTCAAAACCCTTACCACAAGGCAGTGGGGTTGTAGCTCTTCCGCCTCTTAGGATGTTGGGACTCTACAATCTTTTCCATCCCTAGAGCCGTTGCCCGGTTTTCTGTTAGAGTTCCTTCCCTTAGTCCTTGGGGGTTCCCTACCCTACCTTCAAGGCAGTAGGGGCAGTGCTCATTTAATGGCGGCACTTCCTCGCCATGTCACAATGCTGTCATTGGGCTTTTCTGGGTTCTTATTGAGTACGGACTTGCCAAAGACCATCCTCCCCAGGCCCTGTTAGCATTGTCGCCTCGGTCCGGGACTGCTTATTTGGCATTGCCTTATTCGCAGCTAACCACCATATCTGGTGGACGTTCGCTATCCGCCACCTGCCACCCACCCAGTTGCTGAGACTCGCATCGGAATAAAGCTTCATAGAGGCTTCTACCGATGGGATAGTCAAAATCAAATAATTAAACGCTTTTCAGGCTCTGAAAAGCATAATAATACAAAATTTTGTGAAAATCATCTCTGGCTTAGTCTGTATAGAAAAGGAGTTTCAAACGAGTACTAGCATTGAAAGAGAATTTCTCAAGAAATCAAGTTTTGATCCCATAGTCGAAGTGAAATAATTAAAACCCTTTTCGGGCTCTGAAAAACATAATATGGCTTGGTCTGTAGAGAAAATGAGTTTCAAACGAGTAATAGCGTTGAACATGAATTTCTCGAGAAATCAAATTTTATACTTATAGTCAAAATGAAATTATCAAAACGCTTTTCATGATCTGAAATGCATAATAATGCAACATTTCTATGAAAATCATCTCTGGCTAGGCCTGTATAGAAAACGAGTTTCAAACAAGTACTAACATTGAACACGAATTTCTCGAAAAATCGAGTTTTGATCCCATAGTAAAAATGTGATAATTAAAACGCTTTTCAGGGTCTGAAAAGCATAATATTACAACATTTTTATGAAAATCATCTATGGCTTGGTCTGTAGAGAAAATGAGTTTCAAACGAGTAATAGCATTGAACGCGAATTTCTCGAAATATCAAGTTTTTAACCTATAGTCGAAATGTGATAATTTAAAAGTTTTTCAGGCTCTGAAAAGCATAACAATTCATCACTTTAAAGAGAATCATCTCTGTCTTGTTCTGTATAGAAAATCAGTTCCAAACGAGCACGGCATTGAACGTGAATTTCTTGACTAATCAGGTTTTGATAATATAGTCAAAATGTAAAAATTAAAACGCTTTTGAGGCTCTGAATAGCATAATAATTCAACATTTTAATTAAATTCTTCTCTGGCTTGTTCTGTAGAGAAAATGACTTTCAAACGAGAACTAGCATTGAACGTGAAATTCTCGAAAAATCAAGTTTTGAAGCCATTGTCGAAATGTAATAATTAAAACGCTTTTCCGTCTCTGAAAAGCACAGTAGAGCAACATTTTTATGAAAATCATTTCTGGCTTGGCCTGCATATGAAATGAGTTTCAAGTGAGTATTAGCATTGAACGCGAATTTCTCGAAAAATCAAGTTTTGATCATATTGTCGAAATGTAATAATAAAATCGCTTTTCAAACTCTGAAAAGCATAATAATACAAAATTTTTAAGAAAATCATGTTTGGCTGGTTCTCCATAGATAATGATTTTCAAGCGAGTTTTAGTTTTGAACGCGAATTTCTCGAAAAATCAAGTTTTGATGCTGTAGTCGATATGTCAGGCGCTGAGAAGCATAATAATACAACATTTTTGTGAAAATCATCTCTGGCTAGGTCTGTATAGAAAATGAGTTTCAAACGAGTAGCTACTAGCAATGAACACGTATTTCTCGAGAAATCAAATTTTGATATTATAGTCAAAATGTGATAATTTCAACGCTTCTCAGTCTCTCAAAAGCATAATAATACAATATATTTATGAAAATCATCTCTGGTTTTGTCTGTAGAGAAGATCAGTTTTATACGACTATTAGCATTGAACGCGAATTTCTAGAAAAATCAAGTTTTGATCCTATGGTCAAAATTTTTTACTCTTCTTCTTCTTCTTCTCCCCTATGCTCACTTAGGCATCGGGTCCTTTCAGCCACTTCTTGAAAGAAGTTCTATCCTGTGCCAGTATATTCACTTCGTCCTGTGTCTTCCCTCTCTTCTGTACCAGTCCATAAATGTACTGGTTCCAGTTCAACCTGGGTCGTCCCCTTCCTCTCTTTCCTTCTGGTCGGGCTTCAAATATTTGTTTCGGTTTACGCTCTTCCTCCATCATAATAAGATGTCCCAGCCAGCCTAATTCTCTCTTCTCGATTATTTCAATCAGTGGTTCCTGATTCAGGCATTCTCTTCTTATTGTTGTGTTTCGTATCATATCTCTCCTTGTCTTTCCTACAGTTTTTCTTAAGAATTTCATTTCAGTAGCAGTATGTCTGCTCTCCAATTTAATTTGAATTATCCAGCTTTCTGATCCATATAATAGCGTGGGGAGATAGACTGTTTTATATATTTTCATTTTTGTTTCTTTACTAATCTCCTATTTACATATAATAGTGTTACTAACATTATAGTACAGATTATTTGCTTTCTGAATTCTGTGATTAATTTCAGAGTCCATTTTCCCGTCCGCAGTTAGCATGGTTCCTACATATTCAAACTGTTCTACTTGTTCTAAGGTCTTATTATTCCAATGAATGCGCATCCTTGCTGGTTCTTGTTTAGTGAAGTGCACGACTTTCGTCTTGCTAACATTGATTTCCATCTTTCGTTCTTTGAATGCTCGGCCCCACTCTAGGACAGCATTTTGTAGGCTGTTGCTATCATTTGCTAGGTGAACAATATCATCAGCGTATACTAATGTTTTTAATTACCAATTTTACATTTTCTTGTTCTTCTTTTGCATTGCTTTATAATTTGCTCCATGAATAATATGAAAAGAAGAGGACTAAGTCCATCACCTTGTTTTACACCTTTTCTGATATTAAATTCGTTGGAGGATTGTCCATTTATTCTAACAGTTCCTTTAACGTTCTTATATAGACTTTGAATTATTCTAGTTAGTTTTGACGTTACTTGGAACTGATGAAGGGCCTTCCATATTTGTCCTCTTGCTACTCTGTCGAAGGCAGACTTTAAGTCAATAAAAGCTGTAAATATTTCCCCTCCTCTGCTTAGTATCTTCTCTATTGCGTTCCTCAGGGAGAAGATTAGATCTTGAGTTTGACGATGAGGCCTGAAACCTGCTTGCTCTTCTTCCAATTTATCTTCCACTTGTTGCCTTAATTTTTTTTCTATAATGTGTGAATATAGTTTCTGTGCCACTGGCGCTAAGCATAATGCTCTATAGTTTGAGCAATCGAGGGTACTTCCTTTTTTATGTATAGGAATTATTACATTCTGTTCCCAATCTTTTGGTATTCTCTCTGTTGCCCATATTAGTCTGTAAAAGTCCCATATTCATTTTTCTATTTCCTTTCCACAATATTTTATAAATTCTGGATGTATATTATCCCAACCGGGTGCTTTACCAGTTCTTAAGGATTTAATTGCTCTTGTACTTCTTTTAGTTGGATTTCTCCCTCAGCTTCCACGTTCTCATTTTCCTCCCTCATGGGTCTTTCCTCATACAATTCCTCTTCTTCTTCTCAAAACGTTTCCGCATAATATTCATTCCACGTATCTAAAACTTCCTTCATATTGGTTTTCACCTCGTTATTCTTGTTTTTGATATTCCTTATTTTCTTTCCTCGTTTTCCTTTCAGATTTTTCAACACATGCTAAAATTTTCTTGGATTATTTTTATGATTTTCTTCTATTTCCTTTCCAAATTGTTCCCAGGTTTCTTTCTCCGCTGTTCTCACTATCCGTTTTGCTGTATCTCTTGCCTGTATATAAGCTTCTTTGTCCTCCATTCTTTTGGTCTTTAAGTATTTTAGCCACGCTTTCTTTTTAATTGCAACTTTTTCTTTCACATTTTTGCTCCACCGTCTTGTCTGCTTCTCTTTATTGGTTATCTTTACTATTCCACATATTTCTGTTGCAACTTTCTTTCATTACTTTCCATATATTTTCCACATTCCATTCTTGTCCATGGTTTTGTTCTTTATCCCTAAGTTTTTCTTTCAGTTTCCTCTGAAACTCCTTTCTTTTATTTTGGGTTTCTAATGTTGATGTTTTAAGTTTAGTAAGATTTATCTTAATTGGTGCAGGTAGTGGTTTGAATCGTGTCGTCATTACTAGTAGTCTATGTTGAGTACTGAGCTCGGCGCTGCGAAAAACTCTTACATCCATTACATCATAATGGGTGTTTTTTTGTATATACGCAGTAATCTATTGTGCTCTGTGCTCCTCAAAGGTAATTTGATGTATTCTCTTATGCGGGAAGAAGGAGTTTCCGATGCGTAGCTCGTTATCAATACAGAACTCCAGCATTTTATCTCCATTGCTGTTTCGGGTCTTTTCAGCACCATACCTTCCCAAACTTCCATGTCCTCGTCTAATTTCATTTCCCACTCTAGCATTCCAATCTCCCATTATAATAACGTTTTCCGTTACATTTCTAGCCTTATCTAATATTTGTTGGTGGGAGTTGTAATATTGTTCTTTTTCTAGTTCATCTTTATCCTCTGTAGGAGCGTATTCTTGTATAATGGCAATCCTACGGGTTAAATCCAATTCCAAATTCAGTCTTATTATCATAGAGTTAACTGCTTTCCAGTCAGTTACTCTAGTGTTCAGTCTTTCGCTAATAATAATTCCCACACCTTCTTTTGCACAGCTCCTTCCTTCTACTCCTTCTACTCCTTAGAACGTATCCATTTTCCATGTCAACCTCTCCTGATCCTTTCTTTTTGACTTCACTAATTCCTAATATTTCTAGTTTGTATTTCTCCATTTCCTTTACAATCTCCACTTCCTTTCCTGAGAGGGAGGTTCCAAATCTCATAGTCCGTTTTACCTTGCATTGTCGTCGTTGTTTACTCTGTTCGGCTTCCATTCCTGTGTTTCTCTGAATATGTATTTATTTCACTTCATGTGGGTTATTAGCCCTACGATGAAGCTAGGGCAGTGGGAGGAGTGCTCCCTTTAAGCCTATGCCCTTGCTTGGTTTTCTTTCTGGGTATGCTCCCATAGCCTTCGGGTCAAAACCCTTACCACAAGGCAGTGGGGTTGTAGCTCTTCCGCCTCTTAGGATGTTGGGACTCTACAATCTTTTCCATCCCTAGAGCCGTTGGCCGGTTTTCTGTTAGAGTTCCTTCCCTTAGTCCTTGGGGGTTCCCTACCCTACCTTCAAGGCAGTAGGGGCAGTGCTCATTTAATGGCGGCACTTCCTCGCCATGTCACAATGCTGTCATTGGGCTTTTCTGGGTTCTTATTGAGTACGGACTTGCCAAAGACCATCCTCCCCAGGCCCTGTTAGCATTGTCGCCTCGGTCCGGGACTGCTTATTTGGCATTGCCTTATTCGCAGCTAACCACCATATCTGGTGGACGTTCGCTATCCGCCACCTGCGACCCGCCCAGTTGCTGAGACTCGCATCGGAATAAAGCTTCATAGAGGCTTCTACCGATGGGATAGTCAAAATCAAATAATTAAACGCTTTTCAGGCTCTGAAAAGCATAATAATACAAAATTTTGTGAAAATCATCTCTGGCTTAGTCTGTATAGAAAAGGAGTTTCAAACGAGTACTAGCATTGAAAGAGAATTTCTCAAGAAATCAAGTTTTGATCCCATAGTCGAAGTGAAATAATTAAAACCCTTTTCGGGCTCTGAAAAACATAATATGGCTTGGTCTGTAGAGAAAATGAGTTTCAAACGAGTAATAGCGTTGAACATGAATTTCTCGAGAAATCAAATTTTTTACTTATAGTCAAAATGAAATTATCAAAACGCTTTTCATGATCTGAAATGCATAATAATGCAACATTTCTATGAAAATCATCTCTGGCTAGGCCTGTATAGAAAACGAGTTTCAAACAAGTACTAACATTGAACACGAATTTCTCGAAAAATCGAGTTTTGATCCCATAGTAAAAATGTGATAATTAAAACGCTTTTCAGGGTCTGAAAAGCATAATATTACAACATTTTTATGAAAATCATCTATGGCTTGGTCTGTAGAGAAAATGAGTTTCAAACGAGTAATAGCATTGAACGCGAATTTCTCGAAATATCAAGTTTTTAACCTATAGTCGAAATGTGATAATTTAAAAGTTTTTCAGGCTCTGAAAAGCATAACAATTCATCACTTTAAAGAGAATCATCTCTGTCTTGTTCTGTATAGAAAATCAGTTCCAAACGAGCACGGCATTGAACGTGAATTTCTTGATTAATCAGGTTTTGATAATATAGTCAAAATGTAAAAATTAAAACGCTTTTGAGGCTCTGAATAGCATAATAATTCAACATTTTAATTAAATTCTTCTCTGGCTTGTTCTGTAGAGAAAATGACTTTCAAACGAGAACTAGCATTGAACGTGAAATTCTCGAAAAATCAAGTTTTGAAGCCATTGTCGAAATGTAATAATTAAAACGCTTTTCCGTCTCTGAAAAGCACAGTAGAGCAACATTTTTATGAAAATCATTTCTGGCTTGGCCTGCATATGAAATGAGTTTCAAGTGAGTATTAGCATTGAACGCGAATTTCTCGAAAAATCAAGTTTTGATCATATTGTCGAAATGTAATAATAAAATCGCTTTTCAAACTCTGAAAAGCATAATAATACAAAATTTTTAAGAAAATCATGTTTGGCTGGTTCTCTATAAATAATGATTTTCAAGCGAGTTTTAGCTTTGAACGCGAATTTCTCGAAAAATCAAGTTTTGATGCTGTAGTCGATATGTCAGGCGCTGAGAAGCATAATAATACAACATTTTTGTGAAAATCATCTCTGGCTAGGTCTGTATAGAAAATGAATTTCAAACGAGTAGCTACTAGCAATGAACACGTATTTCTCGAGAAATCAAATTTTGTTATTATAGTCAAAATGTGATAATTTCAACGCTTCTCAGTCTCTCAAAAGCATAATAATACAATATATTTATGAAAATAATCTCAGGTTTTGTCTGTAGAGAAGATCAGCTTTATACGATTATTAGCATTGAACGCGAATTTCTAGAAAAATCAAGTTTTGATCCTATGGTCAAAATTTTTTACTCTTCTTCTTCTTCTTTTGCCTTATGCTCACTTAGGCATCGGGTCCTTTCACCCACTTCTTGAAAGAAGTTCTATCCTGTGCCAGTCTTTTCACTTCGTCCTGTGTCTTCCCTCTCTTCTGTACCAGTCCATAAATGTACTGGTTCCGGTTCAACCTGGGTCGTCCCCTTCCTCTCATTCCTTCTGGTCGGGCTTCAAATATTTGTTTCGGTTTACGCTCTTCCTCCATCATAATAAGATGTCCCAGCCAGCCTAATTCTCCCTTCTCGATGATTTCAATCAGTGGTTCATGATTCAAGCATTCTCTTCTTATTGTTGTGTTTCGTATCATATCTCTCCTTGTCTTTCCTACAGTTTTTCTTAAGAATTTCATTTCAGTAGCAGTATGTCTGCTCTCCAATTTAATTTGCATTATCCAGCTTTCTGATCCATATAATAGCGTGGGGAGATAGACTGTTTTATATATTTTCATTTTTGTTTCTTTACTAATCTGCTATTTAAATATAATAGTGTTACTAACATTATAGTACAGATTATTTGCTTTCTGAATTCTGTGATTAATTTCAGAGTCCATTTTCCCGTCCGCAGTTAGCATGGTTCCTAAATATTCAAACTGTTCTACTTGTTCTAAGGTCTTATTATTCCAATGAATGCGCAACCTTGCTGGTTCTTGTTTAGTGAAGTGCACGACTTTCGTCTTGCTAACATTGATTTCCATCTTTCGTTCTTTGAATGCTCGGCCCCACTCTAGGACAGCATTTTGTAGGCTGTTGCTATCTTTTGCTAGGTGAACAATATCATCAGCGTATACTAATGTTTTTAATTACCAATTTTACATTTTCTTGTTCTTCTCTTGCATTGCTTTATAATTTGCTCCATGAATAATATGAAAAGAAGAGGACATCACCTTGTTTTACACCTTTTCTGATATTAAATTCGTTGGAGGATTGTCCATTTATTCTAACAATTCCTTTAACGTTCTTATATAGACTTTGAATTATTCTAGTTAGTTTTGACGTTACTTGGAACTGATGAAGGGCCTTCCATATTTGTCCTCTTGCTACTCTGTCGAAGGCAGACTTTAAGTCAATAAAAGCTGTAAATATTTCCCCTCCTCTGCTTAGTATCTTCTCTATTGCGTTCCTCAGGGAGAAGATTAGTTCTTGAGTTTGACGATGAGGCCTGAAACCTGCTTGCTCTTCTTCCAATTTATCTTCCACTTGTTGCCTTCATTTTTTTTCTATAATGTGTGAATATAGTTTCTGGGCCACTGGCGCTAAGCATATTGCTCTATAGTTTGAGCAATCGAGGGTACTTCCTTTTTTATGTATAGGAATTATTACATTCTGTTCCCAATCTTTTGGTATTCTCTCTGTTGCCCATATTAGTCTGTAAAAGTCCCATATTCATTTTTCTATTTCCTTTCCACTATATTTTATAAATTCTGGATGTATATTATCCCAACCGGGTGCTTTTCCAGTTCTTAAGGATTTAATTGCCTCTTGTACTTCTTTTAGTTGGATTTCTCCCTCAGCTTTCACGTTCTCATTTTCCTCCCTCATGGGTCTTTCCTCATACAATTCCTCTTCTTCTTCTCAAAACGTTTCCGCATAATAATCATTCCACGTATCTAAAACTTCCTTCATATTGGTTTCACCTCGTTATTCTTGTTTTTGATATTCCTTATTTTCTTTCCTCGTTTTCCTTTCAGATTTTTCAACACATGCTAAAATTTTCTTGGATTATTTTTATGATTTTCTTCTATTTCCTTTCCAAATTGTTCCCAGGTTTCTTTCTCCGCTGTTCTCACTATCCGTTTTGCTGTATCTCTTGCCTGTATATAAGCTTCTTTGTCCTCCATTCTTTTGGTCTTTAAGTATTTTAGCCACGCTTTCTTTTTAATTGCAACTTTTTCTTTCACATTTTTGCTCCACCATCTTGTCTGCTTCTTTTTATTGGTTATCTTTACTATTCCACATATTTCTGTTGCAACTTTCTTTCATTACTTTCCATATATTTTCCACATTCCATTCTTGTCCATGGTTTTGTTCTTTTTCTCTAAGTTTTTCTTTCAGTTTCCTCTGAAACTCCTTTCTTTTATTTTGGGTTTCTAATGTTGATATTTTAAGTTTAGTAAGATTTATCTTAATTGGTGCAGGTAGTGGTTTGAATCGTGTCGTCATTACTAGTAGTCTATGTTGAGTACTGAGCTCGGCGCTGCGAAAAACTCTTACATCCATTACATCATAATGGGTGTTTTTTTGTATATACGCAGTAATCTATTGTGCTCTGTGCTCCTCAAAGGTAATTTGATGTATTCTTTTATGCGGGAAGAAGGAGTTTCCGATGCGTAGCTCGTTATCAATACAGAACTCCAGCATTTTATCTCCATTGCTGTTTCGGGTCTTTTCAGCACCATACCTTCCCAAACTTCCATGTCCTCGTCTAATTTCATTTCCCACTCTAGCGTTCCAATCTCCCATTATAATAACGTTTTCCGTTACATTTCTAGCCTTATCTAATATTTGTTGGTGGGAGTTGTAATATTGTTCTTTTTCTAGTTCATCTTTATCCTCTGTAGGAGCGTATACTTGTATAATGGCAATCCTACGGGTTAAATCCAATTCCCAATTCAGTCTTATTATCATAGAGTTAACTGCTTTCCAGTCAGTTACTCTAGTGTTCAGTCTTTCGCTAATAATAATTCCCACACCTTCTTTTGCACAGCTCCTTCCTTCTACTCCTTCTACTCCTTAGAACGTATCCATTTTCCATGTCAACCTCTCCTGATCCTTTCTTTTTGACTTCAGTAATTCCTAATATTTCTAGTTTGTATTTCTCCATTTCCTTTACAATCTCCACTTCCTTTCTTGAGAGGGAGGTTCCAAATCTCATAGTCCGTTTTACCTTGCATTGTCGTCGTTGTTTACTCTGTTCGGCTTCCATTCCTGTGTTTCTCTCAATATGTATTTATTTCACTTCATGTGGGTTATTAGCCCTACGATGAAGCTAGGGCAGTGGGAGGAGTGCTCCCTTTAAGCCTATGCCCTTGCTTGGTTTTCTTTCTGGGTATGCTCCCATAGCCTTCGGGTCAAAACCCTTACCACAAGGCAGTGGGGTTGTAGCTCTTCCGCCTCTTAGGATGTTGGGACTCTACAATCTTTTCCATCCCTAGAGCCGTTGGCCGGTTTTCTGTTAGAGTTCCTTCCCTTAGTCCTTGGGGGTTCCCTACCCTACCTTCAAGGCAGTAGGGGCAGTGCTCATTTAATGGCGGCACTTCCTCGCCATGTCACAATGCTGTCATTGGGCTTTTCTGGGTTCTTATTGAGTACGGACTTGCCAAAGACCATCCTCCCCAGGCCCTGTTAGCATTGTCGCCTCGGTCCGGGACTGCTTATTTGGCATTGCCTTATTCGCAGCTAACCACCATATCTGGTGGACGTTCGCTATCCGCCACCTGCGACCCGCCCAGTTGCTGAGACTCGCATCGGAATAAAGCTTCATAGAGGCTTCTACCGATGGGATAGTCAAAATCAAATAATTAAACGCTTTTCAGGCTCTGAAAAGCATAATAATACAAAATTTTGTGAAAATCATCTCTGGCTTAGTCTGTACTGTTCAAACGAGTACTAGCATTGAAAGAGAATTTCTCAAGAAATCAAGTTTTGATCCCATAGTCGAAGTGAAATAATTAAAACCCTTTTCGGGCTCTGAAAAACATAATATGGCTTGGTCTGTAGAGAAAATGAGTTTCAAACGAGTAATAGCGTTGAACATGAATTTCTCGAGAAATCAAATTTTTTACTTATAGTCAAAATGAAATTATCAAAACGCTTTTCATGATCTGAAATGCATAATAATGCAACATTTCTATGAAAATCATCTCTGGCTAGGCCTGTATAGAAAACGAGTTTCAAACAAGTACTAACATTGAACACGAATTTCTCGAAAAATCGAGTTTTGATCCCATAGTAAAAATGTGATAATTAAAACGCTTTTCAGGGTCTGAAAAGCATAATATTACAACATTTTTATGAAAATCATCTATGGCTTGGTCTGTAGAGAAAATGAGTTTCAAACGAGTAATAGCATTGAACGCGAATTTCTCGAAATATCAAGTTTTTAACCTATAGTCGAAATGTGATAATTTAAAAGTTTTTCAGGCTCTGAAAAGCATAACAATTCATCACTTTAAAGAGAATCATCTCTGTCTTGTTCTGTATAGAAAATCAGTTCCAAACGAGCACGGCATTGAACGTGAATTTCTTGATTAATCAGGTTTTGATAATATAGTCAAAATGTAAAAATTAAAACGCTTTTGAGGCTCTGAATAGCATAATAATTCAACATTTTAATTAAATTCTTCTCTGGCTTGTTCTGTAGAGAAAATGACTTTCAAACGAGAACTAGCATTGAACGTGAAATTCTCGAAAAATCAAGTTTTGAAGCCATTGTCGAAATGTAATAATTAAAACGCTTTTCCGTCTCTGAAAAGCACAGTAGAGCAACATTTTTATGAAAATCATTTCTGGCTTGGCCTGCATATGAAATGAGTTTCAAGTGAGTATTAGCATTGAACGCGAATTTCTCGAAAAATCAAGTTTTGATCATATTGTCGAAATGTAATAATAAAATCGCTTTTCAAACTCTGAAAAGCATAATAATACAAAATTTTTAAGAAAATCATGTTTGGCTGGTTCTCTATAAATAATGATTTTCAAGCGAGTTTTAGCTTTGAACGCGAATTTCTCGAAAAATCAAGTTTTGATGCTGTAGTCGATATGTCAGGCGCTGAGAAGCATAATAATACAACATTTTTGTGAAAATCATCTCTGGCTAGGTCTGTATAGAAAATGAATTTCAAACGAGTAGCTACTAGCAATGAACACGTATTTCTCGAGAAATCAAATTTTGATATTATAGTCAAAATGTGATAATTTCAACGCTTCTCAGTCTCTCAAAAGCATAATAATACAATATATTTATGAAAATAATCTCTGGTTTTGTCTGTAGAGATGATCAGCTTTATACGATTATTAGCATTGAACGCGAATTTCTAGAAAAATCAAGTTTTGATCCTATGGTCAAAATTTTTTACTCTTCTTCTTCTTCTTTTGCCTTATGCTCACTTAGGCATCGGGTCCTTTCACCCACTTCTTGAAAGAAGTTCTATCCTGTGCCAGTCTTTTCACTTCGTCCTGTGTCTTCCCTCTCTTCTGTACCAGTCCATAAATGTACTGGTTCCGGTTCAACCTGGGTCGTCCCCTTCCTCTCTTTCCTTCTGGTCGGGCCTCAAATATTTGTTTCGGTTTACGCTCTTCCTCCATCATAATAAGATGTCCCAGCCAGCCTAATTCTCTCTTCTCGATGATTTCAATCAGTGGTTCATGATTCAAGCATTCTCTTCTTATTGTTGTGTTTCGTATCATATCTCTCCTTGTCTTTCCTACAGTTTTTCTTAAGAATTTCATTTCAGTAGCAGTATGTCTGCTCTCCAATTTAATTTGCATTATCCAGCTTTCTGATCCATATAATAGCGTGGGGAGATAGACTGTTTTATATATTTTCATTTTTGTTTCTTTACTAATCTCCTATTTACATATAATAGTGTTACTAACATTATAGTACAGATTATTTGCTTTCTGAATTCTGTGATTAATTTCAGAGTCCATTTTCCCGTCCGCAGTTAGCATGGTTCCTAAATATTCAAACTGTTCTACTTGTTCTAAGGTCTTATTATTCCAATGAATGCGCAACCTTGCTGGTTCTTGTTTAGTGAAGTGCACGACTTTCGTCTTGCTAACATTGATTTCCATCTTTCGTTCTTTGAATGCTCGGCCCCACTCTAGGACAGCATTTTGTAGGCTGTTGCTATCTTTTGCTAGGTGAACAATATCATCAGCGTATACTAATGTTTTTAATTACCAATTTTACATTTTCTTGTTCTTCTCTTGCATTGCTTTATAATTTGCTCCATGAATAATATGAAAAGAAGAGGACATCACCTTGTTTTACACCTTTTCTGATATTAAATTCGTAGGAGGATTGTCCATTTATTCTAACAGTTCCTTTAACGTTCTTATATAGACTTTGAATTATTCTAGTTAGTTTTGACGTTACTTGGAACTGATGAAGGGCCTTCCATATTTGTCCTCTTGCTACTCTGTCGAAGGCAGACTTTAAGTCAATAAAAGCTGTAAATATTTCCCCTCCTCTGCTTAGTATCTTCTCTATTGCGTTCCTCAGTGAGAAGATTAGTTCTTGAGTTTGACGATGAGGCCTGAAACCTGCTTGCTCTTCTTCCAATTTATCTTCCACTTGTTGCCTTCATTTTTTTTCTATAATGTGTGAATATAGTTTCTGGGCCACTGGCGCTAAGCATATTGCTCTATAGTTTGAGCAATCGAGGGTACTTCCTTTTTTATGTATAGGAATTATTACATTCTGTTCCCAATCTTTTGGTATTCTCTCTGTTGCCCATATTAGTCTGTAAAAGTCCCATATTCATTTTTCTATTTCCTATCCACTATATTTTATAAATTCTGGATGTATATTATCCCAACCGGGTGCTTTTCCAGTTCTTAAGGATTTAATTGCCTCTTGTACTTCTTTTAGTTGGATTTCTCCCTCAGCTTTCACGTTCTCATTTTCCTCCCTCATGGGTCTTTCCTCATACAATTCCTCTTCTTCTTCTCAAAACGTTTCCGCATAATATTCATTCCACGTATCTAAAACTTCCTTCATATTGGTTTCACCTCGTTATTCTTGTTTTTGATATTCCTTATTTTCTTTCCTCGTTTTCCTTTCAGATTTTTCAACACATGCTAAAATTTTCTTGGATTATTTTTATGATTTTCTTCTATTTCCTTTCCAAATTGTTCCCAGGTTTCTTTCTCCGCTGTTCTCACAATCCGTTTTGCTGTATCTCTTGCCTGTATATAAGCTTCTTTGTCCTCCATTCTTTTGGTCTTTAAGTATTTTAGCCACGCTTTCTTTTTAATTGCAACTTTTTCTTTCACATTTTTGCTCCACCATCTTGTCTGCTTCTTTTTATTGGTTATCTTTACTATTCCACATATTTCTGTTGCAACTTTCTTTCATTACTTTCCATATATTTTCCACATTCCATTCTTGTCCATGGTTTTGTTCTTTTTCTCTAAGTTTTTCTTTCAGTTTCCTCTGAAACTCCTTTCTTTTATTTTGGGTTTCTAATGTTGATATTTTAAGTTTAGTAAGATTTATCTTAATTGGTGCAGGTAGTGGTTTGAATCGTGTCGTCATTACTAGTAGTCTATGTTGAGTACTGAGCTCGGCGCTGCGAAAAACTCTTACATCCATTACATCATAATGGGTGTTTTTTTGTATATACGCAGTAATCTATTGTGCTCTGTGCTCCTCAAAGGTAATTTGATGTATTCTTTTATGCGGGAAGAAGGAGTTTCCGATGCGTAGCTCGTTATCAATACAGAACTCCAGCATTTTATCTCCATTGCTGTTTCGGGTCTTTTCAGCACCATACCTTCCCAAACTTCCATGTCCTCGTCTAATTTCATTTCCCACTCTAGCATTCCAATCTCCCATTATAATAACGTTTTCCGTTACATTTCTAGCCTTATCTAATATTTGTTGGTGGGAGTTGTAATATTGTTCTTTTTCTAGTTCATCTTTATCCTCTGTAGGAGCGTATACTTGTATAATGGCAATCCTACGGGTTAAATCCAATTCCCAATTCAGTCTTATTATCATAGAGTTAACTGCTTTCCAGTCAGTTACTCTAGTGTTCAGTCTTTCGCTAATAATAATTCCCACACCTTCTTTTGCACAGCTCCTTCCTTCTACTCCTTCTACTCCTTAGAACGTATCCATTTTCCATGTCAACCTCTCCTGATCCTTTCTTTTTGACTTCAGTAATTCCTAATATTTCTAGTTTGTATTTCTCCATTTCCTTTACAATCTCCACTTCCTTTCTTGAGAGGGAGGTTCCAAATCTCATAGTCCGTTTTACCTTGCATTGTCGTCGTTGTTTACTCTGTTCGGCTTCCATTCCTGTGTTTCTCTCAATATGTATTTATTTCACTTCATGTGGGTTATTAGCCCTACGATGAAGCTAGGGCAGTGGGAGGAGTGCTCCCTTTAAGCCTATGCCCTTGCTTGGTTTTCTTTCTGGGTATGCTCCCATAGCCTTCGGGTCAAAACCCTTACCACAAGGCAGTGGGGTTGTAGCTCTTCCGCCTCTTAGGATGTTGGGACTCTACAATCTTTTCCATCCCTAGAGCCGTTGGCCGGTTTTCTGTTAGAGTTCCTTCCCTTAGTCCTTGGGGGTTCCCTACCCTACCTTCAAGGCAGTAGGGGCAGTGCTCATTTAATGGCGGCACTTCCTCGCCATGTCACAATGCTGTCATTGGGCTTTTCTGGGTTCTTATTGAGTACGGACTTGCCAAAGACCATCCTCCCCAGGCCCTGTTAGCATTGTCGCCTCGGTCCGGGACTGCTTATTTGGCATTGCCTTATTCGCAGCTAACCACCATATCTGGTGGACGTTCGCTATCCGCCACCTGCGACCCGCCCAGTTGCTGAGACTCGCATCGGAATAAAGCTTCATAGAGGCTTCTACCGATGGGATAGTCAAAATCAAATAATTAAACGCTTTTCAGGCTCTGAAAAGCATAATAATACAACATTTTGTGAAAATCATCTCTGGCTTAGTCTGTATAGAAAAGGAGTTTCAAACGAGTACTAGCATTGAAAGAGAATTTCTCAAGAAATCAAGTTTTGATCCCATAGTCGAAGTGAAATAATTAAAACCCTTTTCGGGCTCTGAAAAACATAATATGGCTTGGTCTGTAGAGAAAATGAGTTTCAAACGAGTAATAGCGTTGAACATGAATTTCTCGAGAAATCAAATTTTTTACTTATAGTCAAAATGAAATTATCAAAACGCTTTTCATGATCTGAAATGCATAATAATGCAACATTTCTATGAAAATCATCTCTGGCTAGGCCTGTATAGAAAACGAGTTTCAAACAAGTACTAACATTGAACACGAATTTCTCGAAAAATCGAGTTTTGATCCCATAGTAAAAATGTGATAATTAAAACGCTTTTCAGGGTCTGAAAAGCATAATATTACAACATTTTTATGAAAATCATCTATGGCTTGGTCTGTAGAGAAAATGAGTTTCAAACGAGTAATAGCATTGAACGCGAATTTCTCGAAATATCAAGTTTTTAACCTATAGTCGAAATGTGATAATTTAAAAGTTTTTCAGGCTCTGAAAAGCATAACAATTCATCACTTTAAAGAGAATCATCTCTGTCTTGTTCTGTATAGAAAATCAGTTCCAAACGAGCACGGCATTGAACGTGAATTTCTTGACTAATCAGGTTTTGATAATATAGTCAAAATGTAAAAATTAAAACGCTTTTGAGGCTCTGAATAGCATAATAATTCAACATTTTAATTAAATTCTTCTCTGGCTTGTTCTGTAGAGAAAATGACTTTCAAACGAGAACTAGCATTGAACGTGAAATTCTCGAAAAATCAAGTTTTGAAGCCATTGTCGAAATGTAATAATTAAAACGCTTTTCCGTCTCTGAAAAGCACAGTAGAGCAACATTTTTATGAAAATCATTTCTGGCTTGGCCTGCATATGAAATGAGTTTCAAGTGAGTATTAGCATTGAACGCGAATTTCTCGAAAAATCAAGTTTTGATCATATTGTCGAAATGTAATAATAAAATCGCTTTTCAAACTCTGAAAAGCATAATAATACAAAATTTTTAAGAAAATCATGTTTGGCTGGTTCTCTATAAATAATGATTTTCAAGCGAGTTTTAGCTTTGAACGCGAATTTCTCGAAAAATCAAGTTTTGATGCTGTAGTCGATATGTCAGGCGCTGAGAAGCATAATAATACAACATTTTTGTGAAAATCATCTCTGGCTAGGTCTGTATAGAAAATGAATTTCAAACGAGTAGCTACTAGCAATGAACACGTATTTCTCGAGAAATCAAATTTTGATATTATAGTCAAAATGTGATAATTTCAACGCTTCTCAGTCTCTCAAAAGCATAATAATACAATATATTTATGAAAATAATCTCTGGTTTTGTCTGTAGAGAAGATCAGCTTTATACGATTATTAGCATTGAACGTGAATTTCTAGAAAAATCAAGTTTTGATCCTATGGTCAAAATTTTTTACTCTTCTTCTTCTTCTTTTGCCTTATGCTCACTTAGGCATCGGGTCCTTTCACCCACTTCTTGAAAGAAGTTCTATCCTGTGCCAGTCTTTTCACTTCGTCCTGTGTCTTCCCTCTCTTCTGTACCAGTCCATAAATGTACTGGTTCCGGTTCAACCTGGGTTGTCCCCTTCCTCTCTTTCCTTCTGGTCGGGCCTCAAATATTTGTTTCGGTTTACGCTCTTCCTCCATCATAATAAGATGTCCCAGCCAGCCTAATTCTCTCTTCTCGATGATTTCAATCAGTGGTTCATGATTCAAGCATTCTCTTCTTATTGTTGTGTTTCGTATCATATCTCTCCTTGTCTTTCCTACAGTTTTTCTTAAGAATTTCATTTCAGTAGCAGTATGTCTGCTCTCCAATTTAATTTGCATTATCCAGCTTTCTGATCCATATAATAGCGTGGGGAGATAGACTGTTTTATATATTTTCATTTTTGTTTCTTTACTAATCTGCTATTTAAATATAATAGTGTTACTAACATTATAGTACAGATTATTTGCTTTCTGAATTCTGTGATTAATTTCAGAGTCCATTTTCCCGTCCGCAGTTAGCATGGTTCCTAAATATTCAAACTGTTCTACTTGTTCTAAGGTCTTATTATTCCAATGAATGCGCATCCTTGCTGGTTCTTGTTTAGTGAAGTGCACGACTTTCGTCTTGCTAACATTGATTTCCATCTTTCGTTCTTTGAATGCTCGGCCCCACTCTAGGACAGCATTTTGTAGGCTGTTGCTATCATTTGCTAGGTGAACAATATCATCAGCGTATACTAATGTTTTTAATTACCAATTTTACATTTTCTTGTTCTTCTTTTGCATTGCTTTATAATTTGCTCCATGAATAATATGAAAAGAAGAGGACTAAGTCCATCACCTTGTTTTACACCTTTTCTGATATTAAATTCGTTGGAGGATTGTCCATTTATTCTAACAGTTCCTTTAACGTTCTTATATAGACTTTGAATTATTCTAGTTAGTTTTGACGTTACTTGGAACTGATGAAGGGCCTTCCATATTTGTCCTCTTGCTACTCTGTCGAAGGCAGACTTTAAGTCAATAAAAGCTGTAAATATTTCCCCTCCTCTGCTTAGTATCTTCTCTATTGCGTTCCTCAGGGAGAAGATTAGATCTTGAGTTTGACGATGAGGCCTGAAACCTGCTTGCTCTTCTTCCAATTTATCTTCCACTTGTTGCCTTAAATTTTTTTCTATAATGTGTGAATATAGTTTCTGTGCCACTGGCGCTAAGCATAATGCTCTATAGTTTGAGCAATCGAGGGTACTTCCTTTTTTATGTATAGGAATTATTACATTCTGTTCCCAATCTTTTGGTATTCTCTCTGTTGCCCATATTAGTCTGTAAAAGTCCCATATTCATTTTTCTATTTCCTTTCCACAATATTTTATAAATTCTGGATGTATATTATCCCAACCGGGTGCTTTACCAGTTCTTAAGGATTTAATTGCTCTTGTACTTCTTTTAGTTGGATTTCTCCCTCAGCTTCCACGTTCTCATTTTCCTCCCTCATGGGTCTTTCCTCATACAATTCCTCTTCTTCTTCTCAAAACGTTTCCGCATAATATTCATTCCACGTATCTAAAACTTCCTTCATATTGGTTTTCACCTCGTTATTCTTGTTTTTGATATTCCTTATTTTCTTTCCTCGTTTTCCTTTCAGATTTTTCAACACATGCTAAAATTTTCTTGGATTATTTTTATGATTTTCTTCTATTTCCTTTCCAAATTGTTCCCAGGTTTCTTTCTCCGCTGTTCTCACTATCCGTTTTGCTGTATCTCTTGCCTGTATATAAGCTTCTTTGTCCTCCATTCTTTTGGTCTTTAAGTATTTTAGCCACGCTTTCTTTTTAATTGCAACTTTTTCTTTCACATTTTTGCTCCACCGTCTTGTCTGCTTCTTTTTATTGGTTATCTTTACTATTCCACATATTTCTGTTGCAACTTTCTTTCATTACTTTCCATATATTTTCCACATTCCATTCTTGTCCATGGTTTTGTTCTTTTTCTCTAAGTTTTTCTTTCAGTTTCCTCTGAAACTCCTTTCTTTTATTTTGGGTTTCTAATGTTGATATTTTAAGTTTAGTAAGATTTATCTTAATTGGTGCAGGTAGTGGTTTGAATCGTGTCGTCATTACTAGTAGTCTATGTTGAGTACTGAGCTTGGCGCTGCGAAAAACTCTTACATCCATTACATCATAATGGGTGTTTTTTTGTATATACGCAGTAATCTATTGTGCTCTGTGCTCCTCAAAGGTAATTTGATGTATTCTCTTATGCGGGAAGAAGGAGTTTCCGATGCGTAGCTCGTTATCAATACAGAACTCCAGCATTTTATCTCCATTGCTGTTTCGGGTCTTTTCAGCACCATACCTTCCCAAACTTCCATGTCCTCGTCTAATTTCATTTCCCACTCTAGCATTCCAATCTCCCATTATAATAACGTTTTCCGTTACATTTCTAGCCTTATCTAATATTTGTTGGTGGGAGTTGTAATATTGTTCTTTTTCTAGTTCATCTTTATCCTCTGTAGGAGCGTATTCTTGTATAATGGCAATCCTACGGGTTAAATCCAATTCCAAATTCAGTCTTATTATCATAGAGTTAACTGCTTTCCAGTCAGTTACTCTAGTGTTCAGTCTTTCGCTAATAATAATTCCCACACCTTCTTTTGCACAGCTCCTTCCTTCTACTCCTTCTACTCCTTAGAACGTATCCATTTTCCATGTCAACCTCTCCTGATCCTTTCTTTTTGACTTCACTAATTCCTAATATTTCTAGTTTGTATTTCTCCATTTCCTTTACAATCTCCACTTCCTTTCCTGAGAGGGAGGTTCCAAATCTCATAGTCCGTTTTACCTTGCATTGTCGTCGTTGTTTACTCTGTTCGGCTTCCATTCCTGTGTTTCTCTGAATATGTATTTATTTCACTTCATGTGGGTTATTAGCCCTACGATGAAGCTAGGGCAGTGGGAGGAGTGCTCCCTTTAAGCCTATGCCCTTGCTTGGTTTTCTTTCTGGGTATGCTCCCATAGCCTTCGGGTCAAAACCCTTACCACAAGGCAGTGGGGTTGTAGCTCTTCCGCCTCTTAGGATGTTGGGACTCTACAATCTTTTCCATCCCTAGAGCCGTTGGCCGGTTTTCTGTTAGAGTTCCTTCCCTTAGTCCTTGGGGGTTCCCTACCCTACCTTCAAGGCAGTAGGGGCAGTGCTCATTTAATGGCGGCACTTCCTCGCCATGTCACAATGCTGTCATTGGGCTTTTCTGGGTTCTTATTGAGTACGGACTTGCCAAAGACCATCCTCCCCAGGCCCTGTTAGCATTGTCGCCTCGGTCCGGGACTGCTTATTTGGCATTGCCTTATTCGCAGCTAACCACCATATCTGGTGGACGTTCGCTATCCGCCACCTGCGACCCGCCCAGTTGCTGAGACTCGCATCGGAATAAAGCTTCATAGAGGCTTCTACCGATGGGATAGTCAAAATCAAATAATTAAACGCTTTTCAGGCTCTGAAAAGCATAATAATACAAAATTTTGTGAAAATCATCTCTGGCTTAGTCTGTATAGAAAAGGAGTTTCAAACGAGTACTAGCATTGAAAGAGAATTTCTCAAGAAATCAAGTTTTGATCCCATAGTCGAAGTGAAATAATTAAAACCCTTTTCGGGCTCTGAAAAACATAATATGGCTTGGTCTGTAGAGAAAATGAGTTTCAAACGAGTAATAGCGTTGAACATGAATTTCTCGAGAAATCAAATTTTTTACTTATAGTCAAAATGAAATTATCAAAACGCTTTTCATGATCTGAAATGCATAATAATGCAACATTTCTATGAAAATCATCTCTGGCTAGGCCTGTATAGAAAACGAGTTTCAAACAAGTACTAACATTGAACACGAATTTCTCGAAAAATCGAGTTTTGATCCCATAGTAAAAATGTGATAATTAAAACGCTTTTCAGGGTCTGAAAAGCATAATATTACAACATTTTTATGAAAATCATCTGTGGCTTGGTCTGTAGAGAAAATGAGTTTCAAACGAGTAATAGCATTGAACGCGAATTTCTCGAAATATCAAGTTTTTAACCTATAGTCGAAATGTGATAATTTAAAAGTTTTTCAGGCTCTGAAAAGCATAACAATTCATCACTTTAAAGAGAATCATCTCTGTCTTGTTCTGTATAGAAAATCAGTTCCAAACGAGCACGGCATTGAACGTGAATTTCTTGATTAATCAGGTTTTGATAATATAGTCAAAATGTAAAAATTAAAACGCTTTTGAGGCTCTGAATAGCATAATAATTCAACATTTTAATTAAATTCTTCTCTGGCTTGTTCTGTAGAGAAAATGACTTTCAAACGAGAACTAGCATTGAACGTGAAATTCTCGAAAAATCAAGTTTTGAAGCCATTGTCGAAATGTAATAATTAAAACGCTTTTCCGTCTCTGAAAAGCACAGTAGAGCAACATTTTTATGAAAATCATTTCTGGCTTGGCCTGCATATGAAATGAGTTTCAAGTGAGTATTAGCATTGAACGCGAATTTCTCGAAAAATCAAGTTTTGATCATATTGTCGAAATGTAATAATAAAATCGCTTTTCAAACTCTGAAAAGCATAATAATACAAAATTTTTAAGAAAATCATGTTTGGCTGGTTCTCTATAAATAATGATTTTCAAGCGAGTTTTAGCTTTGAACGCGAATTTCTCGAAAAATCAAGTTTTGATGCTGTAGTCGATATGTCAGGCGCTGAGAAGCATAATAATACAACATTTTTGTGAAAATCATCTCTGGCTAGGTCTGTATAGAAAATGAATTTCAAACGAGTAGCTACTAGCAATGAACACGTATTTCTCGAGAAATCAAATTTTGTTATTATAGTCAAAATGTGATAATTTCAACGCTTCTCAGTCTCTCAAAAGCATAATAATACAATATATTTATGAAAATAATCTCTGGTTTTGTCTGTAGAGAAGATCAGCTTTATACGATTATTAGCATTGAACGCGAATTTCTAGAAAAATCAAGTTTTGATCCTATGGTCAAAATTTTTTACTCTTCTTCTTCTTCTTTTGCCTTATGCTCACTTAGGCATCGGGTCCTTTCACCCACTTCTTGAAAGAAGTTCTATCCTGTGCCAGTCTTTTCACTTCGTCCTGTGTCTTCCCTCTCTTCTGTACCAGTCCATAAATGTACTGGTTCCGGTTCAACCTGGGTCGTCCCCTTCCTCTCTTTCCTTCTGGTCGGGCTTCAAATATTTGTTTCGGTTTACGCTCTTCCTCCATCATAATAAGATGTCCCAGCCAGCCTAATTCTCTCTTCTCGATGATTTCAATCAGTGGTTCATGATTCAAGCATTCTCTTCTTATTGTTGTGTTTCGTATCATATCTCTCCTTGTCTTTCCTACAGTTTTTCTTAAGAATTTCATTTCAGTAGCAGTATGTCTGCTCTCCAATTTAATTTGCATTATCCAGCTTTCTGATCCATATAATAGCGTGGGGAGATAGACTGTTTTATATATTTTCATTTTTGTTTCTTTACTAATCTCCTATTTACATATAATAGTGTTACTAACATTATAGTACAGATTATTTGCTTTCTGAATTCTGTGATTAATTTCAGAGTCCATTTTCCCGTCCGCAGTTAGCATGGTTCCTAAATATTCAAACTGTTCTACTTGTTCTAAGGTCTTATTATTCCAATGAATGCGCAACCTTGCTGGTTCTTGTTTAGTGAAGTGCACGACTTTCGTCTTGCTAACATTGATTTCCATCTTTCGTTCTTTGAATGCTCGGCCCCACTCTAGGACAGCATTTTGTAGGCTGTTGCTATCTTTTGCTAGGTGAACAATATCATCAGCGTATACTAATGTTTTTAATTACCAATTTTACATTTTCTTGTTCTTCTCTTGCATTGCTTTATAATTTGCTCCATGAATAATATGAAAAGAAGAGGACATCACCTTGTTTTACTCCTTTTCTGATATTAAATTCGTTGGAGGATTGTCCATTTATTCTAACAGTTCCTTTAACGTTCTTATATAGACTTTGAATTATTCTAGTTAGTTTTGACGTTACTTGGAACTGATGAAGGGCCTTCCATATTTGTCCTCTTGCTACTCTGTCGAAGGCAGACTTTAAGTCAATAAAAGCTGTAAATATTTCCCCTCCTCTGCTTAGTATCTTCTCTATTGCGTTCCTCAGGGAGAAGATTAGTTCTTGAGTTTGACGATGAGGCCTGAAACCTGCTTGCTCTTCTTCCAATTTATCTTCCACTTGTTGCCTTCATTTTTTTTCTATAATGTGTGAATATAGTTTCTGGGCCACTGGCGCTAAGCATATTGCTCTATAGTTTGAGCAATCGAGGGTACTTCCTTTTTTATGTATAGGAATTATTACATTCTGTTCCCAATCTTTTGGTATTCTCTCTGTTGCCCATATTAGTCTGTAAAAGTCCCATATTCATTTTTCTATTTCCTTTCCACTATATTTTATAAATTCTGGATGTATATTATCCCAACCGGGTGCTTTTCCAGTTCTTAAGGATTTAATTGCCTCTTGTACTTCTTTTAGTTGGATTTCTCCCTCAGCTTTCACGTTCTCATTTTCCTCCCTCATGGGTCTTTCCTCATACAATTCCTCTTCTTCTTCTCAAAACGTTTCCGCATAATATTCATTCCACGTATCTAAAACTTCCTTCATATTGGTTTCACCTCGTTATTCTTGTTTTTGATATTCCTTATTTTCTTTCCTCGTTTTCCTTTCAGATTTTTCAACACATGCTAAAATTTTCTTGGATTATTTTTATGATTTTCTTCTATTTCCTTTCCAAATTGTTCCCAGGTTTCTTTCTCCGCTGTTCTCACTATCCGTTTTGCTGTATCTCTTGCCTGTATATAAGCTTCTTTGTCCTCCATTCTTTTGGTCTTTAAGTATTTTAGCCACGCTTTCTTTTTAATTGCAACTTTTTCTTTCACATTTTTGCTCCACCATCTTGTCTGCTTCTTTTTATTGGTTATCTTTACTATTCCACATATTTCTGTTGCAACTTTCTTTCATTACTTTCCATATATTTTCCACATTCCATTCTTGTCCATGGTTTTGTTCTTTTTCTCTAAGTTTTTCTTTCAGTTTCCTCTGAAACTCCTTTCTTTTATTTTGGGTTTCTAATGTTGATATTTTAAGTTTAGTAAGATTTATCTTAATTGGTGCAGGTAGTGGTTTGAATCGTGTCGTCATTACTAGTAGTCTATGTTGAGTACTGAGCTCGGCGCTGCGAAAAACTCTTACATCCATTACATCATAATGGGTGTTTTTTTGTATATACGCAGTAATCTATTGTGCTCTGTGCTCCTCAAAGGTAATTTGATGTATTCTTTTATGCGGGAAGAAGGAGTTTCCGATGCGTAGCTCGTTATCAATACAGAACTCCAGCATTTTATCTCCATTGCTGTTTCGGGTCTTTTCAGCACCATACCTTCCCAAACTTCCATGTCCTCGTCTAATTTCATTTCCCACTCTAGCATTCCAATCTCCCATTATAATAACGTTTTCCGTTACATTTCTAGCCTTATCTAATATTTGTTGGTGGGAGTTGTAATATTGTTCTTTTTCTAGTTCATCTTTATCCTCTGTAGGAGCGTATACTTGTATAATGGCAATCCTACGGGTTAAATCCAATTCCCAATTCAGTCTTATTATCATAGAGTTAACTGCTTTCCAGTCAGTTACTCTAGTGTTCAGTCTTTCGCTAATAATAATTCCCACACCTTCTTTTGCACAGCTCCTTCCTTCTACTCCTTCTACTCCTTAGAACGTATCCATTTTCCATGTCAACCTCTCCTGATCCTTTCTTTTTGACTTCACTAATTCCTAATATTTCTAGTTTGTATTTCTCCATTTCCTTTACAATCTCCACTTCCTTTCTTGAGAGGGAGGTTCCAAATCTCATAGTCCGTTTTACCTTGCATTGTCGTCGTTGTTTACTCTGTTCGGCTTCCATTCCTGTGTTTCTCTCAATATGTATTTATTTCACTTCATGTGGGTTATTAGCCCTACGATGAAGCTAGGGCAGTGGGAGGAGTGCTCCCTTTAAGCCTATGCCCTTGCTTGGTTTTCTTTCTGGGTATGCTCCCATAGCCTTCGGGTCAAAACCCTTACCACAAGGCAGTGGGGTTGTAGCTCTTCCGCCTCTTAGGATGTTGGGACTCTACAATCTTTTCCATCCCTAGAGCCGTTGGCCGGTTTTCTGTTAGAGTTCCTTCCCTTAGTCCTTGGGGGTTCCCTACCCTACCTTCAAGGCAGTAGGGGCAGTGCTCATTTAATGGCGGCACTTCCTCGCCATGTCACAATGCTGTCATTGGGCTTTTCTGGGTTCTTATTGAGTACGGACTTGCCAAAGACCATCCTCCCCAGGCCCTGTTAGCATTGTCGCCTCGGTCCGGGACTGCTTATTTGGCATTGCCTTATTCGCAGCTAACCACCATATCTGGTGGACGTTCGCTATCCGCCACCTGCGACCCGCCCAGTTGCTGAGACTCGCATCGGAATAAAGCTTCATAGAGGCTTCTACCGATGGGATAGTCAAAATCAAATAATTAAACGCTTTTCAGGCTCTGAAAAGCATAATAATACAAAATTTTGTGAAAATCATCTCTGGCTTAGTCTGTATAGAAAAGGAGTTTCAAACGAGTACTAGCATTGAAAGAGAATTTCTCAAGAAATCAAGTTTTGATCCCATAGTCGAAGTGAAATAATTAAAACCCTTTTCGGGCTCTGAAAAACATAATATGGCTTGGTCTGTAGAGAAAATGAGTTTCAAACGAGTAATAGCGTTGAACATGAATTTCTCGAGAAATCAAATTTTTTACTTATAGTCAAAATGAAATTATCAAAACGCTTTTCATGATCTGAAATGCATAATAATGCAACATTTCTATGAAAATCATCTCTGGCTAGGCCTGTATAGAAAACGAGTTTCAAACAAGTACTAACATTGAACACGAATTTCTCGAAAAATCGAGTTTTGATCCCATAGTAAAAATGTGATAATTAAAACGCTTTTCAGGGTCTGAAAAGCATAATATTACAACATTTTTATGAAAATCATCTATGGCTTGGTCTGTAGAGAAAATGAGTTTCAAACGAGTAATAGCATTGAACGCGAATTTCTCGAAATATCAAGTTTTTAACCTATAGTCGAAATGTGATAATTTAAAAGTTTTTCAGGCTCTGAAAAGCATAACAATTCATCACTTTAAAGAGAATCATCTCTGTCTTGTTCTGTATAGAAAATCAGTTCCAAACGAGCACGGCATTGAACGTGAATTTCTTGATTAATCAGGTTTTGATAATATAGTCAAAATGTAAAAATTAAAACGCTTTTGAGGCTCTGAATAGCATAATAATTCAACATTTTAATTAAATTCTTCTCTGGCTTGTTCTGTAGAGAAAATGACTTTCAAACGAGAACTAGCATTGAACGTGAAATTCTCGAAAAATCAAGTTTTGAAGCCATTGTCGAAATGTAATAATTAAAACGCTTTTCCGTCTCTGAAAAGCACAGTAGAGCAACATTTTTATGAAAATCATTTCTGGCTTGGCCTGCATATGAAATGAGTTTCAAGTGAGTATTAGCATTGAACGCGAATTTCTCGAAAAATCAAGTTTTGATCATATTGTCGAAATGTAATAATAAAATCGCTTTTCAAACTCTGAAAAGCATAATAATACAAAATTTTTAAGAAAATCATGTTTGGCTGGTTCTCTATAAATAATGATTTTCAAGCGAGTTTTAGCTTTGAACGCGAATTTCTCGAAAAATCAAGTTTTGATGCTGTAGTCGATATGTCAGGCGCTGAGAAGCATAATAATACAACATTTTTGTGAAAATCATCTCTGGCTAGGTCTGTATAGAAAATGAATTTCAAACGAGTAGCTACTAGCAATGAACACGTATTTCTCGAGAAATCAAATTTTGATATTATAGTCAAAATGTGATAATTTCAACGCTTCTCAGTCTCTCAAAAGCATAATAATACAATATATTTATGAAAATAATCTCTGGTTTTGTCTGTAGAGATGATCAGCTTTATACGATTATTAGCATTGAACGCGAATTTCTAGAAAAATCAAGTTTTGATCCTATGGTCAAAATTTTTTACTCTTCTTCTTCTTCTTTTGCCTTATGCTCACTTAGGCATCGGGTCCTTTCACCCACTTCTTGAAAGAAGTTCTATCCTGTGCCAGTCTTTTCACTTCGTCCTGTGTCTTCCCTCTCTTCTGTACCAGTCCATAAATGTACTGGTTCCGGTTCAACCTGGGTCGTCCCCTTCCTCTCTTTCCTTCTGGTCGGGCCTCAAATATTTGTTTCGGTTTACGCTCTTCCTCCATCATAATAAGATGTCCCAGCCAGCCTAATTCTCTCTTCTCGATGATTTCAATCAGTGGTTCATGATTCAAGCATTCTCTTCTTATTGTTGTGTTTCGTATCATATCTCTCCTTGTCTTTCCTACAGTTTTTCTTAAGAATTTCATTTCAGTAGCAGTATGTCTGCTCTCCAATTTAATTTGCATTATAAAGCTTTCTGATCCATATAATAGCGTGGGGAGATAGACTGTTTTATATATTTTCATTTTTGTTTCTTTACTAATCTCCTATTTACATATAATAGTGTTACTAACATTATAGTACAGATTATTTGCTTTCTGAATTCTGTGATTAATTTCAGAGTCCATTTTCCCGTCCGCAGTTAGCATGGTTCCTAAATATTCAAACTGTTCTACTTGTTCTAAGGTCTTATTATTCCAATGAATGCGCAACCTTGCTGGTTCTTGTTTAGTGAAGTGCACGACTTTCGTCTTGCTAACATTGATTTCCATCTTTCGTTCTTTGAATGCTCGGCCCCACTCTAGGACAGCATTTTGTAGGCTGTTGCTATCTTTTGCTAGGTGAACAATATCATCAGCGTATACTAATGTTTTTAATTACCAATTTTACATTTTCTTGTTCTTCTCTTGCATTGCTTTATAATTTGCTCCATGAATAATATGAAAAGAAGAGGACTAAGTCCATCACCTTGTTTTACACCTTTTCTGATATTAAATTCGTTGGAGGATTGTCCATTTATTCTAACAGTTCCTTTAACGTTCTTATATAGACTTTGAATTATTCTAGTTAGTTTTGACGTTACTTGGAACTGATGAAGGGCCTTCCATATTTGTCCTCTTGCTACTCTGTCGAAGGCAGACTTTAAGTCAATAAAAGCTGTAAATATTTCCCCTCCTCTGCTTAGTATCTTCTCTATTGCGTTCCTCAGTGAGAAGATTAGTTCTTGAGTTTGACGATGAGGCCTGAAACCTGCTTGCTCTTCTTCCAATTTATCTTCCACTTGTTGCCTTCATTTTTTTTCTATAATGTGTGAATATAGTTTCTGGGCCACTGGCGCTAAGCATATTGCTCTATAGTTTGAGCAATCGAGGGTACTTCCTTTTTTATGTATAGGAATTATTACATTCTGTTCCCAATCTTTTGGTATTCTCTCTGTTGCCCATATTAGTCTGTAAAAGTCCCATATTCATTTTTCTATTTCCTTTCCACTATATTTTATAAATTCTGGATGTATATTATCCCAACCGGGTGCTTTTCCAGTTCTTAAGGATTTAATTGCCTCTTGTACTTCTTTTAGTTGGATTTCTCCCTCAGCTTTCACGTTCTCATTTTCCTCCCTCATGGGTCTTTCCTCATACAATTCCTCTTCTTCTTCTCAAAACGTTTCCGCATAATATTCATTCCACGTATCTAAAACTTCCTTCATATTGGTTTCACCTCGTTATTCTTGTTTTTGATATTCCTTATTTTCTTTCCTCGTTTTCCTTTCAGATTTTTCAACACATGCTAAAATTTTCTTGGATTATTTTTATGATTTTCTTCTATTTCCTTTCCAAATTGTTCCCAGGTTTCTTTCTCCGCTGTTCTCACTATCCGTTTTGCTGTATCTCTTGCCTGTATATAAGCTTCTTTGTCCTCCATTCTTTTGGTCTTTAAGTATTTTAGCCACGCTTTCTTTTTAATTGCAACTTTTTCTTTCACATTTTTGCTCCACCATCTTGTCTGCTTCTTTTTATTGGTTATCTTTACTATTCCACATATTTCTGTTGCAACTTTCTTTCATTACTTTCCATATATTTTCCACATTTCATTCTTGTCCATGGTTTTGTTCTTTTTCTCTAAGTTTTTCTTTCAGTTTCCTCTGAAACTCCTTTCTTTTATTTTGGGTTTCTAATGTTGATATTTTAAGTTTAGTAAGATTTATCTTAATTGGTGCAGGTAGTGGTTTGAATCGTGTCGTCATTACTAGTAGTCTATGTTGAGTACTGAGCTCGGCGCTGCGAAAAACTCTTACATCCATTACATCATAATGGGTGTTTTTTTGTATATACGCAGTAATCTATTGTGCTCTGTGCTCCTCAAAGGTAATTTGATGTATTCTTTTATGCGGGAAGAAGGAGTTTCCGATGCGTAGCTCGTTATCAATACAGAACTCCAGCATTTTATCTCCATTGCTGTTTCGGGTCTTTTCAGCACCATACCTTCCCAAACTTCCATGTCCTCGTCTAATTTCATTTCCCACTCTAGCATTCCAATCTCCCATTATAATAACGTTTTCCGTTACATTTCTAGCCTTATCTAATATTTGTTGGTGGGAGTTGTAATATTGTTCTTTTTCTAGTTCATCTTTATCCTCTGTAGGAGCGTATACTTGTATAATGGCAATCCTACGGGTTAAATCCAATTCCCAATTCAGTCTTATTATCATAGAGTTAACTGCTTTCCAGTCAGTTACTCTAGTGTTCAGTCTTTCGCTAATAATAATTCCCACACCTTCTTTTGCACAGCTCCTTCCTTCTACTCCTTCTACTCCTTAGAACGTATCCATTTTCCATGTCAACCTCTCCTGATCCTTTCTTTTTGACTTCAGTAATTCCTAATATTTCTAGTTTGTATTTCTCCATTTCCTTTACAATCTCCACTTCCTTTCTTGAGAGGGAGGTTCCAAATCTCATAGTCCGTTTTACCTTGCATTGTCGTCGTTGTTTACTCTGTTCGGCTTCCATTCCTGTGTTTCTCTCAATATGTATTTATTTCACTTCATGTGGGTTATTAGCCCTACGATGAAGCTAGGGCAGTGGGAGGAGTGCTCCCTTTAAGCCTATGCCCTTGCTTGGTTTTCTTTCTGGGTATGCTCCCATAGCCTTCGGGTCAAAACCCTTACCACAAGGCAGTGGGGTTGTAGCTCTTCCGCCTCTTAGGATGTTGGGACTCTACAATCTTTTCCATCCCTAGAGCCGTTGGCCGGTTTTCTGTTAGAGTTCCTTCCCTTAGTCCTTGGGGGTTCCCTACCCTACCTTCAAGGCAGTAGGGGCAGTGCTCATTTAATGGCGGCACTTCCTCGCCATGTCACAATGCTGTCATTGGGCTTTTCTGGGTTCTTATTGAGTACGGACTTGCCAAAGACCATTCTCCCCAGGCCCTGTTAGCATTGTCGCCTCGGTCCGGGACTGCTTATTTGGCATTGCCTTATTCGCAGCTAACCACCATATCTGGTGGACGTTCGCTATCCGCCACCTGCGACCCGCCCAGTTGCTGAGACTCGCATCGGAATAAAGCTTCATAGAGGCTTCTACCGATGGGATAGTCAAAATCAAATAATTAAACGCTTTTCAGGCTCTGAAAAGCATAATAATACAAAATTTTGTGAAAATCATCTCTGGCTTAGTCTGTATAGAAAAGGAGTTTCAAACGAGTACTAGCATTGAAAGAGAATTTCTCAAGAAATCAAGTTTTGATCCCATAGTCGAAGTGAAATAATTAAAACCCTTTTCGGGCTCTGAAAAACATAATATGGCTTGGTCTGTAGAGAAAATGAGTTTCAAACGAGTAATAGCGTTGAACATGAATTTCTCGAGAAATCAAATTTTTTACTTATAGTCAAAATGAAATTATCAAAACGCTTTTCATGATCTGAAATGCATAATAATGCAACATTTCTATGAAAATCATCTCTGGCTAGGCCTGTATAGAAAACGAGTTTCAAACAAGTACTAACATTGAACACGAATTTCTCGAAAAATCGAGTTTTGATCCCATAGTAAAAATGTGATAATTAAAACGCTTTTCAGGGTCTGAAAAGCATAATATTACAACATTTTTATGAAAATCATCTATGGCTTGGTCTGTAGAGAAAATGAGTTTCAAACGAGTAATAGCATTGAACGCGAATTTCTCGAAATATCAAGTTTTTAACCTATAGTCGAAATGTGATAATTTAAAAGTTTTTCAGGCTCTGAAAAGCATAACAATTCATCACTTTAAAGAGAATCATCTCTGTCTTGTTCTGTATAGAAAATCAGTTCCAAACGAGCACGGCATTGAACGTGAATTTCTTGATTAATCAGGTTTTGATAATATAGTCAAAATGTAAAAATTAAAACGCTTTTGAGGCTCTGAATAGCATAATAATTCAACATTTTAATTAAATTCTTCTCTGGCTTGTTCTGTAGAGAAAATGACTTTCAAACGAGAACTAGCATTGAACGTGAAATTCTCGAAAAATCAAGTTTTGAAGCCATTGTCGAAATGTAATAATTAAAACGCTTTTCCGTCTCTGAAAAGCACAGTAGAGCAACATTTTTATGAAAATCATTTCTGGCTTGGCCTGCATATGAAATGAGTTTCAAGTGAGTATTAGCATTGAACGCGAATTTCTCGAAAAATCAAGTTTTGATCATATTGTCGAAATGTAATAATAAAATCGCTTTTCAAACTCTGAAAAGCATAATAATACAAAATTTTTAAGAAAATCATGTTTGGCTGGTTCTCCATAGATAATGATTTTCAAGCGAGTTTTAGCTTTGAACGCGAATTTCTCGAAAAATCAAGTTTTGATGCTGTAGTCGATATGTCAGGCGCTGAGAAGCATAATAATACAACATTTTTGTGAAAATCATCTCTGGCTAGGTCTGTATAGAAAATGAATTTCAAACGAGTAGCTACTAGCAATGAACACGTATTTCTCGAGAAATCAAATTTTGATATTATAGTCAAAATGTGATAATTTCAACGCTTCTCAGTCTCTCAAAAGCATAATAATACAATATATTTATGAAAATCATCTCTGGTTTTGTCTGTAGAGAAGATCAGTTTTATACGACTATTAGCATTGAACGCGAATTTCTAGAAAAATCAAGTTTTGATCCTATGGTCAAAATTTTTTACTCTTCTTCTTCTTCTTCTCCCCTATGCTCACTTAGGCATCGGGTCCTTTCAGCCACTTCTTGAAAGAAGTTCTAACCTGTGCCAGTATATTCACTTCGTTCTGTGTCTTCCCTCTCTTCTGTACCAGTCCATAAATGTACTGGTTCCAGTTCAACCTGTGTCGTCCCCTTCCTCTCTTTCCTTCTGGTCGGGCTTCAAATATTTGTTTCGGTTTACGCTCTTCCTCCATCATAATAAGATGTCCCAGCCAGCCTAATTCTCTCTTCTCGATTATTTCAATCAGTGGTTCCTGATTCAGGCATTCTCTTCTTATTGTTGTGTTTCGTATCATATCTCTCCTTGTCTTTCCTACAGTTTTTCTTAAGAATTTCATTTCAGTAGCAGTATGTCTGCTCTCCAATTTAATTTGCATTATCCAGCTTTCTGATCCATATAATAGCGTGGGGAGATAGACTGTTTTATATATTTTCATTTTTGTTTCTTTACTAATCTCCTATTTACATATAATAGTGTTACTAACATTATAGTACAGATTATTTGCTTTCTGAATTCTGTGATTAATTTCAGAGTCCATTTTCCCGTCCGCAGTTAGCATGGTTCCTAAATATTCAAACTGTTCTACTTGTTCTAAGGTCTTATTATTCCAATGAATGCGCAACCTTGCTGGTTCTTGTTTAGTGAAGTGCACGACTTTCGTCTTGCTAACATTGATTTCCATCTTTCGTTCTTTGAATGCTCGGCCCCACTCTAGGACAGCATTTTGTAGGCTGTTGCTATCTTTTGCTAGGTGAACAATATCATCAGCGTATACTAATGTTTGTACCCATCTTTAAAATACCAATTTTACATTTTCTTGTTCTTCTTTTGCATTGCTTTATAATTTGCTCCATGAATAATATGAAAAGAAGAGGACTAAGTCCATCACCTTGTTTTACACCTTTTCTGATATTAAATTCGTTGGAGGATTGTCCATTTATTCTAACAGTTCCTTTAAGGTTCTTATATAGACTTTGAATTATTCTAGTTAGTTTTGACGTTACTTGGAACTGATGAAGGGCCTTCCATATTTGTCCTCTTGGTACTCTGTCGAAGGCAGACTTTAAGTCAATAAAAGCTGTAAATATTTCCCCTCCTCTGCTTAGTATCTTCTCTATTGCGTTCCTCAGGGAGAAGATTAGATCTTGAGTTTGACGATGAGGCCTGAAACCTGCTTGCTCTTCTTCCAATTTATCTTCCACTTGTTGCCTTAATTTTTTTTCTATAATGTGTGAATATAGTTTCTGGGCCACTGGCGCTAAGCATAATGCTCTATAGTTTGAGCAATCGAGGGTACTTCCTTTTTTATGTATAGGAATTATTACATTCTGTTCCCAATCTTTTGGTATTCTCTCTGTTGCCCATATTAGTCTGTAAAAGTCCCATATTCATTTTTCTATTTCCTTTCCACAATATTTTATAAATTCTGGATGTATATTATCCCAACCGGGTGCTTTACCAGTTCTTAAGGATTTAATTGCCTCTTGTACTTCTTTTAGTTGGATTTCTCCCTCAGCTTCCACGTTCTCATTTTCCTCCCTCATGGGTCTTTCCTCATACAATTCCTCTTCTTCTTCTCAAAACGTTTCCGCATAATATTCATTCCACGTATCTAAAACTTCCTTCATATTGGTTTTCACCTCGTTATTCTTGTTTTTGATATTCCTTATTTTCTTTCCTCGTTTTCCTTTCAGATTTTTCAACACATGCTAAAATTTTCTTGGATTATTTTTATGATTTTCTTCTATTTCCTTTCCAAATTGTTCCCAGGTTTCTTTCTCCGCTGTTCTCACTATCCGTTTTGCTGTATCTCTTGCCTGTATATAAGCTTCTTTGTCCTCCATTCTTTTGGTCTTTAAGTATTTTAGCCACGCTTTCTTTTTAATTGCAACTTTTTCTTTCACATTTTTGCTCCACCATCTTGTCTGCTTCTTTTTATTGGTTATCTTTACTATTCCACATATTTCTGTTGCAACTTTCTTTCATTACTTTCCATATAGTTTCCACATTCCATTCTTGTCCATGGTTTTGTTCTTTTTCTCTAAGTTTTTCTTTCAGTTTCCTCTGAAACTCCTTTCTTTTATTTTGGGTTTCTAATGTTGATATTTTAAGTTTAGTAAGATTTATCTTAATTGGTGCAGGTAGTGGTTTGAATCGTGTATTCATTACTAGTAGTCTATGTTGAGTACTGACCTCGGCGCTGCGAAAAACTCTTACATCCATTACATCATAATGGGTGTTTTTTTGTATATACGCAGTAATCTATTGTGCTCTGTGCTCCTCAAAGGTAATTTGATGTATTCTCTTATGCGGGAAGAAGGATTTTCCGATGCGTAGCTCGTTATCAATACAGAACTCCAGCATTTTATCTCCATTGCTGTTTCGGGTCTTTTCAGCACCATACCTTCCCAAACTTCCATGTCCTCGTCTAATTTCATTTCCCACTCTAGCATTCCAATCTCCCATTATAATAACGTTTTCCGTTACATTTCTAGCCTTATCTAATATTTGTTGGTGGGAGTTGTAATATTGTTCTTTTTCTAGTTCATCTTTATCCTCTGTAGGAGCGTATTCTTGTATAATGGCAATCCTACGGGTTAAATCCAATTCCAAATTCAGTCTTATTATCATAGAGTTAACTGCTTTCCAGTCAGTTACTCTAGTGTTCAGTCTTTCGCTAATAATAATTCCCACACCTTCTTTTGCACAGCTCCTTCCTTCTACTCCTGAATACCTTAGAACGTATCCATTTTCCATGTCAACCTCTCCTGATCCTTTCTTTTTGACTTCACTAATTCCTAATATTTCTAGTTTGTATTTCTCCATTTCCTTTACAATCTCCACTTCCTTTCCTGAGAGGGAGGTTCCAAATCTCATAGTCCGTTTTACCTTGCATTGTCGTCGTTGTTTACTCTGTTCGGCTTCCATTCCTGTGTTTCTCTCAATATGTATTTATTTCACTTCATGTGGGTTATTAGCCCTACGATGAAGCTAGGGCAGTGGGAGGAGTGCTCCCTTTAAGCCTATGCCCTTGCTTGGTTTTCTTTCTGTGTATGCTCCCATAGCCTTCGGGTCAAAACACTTACCACAAGGCAGTGGGGTTGTAGCTCTTCCGCCTCTTAGGATGTTGGGACTCTACAATCTTTTCCATCTCTAGAGCCGTTGGCCGGTTTTCTGTTAGGGTTCCTTCCCTTAGTCCTTGGGGGTTCCCTACCCTACCTTCAAGGCAGTAGGGGCAGTGCTCATTTAATGGCGGCACTTCCTCGCCATGTCACAATGCTGTCATTGGGCTTTTCTGGGTTCTTATTGAGTACGGACTTGCCAAAGACCATCCTCCCCAGGCCCTGTTAGCATTGTCGCCTCGGTCCGGGACTGCTTATTTGGCATTGCCTTATTCGCTGCTAACCACCATATCTGGTGGTCGTTCGCTATCCGCCACCTGCGACCCGCCCAGTTGCTGAGACTCGCATCGGAATAAAGCTTCATAGAGGCTTCTACCGATGGGATAGTCAAAATCAAATAATTAAAACGCTTTTCAGGCTCTGAAAAGCATAATAATACAACATTTTTGTGAAAATCATCTCTGGCTTGGTCTGTATAGAAAAGGAGTTTCAAACGAGTACTAGCATTGAAAGAGAATTTCTCAAGAAATCAAGTTTTGATCCCATAGTCGAAGTGAAATAATTGAAACCCTTTTCGGGCTCTGAAAAACATAATATGGCTTGGTCTGTAGAGAAAATGAGTTTCAAACGAGTAATAGCGTTGAACATGAATTTCTCGAGAAATCAAATTTTTTACTTATAGTCAAAATGAAATTATCAAAACGCTTTTCATGATCTGAAATGCATAATAATGCAACATTTCTATGAAAATCATCTCTGGCTAGGCCTGTATAGAAAACGAGTTTCAAACAAGTACTAACATTGAACACGAATTTCTCGAAAAATCGAGTTTTGATCCCATAGTAAAAATGTGATAATTAAAACGCTTTTCAGGGTCTGAAAAGCATAATATTACAACATTTTTATGAAAATCATCTATGGCTTGGTCTGTAGAGAAAATGAGTTTCAAACGAGTAATAGCATTGAACGCGAATTTCTCGAAATATCAAGTTTTTAACCTATAGTCGAAATGTGATAATTTAAAAGTTTTTCAGGCTCTGAAAAGCATAACAATTCATCACTTTAAAGAGAATCATCTCTGTCTTGTTCTGTATAGAAAATCAGTTCCAAACGAGCACGGCATTGAACGTGAATTTCTTGATTAATCAGGTTTTGATAATATAGTCAAAATGTAAAAATTAAAACGCTTTTGAGGCTCTGAATAGCATAATAATTCAACATTTTAATTAAATTCTTCTCTGGCTTGTTCTGTAGAGAAAATGACTTTCAAACGAGAACTAGCATTGAACGTGAAATTCTCGAAAAATCAAGTTTTGAAGCCATTGTCGAAATGTAATAATTAAAACGCTTTTCCGTCTCTGAAAAGCACAGTAGAGCAACATTTTTATGAAAATCATTTCTGGCTTGGCCTGCATATGAAATGAGTTTCAAGTGAGTATTAGCATTGAACGCGAATTTCTCGAAAAATCAAGTTTTGATCATATTGTCGAAATGTAATAATAAAATCGCTTTTCAAACTCTGAAAAGCATAATAATACAAATTTTTTAAGAAAATCATGTTTCTGGTTCTCCATAGATAATGATTTTCAAGCGAATTTTAGCTTTGAACGCGAATTTCTCGAAAAATCAAGTTTTGATGCTGTAGTCGATATGTCAGGCGCTGAGAAGCATAATAATACAACATTTTTGTGAAAATCATCTCTGGCTAGGTCTGTATAGAAAATGAATTTCAAACGAGTAGCTACTAGCAATGAACACGTATTTCTCGAGAAATCAAATTTTGATATTATAGTCAAAATGTGATAATTTCAACGCTTCTCAGTCTCTCAAAAGCATAATAATACAATATATTTATGAAAATCATCTCTGGTTTTGTCTGTAGAGAAGATCAGTTTTATACGACTATTAGCATTGAACGCGAATTTCTAGAAAAATCAAGTTTTGATCCTATGGTCAAGATTTTTTACTCTTCTTCTTCTTCTTTTGCCTTATGCTCACTTAGGCATCGGGTCCTTTCAGCCACTTCTTGAAAGAAGTTCTATCCTGTGCCAGTATATTCACTTCGTCCTGTGTCTTCCCTCTCTTCTGTACCAGTCCATAAATGTACTGGTTCCAGTTCAACCTGTGTCGTCCCCTTCCTCTCTTACCTTCTGGTCGGGCTTCAAATATTTGTTTCGGTTTACGCTCTTCCTCCATCATAATAAGATGTCCCAGCCAGCCTAATTCTCTCTTCTCGATTATTTCAATCAGTGGTTCCTGATTCAGGCATTCTCTTCTTATTGTTGTGTTTCGTATCATATCTCTCCTTGTCTTTCCTACAGTTTTTCTTAAGAATTTCATTTCAGTAGCAGTATGTCTGCTCTCCAATTTAATTTGCATTATCCAGCTTTCTGATCCATATAATAGCGTGGGGAGATAGACTGTTTTATATATTTTCATTTTTGTTTCTTTACTAATCTCCTATTTACATATAATAGTGTTACTAACATTATAGTACAGATTATTTGCTTTCTGAATTCTGTGATTAATTTCAGAGTCCATTTTCCCGTCCGCAGTTAGCATGGTTCCTAAATATTCAAACTGTTCTACTTGTTCTAAGGTCTTATTATTCCAATGAATGCGCATCCTTGCTGGTTCTTGTTTAGTGAAGTGCACGACTTTCGTCTTGCTAACATTGATTTCCATCTTTCGTTCTTTGAATGCTCGGCCCCACTCTAGGACAGCATTTTGTAGGCTGTTGCTATCATTTGCTAGGTGAACAATATCATCAGCGTATACTAATGTTTTTAATTACCAATTTTACATTTTCTTGTTCTTCTTTTGCATTGCTTTATAATTTGCTCCATGAATAATATGAAAAGAAGAGGACTAAGTCCATCACCTTGTTTTACACCTTTTCTGATATTAAATTCGTTGGAGGATTGTCCATTTATTCTAACAGTTCCTTTAACGTTCTTATATAGACTTTGAATTATTCTAGTTAGTTTTGACGTTACTTGGAACTGATGAAGGGCCTTCCATATTTGTCCTCTTGCTACTCTGTCGATGGCAGACTTTAAGTCAATAAAAGCTGTAAATATTTCCCCTCCTCTGCTTAGTATCTTCTCTATTGCGTTTCTCAGGGAGAAGATTAGATCTTGAGTTTGACGATGAGGCCTGAAACCTGCTTGCTCTTCTTCCAATTTATCTTCCACTTGTTGCCTTAATTTTTTTTCTATAATGTGTGAATATAGTTTCTGGGCCACTGGCGCTAAGCATAATGCTCTATAGTTTGAGCAATCGAGGGTACTTCCTTTTTTATGTATAGGAATTATTACATTCTGTTCCCAATCTTTTGGTATTCTCTCTGTTGCCCATATTAGTCTGTAAAAGTCCCATATTCATTTTTCTATTTCCTTTCCACAATATTTTATAAATTCTGGATGTATATTATCCCAACCGGGTGCTTTACCAGTTCTTAAGGATTTAATTGCCTCTTGTACTTCTTTTAGTTGGATTTCTCCCTCAGCTTCCACGTTCTCATTTTCCTCCCTCATGGGTCTTTCCTCATACAATTCCTCTTCTTCTTCTCAAAACGTTTCCGCATAATATTCATTCCACGTATCTAAAACTTCCTTCATATTGGTTTTCACCTCGTTATTCTTGTTTTTGATATTCCTTATTTTCTTTCCTCGTTTTCCTTTCAGATTTTTCAACACATGCTAAAATTTTCTTGGATTATTTTTATGATTTTCTTCTATTTCCTTTCCAAATTGTTCCCAGGTTTCTTTCTGCGCTGTTCTCACTATCCGTTTTGCTGTATCTCTTGCCTGTATATAAGCTTCTTTGTCCTCCATTCTTTTGGTCTTTAAGTATTTTAGCCACGCTTTCTTTTTAATTGCAACTTTTTCTTTCACATTTTTGCTCCACCATCTTGTCTGCTTCTTTTTATTGGTTATCTTTACTATTCCACATATTTCTGTTGCAACTTTCTTTCATTACTTTCCATATAGTTTCCACATTCCATTCTTGTCCATGGTTTTGTTCTTTTTCTCTAAGTTTTTCTTTCAGTTTCCTCTGAAACTCCTTTCTTTTATTTTGGGTTTCTAATGTTGATATTTTAAGTTTAGTAAGATTTATCTTAATTGGTGCAGGTAGTGGTTTGAATCGTGTATTCATTACTAGTAGTCTATGTTGAGTACTGAGCTCGGCGCTGCGAAAAACTCTTACATCCATTACATCATAATGGGTGTTTTTTTGTATATACGCAGTAATCTATTGTGCTCTGTGCTCCTCAAAGGTAATTTGATGTATTCTCTTATGCGGGAAGAAGGAGTTTCCGATGCGTAGCTCGTTATCAATACAGAACTCCAGCATTTTATCTCCATTGCTGTTTCGGGTCTTTTCAGCACCATACCTTCCCAAACTTCCATGTCCTCGTCTAATTTCATTTCCCACTCTAGCATTCCAATCTCCCATTATAATAACGTTTTCCGTTACATTTCTAGCCTTATCTAATATTTGTTGGTGGGAGTTGTAATATTGTTCTTTTTCTAGTTCATCTTTATCCTCTGTAGGAGCGTATTCTTGTATAATGGCAATCCTACGGGTTAAATCCAATTCCAAATTCAGTCTTATTATCATAGAGTTAACTGCTTTCCAGTCAGTTACTCTAGTGTTCAGTCTTTCGCTAATAATAATTCCAACACCTTCTTTTGCACAGCTCCTTCCTTCTACTCCTTCTACTCCTTAGAACGTATCCATTTTCCATGTCAACCTCTCCTGATCCTTTCTTTTTGACTTCACTAATTCCTAATATTTCTAGTTTGTATTTCTCCATTTCCTTTACAATCTCCACTTCCTTTCCTGAGAGGGAGGTTCCAAATCTCATAGTCCGTTTTACCTTGCATTGTCGTCGTTGTTTACTCTGTTCGGCTTCCATTCCTGTGTTTCTCTGAATATGTATTTATTTCACTTCATGTGGGTTATTAGCCCTACGATGAAGCTAGGGCAGTGGGAGGAGTGCTCCCTTTAAGCCTATGCCCTTGCTTGGTTTTCTTTCTGGGTATGCTCCCATAGCCTTCGGGTCAAAACCCTTACCACAAGGCAGTGGGGTTGTAGCTCTTCCGCCTCTTAGGATGTTGGGACTGTACAATCTTTTCCATCTCTAGAGCCGTTGGCCGGTTTTCTGTTAGGGTTCCTTCCCTTAGTCCTTGGGGGTTCCCTACCCTACCTTCAAGGCAGTAGGGGCAGTGCTCATTTAATGGCGGCACTTCCTCGCCATGTCACAATGCTGTCATTGGGCTTTTCTGGGTTCTTATTGAGTACGGACTTGCCAAAGACCATCCTCCCCAGGCCCTGTTAGCATTGTCGCCTCGGTCCGGGACTGCTTATTTGGCATTGCCTTATTCGCAGCTAACCACCATATCTGGTGGACGTTCGCTATCCGCCACCTGCCACCCGCCCAGTTGCTGAGACTCGCATCGGAATAAAGCTTCATAGAGGCTTCTACCGATGGGATAGTCAAAATCAAATAATTAAACGCATTTCAGGCTCTGAAAAGCATAATAATACAACATTTTGTGAAAATCATCTCTGGGTTAGTCTGTATAGAAAAGGAGTTTCAAACGAGTACTAGCATTGAAAGAGAATTTCTCAAGAAATCAAGTTTTGATCCCATAGTCGAAGTGAAATAATTAAAACCCTTTTCGGGCTCTGAAAAACATAATATGGCTTGGTCTGTAGAGAAAATGAGTTTCAAACGAGTAATAGCGTTGAACATGAATTTCTCGAGAAATCAAATTTTATACTTATAGTCAAAATGAAATTATCAAAACGCTTTTCATGATCTGAAATGCATAATAATGCAACATTTCTATGAAAATCATCTCTGGCTAGGCCTGTATAGAAAACGAGTTTCAAACAAGTACTAACATTGAACACGAATTTCTCGAAAAATCGAGTTTTGATCCCATAGTAAAAATGTGATAATTAAAACGCTTTTCAGGGTCTGAAAAGCATAATATTACAACATTTTTATGAAAATCATCTATGGCTTGGTCTGTAGAGAAAATGAGTTTCAAACGAGTACTAGCATTGAACGCGAATTTCTCGAAATATCAAGTTTTTAACCTATAGTCGAAATGTGATAATTTAAAAGTTTTTCAGGCTCTGAAAAGCATAACAATTCATCACTTTAAAGAGAATCATCTCTGTCTTGTTCTGTATAGAAAATCAGTTCCAAACGAGCACGGCATTGAACGTGAATTTCTTGACTAATCAGGTTTTGATAATATAGTCAAAATGTAAAAATTAAAACGCTTTTGAGGCTCTGAATAGCATAATAATTCAACATTTTAATTAAATTCTTCTCTGGCTTGTTCTGTAGAGAAAATGACTTTCAAACGAGAACTAGCATTGAACGTGAAATTCTCGAAAAATCAAGTTTTGAAGCCATTGTCGAAATGTAATAATTAAAACGCTTTTCCGTCTCTGAAAAGCACAGTAGAGCAACATTTTTATGAAAATCATTTCTGGCTTGGCCTGCATATGAAATGAGTTTCAAGTGAGTATTAGCATTGAACGCGAATTTCTCGAAAAATCAAGTTTTGATCATATTGTCGAAATGTAATAATAAAATCGCTTTTCAAACTCTGAAAAGCATAATAATACAAATTTTTTAAGAAAATCATGTTTGGCTGGTTCTCCATAGATAATGATTTTCAAGCGAGTTTTAGCTTTGAACGCGAATTTCTCGAAAAATCAAGTTTTGATGCTGTAGTCGATATGTCAGGCGCTGAGAAGCATAATAATACAACATTTTTGTGAAAATCATCTCTGGCTAGGTCTGTATAGAAAATGAATTTCAAACGAGTAGCTACTAGCAATGAACACGTATTTCTCGAGAAATCAAATTTTGATATTATAGTCAAAATGTGATAATTTCAACGCTTCTCAGTCTCTCAAAAGCATAATAATACAATATATTTATGAAAATCATCTCTGGTTTTGTCTGTAGAGAAGATCAGTTTTATACGACTATTAGCATTGAACGCGAATTTCTAGAAAAATCAAGTTTTGATCCTATGGTCAAAATTTTTTACTCTTCTTCTTCTTCTTTTGCCTTATGCTCACTTAGGCATCGGGTCCTTTCAGCCACTTCTTGAAAGAAGTTCTATCCTGTGCCAGTATATTCACTTCGTCCTGTGTCTTCCCTCTCTTCTGTACCAGTCCATAAATGTACTGGTTCCAGTTCAACCTGTGTCGTCCCCTTCCTCTCTTTCCTTCTGGTCGGGCTTCAAATATTTGTTTCGGTTTACGCTCTTCCTCCATCATAATAAGATGTCCCAGCCAGCCTAATTCTCTCTTCTCGATTATTTCAATCAGTGGTTTCTGATTCAGGCATTCTCTTCTTATTGTTGTGTTTCGTATCATATCTCTCCTTGTCTTTCCTACAGTTTTTCTTAAGAATTTCATTTCAGTAGCAGTATGTCTGCTCTCCAATTTAATTTGCATTATCCAGCTTTCTGATCCATATAATAGCGTGGGGAGATAGACTGTTTTATATATTTTCATTTTTGTTTCTTTACTAATCTCCTATTTACATATAATAGTGTTACTAACATTATAGTACAGATTATTTGCTTTCTGAATTCTGTGATTAATTTCAGAGTCCATTTTCCCGTCCGCAGTTAGCATGGTTCCTAAATATTCAAACTGTTCTACTTGTTCTAAGGTCTTATTATTCCAATGAATGCGCAACCTTGCTGGTTCTTGTTTAGTGAAGTGCACGACTTTCGTCTTGCTAACATTGATTTCCATCTTTCGTTCTTTGAATGCTCGGCCCCACTCTAGGACAGCATTTTGTAGGCTGTTGCTATCTTTTGCTAGGTGAACAATATCATCAGCGTATACTAATGTTTGTACCCATCTTTTAATTACCAATTTTACATTTTCTTGTTCTTCTTTTGCATTGCTTTATAATTTGCTCCATGAATAATATGAAAAGAAGAGGACTAAGTCCATCACCTTGTTTTACACCTTTTCTGATATTAAATTCGTTGGAGGATTGTCCATTTATTCTAACAGTTCCTTTAACGTTCTTATATAGACTTTGAATTATTCTAGTTAGTTTTGACGTTACTTGGAACTGATGAAGGGCCTTCCATATTTGTCCTCTTGCTACTCTGTCGAAGGCAGACTTTAAGTCAATAAAAGCTGTAAATATTTCCCCTCCTCTGCTTAGTATCTTCTCTATTGCGTTCCTCAGGGAGAAGATTAGATCTTGAGTTTGACGATGAGGCCTGAAACCTGCTTGCTCTTCTTCCAATTTATCTTCCACTTGTTGCCTTAATTTTTTTTCTATAATGTGTGAATATAGTTTCTGTGCCACTGGCGCTAAGCATAATGCTCTATAGTTTGAGCAATCGAGGGTACTTCCTTTTTTATGTATAGAAATTATTACATTCTGTTCCCAATCTTTTGGTATTCTCTCTGTTGCCCATATTAGCCTGTAAAAGTCCCATATTCATTTTTCTATTTCCTTTCCACAATATTTTATAAATTCTGGATGTATATTATCCCAACCGGGTGCTTTACCAGTTCTTAAGGATTTAATTGCCTCTTGTACTTCTTTTAGTTGGATTTCTCCCTCAGCTTCCACGTTCTCATTTTCCTCCCTCATGGGTCTTTCCTCATACAATTCCTCTTCTTCTTCTCAAAACGTTTCCGCATAATATTCATTCCACGTATCTAAAACTTCCTTCATATTGGTTTTCACCTCGTTATTCTTGTTTTTGATATTCCTTATTTTCTTTCCTCGTTTTCCTTTCAGATTTTTCAACACATGCTAAAATTTTCTTGGATTATTTTTATGATTTTCTTCTATTTCCTTTCCAAATTGTTCCCAGGTTTCTTTCTCCGCTGTTCTCACTATCCGTTTTGCTGTATCTCTTGCCTGTATATAAGCTTCTTTGTCCTCCATTCTTTTGGTCTTTAAGTATTTTAGCCACGCTTTCTTTTTAATTGCAACTTTTTCTTTCACATTTTTGCTCCACCGTCTTGTCTGCTTCTTTTTATTGGTTATCTTTACTATTCCACATATTTCTGTTGCAACTTTCTTTCATTACTTTCCATATATTTTCCACATTCCATTCTTGTCCATGGTTTTGTTCTTTTTCTCTAAGTTTTTCTTTCAGTTTCCTCTGAAACTCCTTTCTTTTATTTTGGGTTTCTAATGTTGATATTTTAAGTTTAGTAAGATTTATCTTAATTGGTGCATTTAGTGGTTTGAATCGTGTCGTCATTACTAGTAGTCTATGTTGAGTACTGAGCTCGGCGCTGCGAAAAACTCTTACATCCATTACATCATAATGGGTGTTTTTTTGTATATACGCAGTAATCTATTGTGCTCTGTGCTCCTCAAAGGTAATTTGATGTATTCTCTTATGCGGGAAGAAGGAGTTTCCGATGCGTAGCTCGTTATCAATACAGAACTCCAGCATTTTATCTCCATTGCTGTTTCGGGTCTTTTCAGCACCATACCTTCCCAAACTTCCATGTCCTCGTCTAATTTCATTTCCCACTCTAGCATTCCAATCTCCCATTATAATAACGTTTTCCGTTACATTTCTAGCCTTATCTAATATTTGTTGGTGGGAGTTGTAATATTGTTCTTTTTCTAGTTCATCTTTATCCTCTGTAGGAGCGTATTCTTGTATAATGGCAATCCTACGGGTTAAATCCAATTCCAAATTCAGTCTTATTATCATAGAGTTAACTGCTTTCCAGTCAGATACTCTAGTGTTCAGTCTTTCGCTAATAATAATTCCCACACCATTTTTTGCACAGCTCCTTCCTTCTACTCCTTCTACTCCTTAGAACGTATCCATTTTCCATGTCAACCTCTCCTGATCCTTTCTTTTTGACTTCACTAATTCCTAATATTTCTAGTTTGTATTTCTCCATTTCCTTTACAATCTCCACTTCCTTTCCTGAGAGGGAGGTTCCAAATCTCATAGTCCGTTTTACCTTGTATTGTCGTCGTTGTTTACTCTGTTCGGCTTCCATTCCTGTGTTTCTCTGAATATGTATTTATTTCACTTCATGTGGGTTATTAGCCCTACGATGAAGCTAGGGCAGTGGGAGGAGTGCTCCCTTTAAGCCTATGCCCTTGCTTGGTTTTCTTTCTGGGTATGCTCCCATAGCCTTCGGGTCAAAACCCTTACCACAAGGCAGTGGGGTTGTAGCTCTTCCGCCTCTTAGGATGTTGGGACTTTTCAATCTTTTCCATCTCTAGAGCCGTTGGCCGGTTTTCTGTTAGGGTTCCTTCCCTTAGTCCTTGGGGGTTCCCTACCCTACCTTCAGTGCTCATTTAATGGCGGCACTTCCTCGCCATGTCACAATGCTGTCATTGGGCTTTTCTGGGTTCTTATTGAGTACGGACTTGCCAAAGACCATCCTCCCCAGGCCCTGTTAGCATTGTCGCCTCGGTCCGGGACTGCTTATTTGGCATTGCCTTATTCGCTGCTAACCACCATATCTGGTGGTCGTTCGCTATCCGCCACCTGCGACCCGCCCAGTTGCTGAGACTCGCATCGGAATAAAGCTTCATAGAGGCTTCTACCGATGGGATAGTCAAAATCAAATAATTAAAACGCTTTTCAGGCTCTGAAAAGCATAATAATACAACATTTTTGTGAAAATCATCTCTGGCTTGGTCTGTATAGAAAAGGAGTTTCAAACGAGTACTAGCATTGAAAGAGAATTTCTCAAGAAATCAAGTTTTGATCCCATAGTTGAAGTGAAATAATTAAAACCCTTTTCGGGCTCTGAAAAACATAATATGGCTTGGTCTGTAGAGAGAATGAATTTCAAACGAGTAATAGCATTGAACATGAATTTCTCGAGAAATCAAATTTTTTACTTATAGTCAAAATGAAATTATCAAAACGCTTTTCATGCTCTGAAATGCATAATAATACAACATTTCTATGAAAATCATCTCTGGCTAGGCCTGTATAGAAAACGAGTTTCAAACAAGTACTAACATTGAACACGAATTTCTCGAAAAATCGAGTTTTGATCCCATAGGAAAAATGTGATAATTAAAACGCTTTTCAGACTCTGAAAAGCATAATAATACAAAATTTTTAAGAAAATCATGTTTGGCTGGTTCTCTATAAATAATGATTTTCAAGCGAGTTTTAGCTTTGAACGCGAATTTCTCGAAAAATCAAGTTTTGATGCTGTAGTCGATATGTCAGGCGCTGAGAAGCATAATAATACAACATTTTTGTGAAAATCATCTCTGGCTAGGTCTGTATAGAAAATGAATTTCAAACGAGTAGCTACTAGCAATGAACACGTATTTCTCGAGAAATCAAATTTTGATAATATAGTCAAAATGTGATAATTTCAACGCTTCTCAGTCTCTCAAAAGCATAATAATACAATATATTTATGAAAATAATCTCTGGTTTTGTCTGTAGAGAAGATCAGCTTTATACGACTATTAGCATTGAACGCGAATTTCTAGAAAAATCAAGTTTTGATCCTATGGTCAAAATTTTTTACTCTTCTTCTTCTTCTTTTGCCTTATGCTCACTTAGGCATCGGGTCCTTTCACCCACTTCTTGAAAGAAGTTCTATCCTGTGCCAGTCTTTTCACTTCGTCCTGTGTCTTCCCTCTCTTCTGTACCAGTCCATAAATGTACTGGTTCCGGTTCAACCTGGGTCGTCCCCTTCCTCTCTTTCCTTCTGGTCGGGCCTCAAATATTTGTTTCGGTTTACGCTCTTCCTCCATCATAATAAGATGTCCCAGCCAGCCTAATTCTCTCTTCTCGATTATTTCAATCAGTGGCTCCTGATTCAGGCATTCTCTTCTTATTGTTGTGTTTCGTATCATATCTCTCCTTGTCTTTCCTACAGTTTTTCTTAAGAATTTCATTTCAGTAGCAGTATGTCTGCTCTCCAATTTAATTTGCATTATCCAGCTTTCTGATCCATATAATAGCGTGGGGAGATAGACTGTTTTATATATTTTCATTTTTGTTTCTTTACTAATCTCCTATTTACCTATAATAGTGTTACTAACATTATAGTACAGATTATTTGCTTTCTAAATTCTGTGATTAATTTCAGTCCATTTTCCCGTCCGCAGTTAGCATGGTTCCTAAATATTCAAACTGTTCTACTTGTTCTAAGGTCTTATTATTCCAATGAATGCGCATCCTTGCTGGTTCTTGTTTAGTGAAGTGCACGACTTTCGTCTTGCTAACATTGATTTCCATCTTTCGTTCTTTGAATGCTGGGCCCCACTCTAGGACAGCATTTTGTAGGTTGTTGCTATCTTTTGCTAGGTGAACAATATCATCAGCGTATACTAATGTTTTTAATTACCAATTTTACATTTTCTTGTTCTTCTTTTGCATTGCTTTATAATTTGCTCCAAGAATAATATGAAAAGAAGAGGACTAAGTCCATCACCTTGTTTTACACCTTTTCTGATATTAAATTCGTTGGAGGATTGTCCGTTTATTCTAACAGTTCCTTTAACGTTCTTATATAGACTTTGAATAATTCTAGTTAGTTTTGACGTTACTTGGAACTGATGAAGGGCCTTCCATATTTGTCCTCTTGCTACTCTGTCGAAGGCAGACTTTAAGTCAATAAAAGCTGTAAATATTTCCCCTCCTCTGCTTAGTATCTTCTCTATTGCGTTCCTCAGGGAGAAGATTAGTTCTTGAGTTTGACGATGAGGCCTGAAACCTGCTTGCTCTTCTTCCAATTTATCTTCCACTTGTTGCCTTAATTTTTTTTCTATAATGTGTGAATATAGTTTCTGGGCCACTGGCGCTAAGCATATTGCTCTATAGTTTGAGCAATCGAGGGTACTTCCTTTTTTATGTATAGGAATTATTACATTCTGTTCCCAATCTTTTGGTATTCTCTCTGTTGCCCATATTAGTCTGTAAAAGTCCCATATTCATTTTTCTATTTCCTTTCCACTATATTTTATAAATTCTGGATGTATATTATCCCAACCGGGTGCTTTTCCAGTTCTTAAGGATTTAATTGCCTCTTGTACTTCTTTTAGTTGGATTTCTCCCTCAGCTTTCACGTTCTCATTTTCCTCCCTCATGGGTCTTTCCTCATACAATTCCTCTTCTTCTTCTCAAAACGTTTCCGCATAATATTCATTCCACGTATCTAAAACTTCCTTCATATTGGTTTTCACCTCGTTATTCTTGTTTTTGATATTCCTTATTTTCTTTCCTCGTTTTCCTTTCAGATTTTTCAACACATGCTAAAATTTTCTTGGATTATTTTTATGATTTTCTTCTATTTCCTTTCCAAATTGTTCCCAGGTTTCTTTCTCCGCTGTTCTCACTATCCGTTTTGCTGTATCTCTTGCCTGTATATAAGCTTCTTCGTCCTCCATTCTTTTGGTCTTTAAGTATTTTAGCCACGCTTTCTTTTTAATTGCAACTTTTTCTTTCACATTTTTGCTCCACCATCTTGTCTGCTTCTTTTTATTGGTTATCTTTACTATTCCACATATTTCTGTTGCAACTTTCTTTCATTACTTTCCATATAGTTTCCACATTCCATTCTTGTCCATGGTTTTGTTCTTTTTCTCTAAGTTTTTCTTTCAGTTTCCTCTGAAACTCCTTTCTTTTATTTTGGGTTTCTAATGTTGATATTTTAAGTTTAGTAAGATTTATCTTAATTGGTGCAGGTAGTGGTTTGAATCGTGTCGTCATTACTAGTAGTCTATGTTGAGTACTGAGCTCGGCGCTGCGAAAAACTCTTACATCCATTACATCATAATGGGTGTTTTTTTGTATATACGCAGTAATCTATTGTGCTCTGTGCTCCTCAAAGGTAATTTGATGTATTCTTTTATGCGGGAAGAAGGAGTTTCCGATGCGTAGCTCGTTATCAATACAGAACTCCAGCATTTTATCTCCATTGCTGTTTCGGGTCTTTTCAGCACCATACCTTCCCAAACTTCCATGTCCTTGTCTAATTTCATTTCCCACTCTAGCATTCCAATCTCCCATTATAATAACGTTTTCCGTTACATTTCTAGCCTTATCTAATATTTGTTGGTGGGAGTTGTAATATTGTTCTTTTTCTAGTTCATCTTTATCCTCTGTAGGAGCGTATACTTGTATAATGGCAATCCTACGGGTTAAATCCAATTCCCAATTCAGTCTTATTATCATAGAGTTAACTGCTTTCCAGTCAGTTACTCTAGTGTTCAGTCTTTCGCTAATAATAATTCCCACACCTTCTTTTGCACAGCTCCTTTCTTCTACTCCTTCTACTCCTTAGAACGTATCCATTTTCCATGTCAACCTCTCCTGATCCTTTCTTTTTGACTTCACTAATTCCTAATATTTCTAGTTTGTATTTCTCCATTTCCTTTACAATCTCCACTTCCTTTCCTGAGAGGGAGGTTCCAAATCTCATAGTCCGTTTTACCTTGCATTGTCGTCGTTGTTTACTCTGTTCGGCTTCCATTCCTGTGTTTCTCTGAATATGTATTTATTTCACTTCATGTGGGTTATTAGCCCTACGATGAAGCTAGGGCAGTGGGAGGAATGCTCCCTTTAAGCCTCTGCCCTTGCTTGGTTTTCTTTCTGGGTATGCTCCCATAGACTTCGGGTCAAAACCCTTACCACAAGGCAGTGGGGTTGTAGCTCTTCCGCCTCTTAGGATGTTGGGACTCTACAATCTTTTCCATCTCTAGAGCCGTTGGCCGGTTTTCTGTTAGGGTTCCTTCCCTTAGTCCTTGGGGGTTCCCTACCCTACCTTCAAGGCAGTAGGGGCAGTGCTCATTTAATGGCGGCACTTCCTCGCCATGTCACAATGCTGTCATTGGGCTTTTCTGGTTTCTTATTGAGTACGGACTTGCCAAAGACCATCCTCCCCAGGCCCTGTTAGCATTGTCGCCTCGGTCCGGGACTGCTTATTTGGCATTGCCTTATTCGCAGCTAACCACCATATCTGGTGGTCGTTCGCTATCCGCCACCTGCGACCCGCCCAGTTGCTGAGACTCGCATCGGAATAAAGCTTCATAGAGGCTTCTACCGATGGGATAGTCAAAATCAAATAATTAAAACGCTTTTAAGGCTCTGAAAAGCATAATAATACAACATTTTTGTGAAAATCATCTCTGGCTTAGTCTGTATAGAAAAGGAGTTTCAAACGAGTACTAGCATTGAAAGAGAATTTCTCAAGAAATCAAGTTTTGATCCCATAGTCGAAGTGAAATAATTAAAACCCTTTTCGGGCTCTGAAAAACATAATATGGCTTGGTCTGTAGAGAAAATGAGTTTCAAACGAGTAATAGCATTGAACATGAATTTCTCGAGAAATCAATTTTTTTTTTTTTTTTTGTCAAAATGAAATTATCAAAACGCTTTTCATGCTCTGAAATGCATAATAATACAACATTTCTACGAAAATCATCTCTGGCTAGGCCTGTATAGAAAACGAGTTTCAAACAAGTACTAACATTGAACACGAATTTCTCGAAAAATCGAGTTTTGATCCCATATAAAAAATGTGATAATTAAAACGCTTTTCAAGGTCTGAAAAGCATAATAATATAACATTTTTATGAAAATCATGTCTGGCTTGGTGTGTATAGAAAATGAGTTTCAAACGTGTACTAGCATTGGACACAAATTTTTTGAAAAATCACCTTTTGTTCCTATTGTCAAAATGAAATAATTAAAACGCTTTTCAGGGTCTGAAAGGCATAATAATACAACATTTTTATGAAAATCATCTATGGCTTGGTCTGTAGAGAAATTGAGTTTCAAACGAGTAATAGCATTGAACGCGAATTTCTCGAAATATCAAGTTTTTAACCTATAGTCGAAATGTGATAATTTAAAAGTTTTTCAGGCTCTGAAAAGCATAATAATTCATCACTTTAAAGAGAATCATCTCTGTCTTGTTCTGTATAGAAAATCAGTTCCAAACGAGCACGGCATTGAACGTGAATTTCTTGATTAATCAGGTTTTGATAATATAGTCAAAATGTAAAAATTAAAACGGTTTTGAGGCTCTGAATAGCATAATAATTCAACATTTTAATTAAATTCTTTTCTGGCTTGTTCTGTAGAGAAAATGACTTTCAAACGAGAACTAGCATTGAACGTGAAATTCTCGAAAAATCAAGTTTTGAAGCCATTGTCGAAATGTAATAATTAAAACGCTTTTCCGTCTCTGAAAAGCACAGTAGAGCAACATTTTTATGAAAATCATTTTTGGCTTGGCCTGCATATGAAATGAGTTTCAAGTGAGTATTAGCATTGAACGCGAATTTCTCGAAAAATCAAGTTTTGATCATATTGTCGAAATGTAATAATAAAATCGCTTTTCAAATTCTGAAAAGCATAATAATACAAAATTTTTAAGAAAATCATGTTTGGCTGGTTCTCTATAGATAATGATTTTCAAGCGAGTTTTAGCTTTGAACGCGAATTTCTCGTAAAATCAAGTTTTTGATGCTGTAGTCGATATGTCAGGCGCTGAGAAGCATAATAATACAACATTTTTGTGAAAATCATCTCTGGCTAGTTCTGTATAGAAAATGAATTTCAAACGAGTAGCTACAAGCAATGAACACGTATTTCTCGAGAAATCAAATTTTGATATTATAGTCAAAATGTGATAATTTCAACGCTTCTCAGTCTCTCAAAAGCATAATAATACAATATATTTATGAAAATAATCTCTGGTTTTGTCTGTAGAGAAGATCAGTTTTATACGACTATTAGCATTGAACGCGAATTTCTAGAAAAATCAAGTTTTGATCCTATGGTCAAAATTTTTTACTCTTCTTCTTCTTCTTTTGCCTTATGCTCACTTAGGCATCGGGTCCTTTCAGCCACTTCTTGAAAGAAGTTCTATCCTGTGCCAGTCTTTTCACTTCGTCCAGTGTCTTCCCTCTCTTCTGTACCAGTCCATAAATGTACTGGTTCCGGTTCAACCTGGGTCGTCCCCTTCCTCTCTTTCCTTCTGGTCGGGCCTCAAATATTTGTTTCGGTTTACGCTCTTCCTTCATCATAATAAGATGTCCCAGCCAGCCTAATTCTCTCTTCTCGATGATTTCAATCAGTGGTTCCTGATTCAAGCATTCTCTTCTTATTGTTGTGTTTCGTATCATATCTCTCCTTGTCTTTCCTACAGTTTTTCTTAAGAATTTCATTTCAGTAGCAGTATGTCTGCTCTCCAATTTAATTTGCATTATCCAGCTTTCTCACCATATAATAGCGTGGGGAGATAGACTGTTTTATATATTTTCATTTTTGTTTCTTTACTAATCTCCTATTTACCTATAATAGTGTTACTAACATTATAGTACAGATTATTTGCTTTCTGAATTCTGTGATTAATTTCAGAGACCATTTTCCCGTCCGCAGTTAGCATGGTTCCTAAATATTCAAACTGTTCTACTTGTTCTAAGGTCTTATTATTCCAATGAATGCGCATCCTTGCTGGTTCTTGTTTAGTGAAGTGCACGACTTTCGTCTTGCTAACATTGATTTCCATCTTTCGTTCTTTGAATGCTCGGCCCCACTCTAGGACAGCATTTTGTAGGCTGTTGCTATCATTTGCTAGGTGAACAATATCATCAGCGTATACTAATGTTTTTAATTACCAATTTTACATTTTCTTGTTCTTCTTTTGCATTGCTTTATAATTTGCTCCATGAATAATATGAAAAGAAGAGGACTAAGTCCATCACCTTGTTTTACACCTTTTCTGATATTAAATTCGTTGGAGGATTGTCCATTTATTCTAACAGTTCCTTTAACGTTCTTATATAGACTTTGAATTATTCTAGTTAGTTTTGACGTTACTTGGAACTGGAACTGGAACTGGCCTTCCATATTTGTCCTCTTGGTACTCTGTCGAAGGCAGACTTTAAGTCAATAAAAGCTGTAAATTTATCCCCTCCTCTGCTTAGTATCTTCTCTATTGCGTTCCTCAGGGAGAAGATTAGATCTTGAGTTTGACGATGAGGCCTGAAACCTGCTTGCTCTTCTTCCAATGTATCTTCCACTTGTTGCCTTAATTTTTTTTCTGTAATGTGTGAATATAGTTTGTGGGCCACTGGCGCTAAGCATATTGCTCTATAGTTTGAGCAATCGAGGGTACTTCCTTTTTTATGTATAGGAATTATTACATTCTGTTCCCAATCTTTTGGTATTCTCTCTGTTGCCCATATTAGTCTGTAAAAGTCCCATATTCATTTTTCTATTTCCTTTCCACCATATTTTATAAATTCTGGATGTATATTATCCCAACCGGGTGCTTTACCAGTTCTTAAGGATTTAATTGCCTCTTGTTCTTCTTTTAGTTGGATTTCTCCCTCAGCTTCCACGTTCTCATTTTCTTCCCTCATGGGTCTTTCCTCATACAATTCCTCTTCATCTTCTCAAAACGTTTCCACATAATATTCATTCCACGTATCTAAAACTTCCTTCATATTGGTTTTCACCTCGTTATTCTTGTTTTTGATATTCCTTATTTTCTTTCCTCGTTTTCCTTTCAGATTTTTCAACACATCACATTTTTATGATTTTCTTCTATTTCCTTTCCAAATTGTTCCCAGGTTTCTTTCTCCGCTGTTCTCACTATCCGTTTTGCTGTATCTCTTGCCTGTATATAAGCTTCTTTGTCCTCCATTCTTTTGGTCTTTAAGTATTTTAGCCACGCTTTCTTTTTAATTGCAACTTTTTCTTTCACATTATTGCTCCACCATCTTGTCTGCTTCTTTTTATTTGTTATCTTTACTATTCCACATATTTCTGTTGCAACTTTCTTTCATTAATTTCCATATATTTTCCACATTCCATTCTTGTCCATGGTTTTGTTCTTTTTCTCTAAGTTTTTCTTTCAGTTTCCTCTGAAACTCCTTTCTTTTATTTTGGGTTTCTAATGTTGATATTTTAAGTTTAGTAAGGTTTATCTTAATTGGTGCAGGTAGTGGTTTGAATCGGGTCGTCATTACTAGTAGTCTATGTTGAGTACTGAGCTCGGCGCTGCGAAAAACTCTTACATCCATTACATCATAATGGGTGTTTTTTTTGTATATACGCAGTAATCTATTGTGCTCTGTGCTCCTCAAAGGTAATTTGATGTATTCTTTTATGCGGGAAGAAGGAGTTTCCGATGCGTAGCTCGTTATCAATACAGAACTCCAGCATTTTATCTCCATTGCTGTTTCGGGTCTTTTCAGCACCATACCTTCCCAAACTTCCATGTCCTCGTCTAATTTCATTTCCCACTCTAGCATTCCAATCTCCCATTATAATAACGTTTTCCGTTACATTTCTAGCCTTATCTAATATTTGTTGGTGGGAGTTGTAATATTGTTCCTTTTCCAGTTAATCTTTATCCTCTGTAGGAGCGTATACTTGTATAATGGCAATCCTACGGGTTAAATCCAATTCCAAATTCAGTCTTATTATCATAGAGTTAACTGCTTTCCAGTCAGTTACTCTAGTGTTCTGTCTTTCGCTAATAATAATTCCCACACCTTCTTTTGCACAGCTACTTTTTCCTACTCCTTCTACTTCTTAGAACGTATCCATTTTCCATGTCAACCTCTCCTGATCCTTTCTTTTTGACTTCACTAATTCCTAATATTTCTAGTTTGTATTTCTCCATTTCCTTTACAATCTCCACTTCCTTTCCTGAGAGGGAGGTTCCAAATCTCATAGTCCGTTTTACCTTGCATTGTCGTCTTTGTTTACTCTGTTCGGCTTCCATTCCTGTGTTTCTCTGAATATGTATTTATTTCACTTCATGTGGGTTATTAGCCCTACGATGAAGCTAGGGCAGTGGGAGGAGTGCTCCCTTTAAGCCTCTGCCCTTGCTTGGTTTTCTTTCTGGGTATGCTCCCATAGCCTTCGGGTCAAAACACTTACCACAAGGCAGTGGGGTTGTAGCTCTTCCGCCTCTTAGGATGTTGGGACACTACAATCTTTTCCATCTCAAGAGCCGTTGGCCGGTTTTCTGTTAGGGTTCCTTCCCTTAGTCCTTGGGGGTTCCCTACCCTACCTTCAAGGCAGTAGGGGCAGTGCTCATTTAATGGCGGCACTTCCTCGCCATGTCACAATGCTGTCATTGGACTTTTCTGGTTTCTTATTGAGTACGGACTTGCCAAAGACCATCCTCCCCAGGCCCTGTTAGCATTGTCGCCTCGGTCCGGGACTGCTTATTTGGCATTGCCTTATTCGCAGCTAACCACCATATCTGGTGGTCGTTCGCTATCCGCCACCTGCGACCCGCCCAGTTGCTGAGACTCGCATCGGAATAAAGCTTCATAGAGGCTTCTACCGATGGGATAGTCAAAATCAAATAATTAAAACGCTTTTAAGGCTCTGAAAAGCATAATAATACAACATTTTTGTGAAAATCATCTCTGGCTTAGTCTGTATAGAAAAGGAGTTTCAAACGAGTACTAGCATTGAAAGAGAATTTCTCAAGAAATCAAGTTTTGATCCCATAGTCGAAGTGAAATAATTAAAACCCTTTTCGGGCTCTGAAAAACATAATATGGCTTGGTCTGTAGAGAAAATGAGTTTCAAACGAGTAATAGCATTGAACATGAATTTCTCGAGAAATCAAATTTTTTTACTTATAGTCAAAATGAAATTATTAAAACGCTTTTCATGATCCGAAATGCATAATAATACAACATTTCTATGAAAGTAATCTCTGGCTAGGCCTGTATAGAAAACGAGTTTCAAACAAGTACTAACATTGAACACGAATTTCTCTAGAATTCGAGTTTTGATCCCATAGTAAAAATGTGATAATTAAAACGCTTTTTTGGGTCTGAAAAGCATAATAATATAACATTTTTATGAAAATCATCTCTCGCTTGGTCTGTATAGAAAATGAGTTTCAAACAAGTAATAGCATTGAACGCGAATTTCTCGAAATATCAAGTTTTTAACCTATAGTCGAAATGTGATAATTTCAACGCTTCTCGGTCTCTCAAAAGCATAATAATACAATATATTTATGAAAATCATCTCTGGTTTCGTCTATAGAGAAGATCAGTTTTATACGACTATTAGCATTGAACGCGAATTTCTAGAAAAATCAAGTTCTGTTCCTATGGTCAAAATTTTTTACTCTTCTTCTTCTTCTTCTACCTTATGCTCACTTAGGCGTCTTGTCATTTCAGCCACTTCTTGAAAGAAGTTCTATCCTGTGCCAGTCTTTTCACTTCGTCAAGTGTCTTCCCTCTCTTCTGTACAAGTCCATAAATGTACTGGTTCCAGTTCAATCTGTGTCGTCCCCTTCCTCTCTTTCCTTCTGGTCGGGCCTCAAATATTTGTTTCGGTTTACGCTCTTCCTCCATCATAATAAGATGTCCCAGCCAGCTTAATTCTCTCTTCTCGATTATTTCAATCAGTGGTTCATGATTCAGGCATTCTCTTCTTATTGTTGTGTTTAGTATGATATCTCTCAAATATCAAGCGAGTTTTAGCTTTGAACGCGAAATTCTCGAAAAATCAAGTTTTGATGCTGTAGTCGATATGTCAGAATTAAAACCATTTACAGGCGCTGAGAAGCATAATAATACAACATTTTTGTGAAAATCATCTCTGGCTAGGTCTGTATAGAAAATGAGTTTCAAACGAGTAGCTACTAGCAATGAACACGTATTTCACGAGAAATCAAATTTTGATATTATAGTCAAAATGTGATAATTTCAACGCTTCTCAGTCTCTCAAAAGCATAATAATACAATATATTTACGAAAATCATCTCTGGTTTCGTCTGTAGAGAAGATCAGTTTTATACGACTATTAGCATTGAACGCGAATTTCTAGAAAAATCAAGTTTTGATCCTATGGTCAAAATTTTTTACTCTTCTTCTTCTTCTTTTGCCTTATGCTCACTTAGGCATTGGGTCCTTTCAGCCTCTTCTTGAAAGAAGTTCTATCCTGTGCCAGTCTTTTCACTTCGTCCTGTGTCTTCCCTCTCTTCTGTACCAGTCCATAAATGTACTGGTTCCGGTTCAACCTGGGTCGTCCCCTTCCTCTCTTTCCTTCTGGTCGGGATTCAAATATTTGTTTCGGTTTACGCTCTTCCTCCATCATAATAAGATGTCCCAGCCAGCCTAATTCTCTCTTCTCCATGATTTCAATCAGTGGTTCCTGAATCAGGCATTCTCTTCTTATTGTTGTGTTTCGTATCATATCTCTCCTTGTCTTTCCTACAGTTTTTCTTAAGAATTTCATTTCAGTAGCAGTATGTCTGCTCTCCAATTTAATTTGCATTATCCAGCTTTCTGATCCATATAATAGCGTGGGGAGATAGACTGTTTTATATATTTTCATTTTTGTTTCTTTACTAATCTGCTATTTAAATATAATAGTGTTACTAACATTATAGTACAGATTATTTGCTTTCTGAATTCTGTGATTAATTTCAGAGTCCATTTTCCCGTCCGCAGTTAGCATGGTTCCTAAATATTCAAACTGTTCTACTTGTTCTAAGGTCTTATTATTCCAATGAATGCGCAACCTTGCTGGTTCTTGTTTAGTGAAGTGCACGACTTTCGTCTTGCTAACATTGATTTCCATCTTTCGTTCTTTGAATGCTCGGCCCCACTCTAGGACAGCATTTTGTAGGCTGTTGCTATCTTTTGCTAGGTGAACAATATCATCAGCGTATACTAATGTTTGTACCCATCTTTTAATTACCAATTTTACATTTTCTTGTTCTTCTCTTGCATTGCTTTATAATTTGATCCATGAATAATATGAAAAGAAGATGACTAAGTCCATCACCTTGTTTTACACTTTTTCTGATATTATATTCGTTGGAGGATTGTCCATTTATTCTAACAGTTCCTTTAACGTTCTTATATAGACTTTGAATTATTCTAGTTAGTTTTGACGTTACTTGGAACTGATGAAGGGCCTTCCATATTTGTCCTCTTGGTACTCTGTCGAAGGCAGACTTTAAGTCAATAAAAGCTGTAAATATTTCCCCTCCTCTGCTTAGTATCTTCTCTATTGCGTTCCTCAGCTAGAAGATTAGATCTTGAGTTTGACGATGAGGCCTGAAACCTGCTTGCTCTTCTTCCAATTTATCTTCCACTTGTTGCCTTAATCTTTTTTCTATAATGTGTGAATATAGTTTCTGGGCCACTGGCGCTAAGCATATTGCTCTATAGTTTGAGCAATCGAGGGTACTTCCTTTTTTATGTATAGGAATTATTTCATTCTGTTCCCAATCTTTTGGTATTCTCTCTGTTGCCCATATTAGTCTGTAAAAGTCCCATATTCATTTTTCTATTTCCTTTCCACCATATTTTATAAATTCTGGATGTATATTATCCCAACCGGGTGCTTTACCAGTTCTTAAGGATTTAATTGCCTCTTGTACTTCTTTTAGTTGGATTTCTCCCTCAGCTTCCACGTTCTCATTTTCTTCCCTCATGGGTCTTTCCTCATACAATTCCTCTTCTTTTTCTCAAAACGTTTCCGCATAATATTCATTCCACGTATCTAAAACTTCCTTCATGTTGGTTTTCACCTCGTTATTCTTGTTTTTGATATTCCTTATTTTCTTTCCTCGTTTTCCTTTCAGATTTTTCAACACATGCCAAAATTTTCTTGGATTATTTTTATGATTTTCTTCTATTTCCTTTCCAAATTTTTCCCAGGTTTCTTTCTCCGCTGTTCTCACTATCCGATTTGCTGTATCTCTTGCCTGTATATAAGCTTCTTTGTCCTCCATTCTTTTGGTCTTTAAGTATTTTAGCCACGCTTTCTTTTTAATTGCAACTTTTTCTTTCACATTATTGCTCCACCATCTTGTCTGCTTCTTTTTATTTGTTATCTTTACTTTCCACATATTTCTGTTGCAACTTTCTTTCATTACTTTCCATATATTTTCCACATTCCATTCTTGTCCATGGTTTTGTTCTTTTTCTCTAAGTTTTTCTTTCAGTTTCCTCTGAAACTCCTTTCTTTTATTTTGGGTTTCTAATGTTGATATTTTAAGTTTAGTAAGGTTTATCTTAATTGGTGCAGGTAGTGGTTTGAATCGTGTCGTCATTATTAGTAGTCTATGTTGAGTACTGAGCTCGGCGCTGCGAAAAACTCTTACATCATAATGGGTGTTTTCTTGTATATACGCAGTAATCTATTGTGCTCTGTGCTCTTCAAAGGTAATTTGATGTATTCTTTTATGCGGGAAGAAGGAGTTTCCGATGCGTAGCTCGTTATCAATACAGAACTCCAGCATTTTATCTTCATTGCTGTTTCGGGTCTTTTCAGCACCATACCTTCCCAAACTTCCATGTCCTCGTCTAATTTCATTTCCCACTCTAGCATTCCAATCTCCCATTATAATAACGTTTTCCGTTACATTTCTAGCCTTATCTAATATTTGTTGGTGGGAGTTGTAATATAGTTCTTTTTCTAGTTCATCTTTATCCTCTGTAGGAGCGTATACTTGTATAATGGTAATCCTACGGGTTAAATCCAATTCCAAATTCAGTCTTATTATCATAGAGTTAACTGCTTTCCAGTCAGTTACTCTAGTGTTCAGTCTTTCGCTAATAATAATTCCCACACCTTCTTTTGCACAGCTACTTTTTCCTACTCCTTCTACTCCTTAGAACGTATCCATTTTCCATGTCAACCTCTCCTGATCCTTTCTTTTTGACTTCACTAATTCCTAATATTTCTAGTTTGTATTTCTCCATTTCCTTTACAATCTCCACTTCCTTTTCTGAGAGGGAGGTGATGTTCTTGGTTCCAAATCTCATAGTCCGTTTTACCTTGCATTGTCGTCGTTGTTTTCTCTGTTCGGCTTCCATTCCTGTGTTTCTCTGAATATGTATTTATTTCACTTCATGTGGGTTATTAGCCCTACGATGAAGCTAGGGCAGTGGGAGGAGTGCTCCCTTTAAGCCTCTGCCCTTGCTTGGTTTTCTTTCTGGGTATGCTCCCATAGCCTTCGGGTCAAAACACTTACCACAAGGCAGTGGGGTTGTAGCTCTTCCGCCTCTTAGGATGTTGGGACTCTACAATCTTTTCCATCTCTAGAGCCGTTGGCCGGTTTTCTGTTAGGGTTCCTTCCCTTAGTCCTTGGGGGTTCCCTACCCTACCTTCAAGGCAGTAGGGGCAGTGCTCATTTAATGGCGGCACATCCTCGCCATGTCACAATGCTGTCATTGGGCTTTTCTGGGTTCTTATTGAGTACGGACTTGCCAAAGACCACCCTCCCCAGGCCCTGTTAGCATTGTCGCCTCGGTCCGGGACTGCTTATTTGGCATTGCCTTATTCGCAGCTAACCACCATATCTGGTGGTCGTTCGCTATCCGCCACCTGCGACACGCCCAGTTGCTGAGACTCGCATCGGAATAAAGCTTCATAGAGGCTTCTACCGATGGGATAGTCAAAATCAAATAATTAAAACGCTTTTCAGGCTCTGAAAAGCATAATAATACAACATCTTTGTGAAAATCATCTCTGGCTTAGTCTGTATAGAAAAGGAGTTTCAAACGAGTACTAGCATTGAAAGAGAATTTCTCAAGAAATCAAGTTTTGATCCCATAGTCGAAGTGAAATAATTAAAACCCTTTTCGGGCTCTGAAAAACATAATATGGCTTGGTCTGTAGAGAAAATGAGTTTCAAACGAGTAATAGCATTGAACATGAATTTCTCGAGAAATCAAATTTTTTTACTTATAGTCAAAATGAAATTATTAAAACGCTTTTCATGATCCGAAATGCATAATAATACAACATTTCCATGAAAGTCATCTCTGGCTAGGCCTGTATAGAAAACGAGTTTCAAACAAGTACTAACATTGAACACGAATTTCTCTAGAATTCGAGTTTTGATCCCATAGTAAAAATGTGATAATTAAAACGCTTTTTTGGGTCTGAAAAGCATAATAATATAACATTTTTATGAAAATCATCTCTGGCTTGGTCTGTATAGAAAATGAGTTTCAAACGAGTAATAGCATTGAACGCGAATTTCTCGAAATATCAAGTTTTTAACCTATAGTCGAAATGTGATAATTTCAACGCTTCTCGGTCTCTCAAAAGCATAATAATACAATATATTTATGAAAATCATCTCTGGTTTCGTCTATAGAGAAGATCAGTTTTATACGACTATTAGCATTGAACGCGAATTTCTAGAAAAATCAAGTTCTGTTCCTATGGTCAAAATTTTTTACTCTTCTTCTTCTTCTTCTACCTTATGCTCACTTAGGCGTCTTGTCATTTCAGCCACTTCTTGAAAGAAGTTCTATCCTGTGCCAGTCTTTTCACTTCGTCAAGTGTCTTCCCTCTCTTCTGTACAAGTCCATAAATGTACTGGTTCCAGTTCAACCTGTGTCGTCCCCTTCCTCTCTTTCCTTCTGGTCGGGCCTCAAATATTTGTTTCGGTTTACGCTCTTCCTCCATCATAATAAGATGTCCCAGCCAGCTTAATTCTCTCTTCTCGATTATTTCAATCAGTGGTTCATGATTCAGGCATTCTCTTCTTATTGTTGTGTTTAGTATGATATCTCTCAAATATCAAGCGAGTTTTAGCTTTGAACGCGAAATTCTCGAAAAATCAAGTTTTGATGCTGTAGTCGATATGTCAGAATTAAAACCATTTACAGGCGCTGAGAAGCATAATAATACAACATTTTTGTGAAAATCATCTCTGGCTAGGTCTGTATAGAAAATGAGTTTCAAACGAGTAGCTACTAGCAATGAACACGTATTTCTCGAGAAATCAAATTTTGATATTATAGTCAAAATGTGATAATTTCAACGCTTCTCAGTCTCTCAAAAGCATAATAATACAATATATTTACGAAAATCATCTCTGGTTTCGTCTGTAGAGAAGATCAGTTTTATACGACTATTAGCATTGAACGCGAATTTCTAGAAAAATCAAGTTTTGATCCTATGGTCAAAATTTTTTACTCTTCTTCTTCTTCTTTTGCCTTATGCTCACTTAGGCATTGGGTCCTTTCAGCCTCTTCTTGAAAGAAGTTCTATCCTGTGCCAGTCTTTTCACTTCGTCCTGTGTCTTCCCTCTCTTCTGTACCAGTCCATAAATGTACTGGTTCCGGTTCAACCTGGGTCGTCCCCTTCCTCTCTTTCCTTCTGGTCGGGATTCAAATATTTGTTTCGGTTTACGCTCTTCCTCCATCATAATAAGATGTCCCAGCCAGCCTAATTCTCTCTTCTCGATGATTTCAATCAGTGGTTCCTGATTCAGGCATTCTCTTCTTATTGTTGTGTTTCGTATCATATCTCTCCTTGTCTTTCCTACAGTTTTTCTTAAGAATTTCATTTCAGTAGCAGTATGTCTGCTCTCCAATTTAATTTGCATTATCCAGCTTTCTGATCCATATAATAGCGTGGGGAGATAGACTGTTTTATATATTTTCATTTTTGTTTCTTTACTAATCTCCTATTTAAATATAATAGTGTTACTAACATTATAGTACAGATTATTTGCTATCTGAATTCTGTGATTAATTTCAGAGTCCATTTTCCCGTCCGCAGTTAGCATGGTTCCTAAATATTCAAACTGTTCTACTTGTTCTAAGGTCTTATTATTTCAATGAATGCGCAACCTTGCTGGTTCTTGTTTAGTGAAGTGCACGACTTTCGTCTTGCTAACATTGATTTCCATCTTTCGTTCTTTGAATGCTCGGCCCCACTCTAGGACAGCATTTTGTAGGCTGTTGCTATCTTTTGCTAGGTGAACAATATCATCAGCGTATACTAATGTTTGTACCCATCTTTTAATTACCAATTTTACATTTTCTTGTTCTTCTTTTGCATTGCTTTATAATTTGATCCATGAATAATATGAAAAGAAGATGACTAAGTCCATCACCTTGTTTTACACTTTTTCTGATATTATATTCGTTGGAGGATTGTCCATTTATTCTAACAGTTCCTTTAACGTTCTTATATAGACTTTGAATTATTCTAGTTAGTTTTGACGTTACTTGGAACTGATGAAGGGCCTTCCATATTTGTCCTCTTGGTACTCTGTCGAAGGCAGACTTTAAGTCAATAAAAGCTGTAAATATTTCCCCTCCTCTGCTTAGTATCTTCTCTATTGCGTTCCTCAGGGAGAAGATTAGATCTTGAGTTTGACGATGAGGCCTGAAACCTGCTTGCTCTTCTTCCAATTTATCTTCCACTTGTTGCCTTAATCTTTTTTCTATAATGTGTGAATATAGTTTCTGGGCCACTGGCGCTAAGCATATTGCTCTATAGTTTGAGCAATCGAGGGTACTTCCTTTTTTATGTATAGGAATTATTTCATTCTGTTCCCAATCTTTTGGTATTCTCTCTGTTGCCCATATTAGTCTGTAAAAGTCCCATATTCATTTTTCTATTTCCTTTCCACCATATTTTATAAATTCTGGATGTATATTATCCCAACCGGGTGCTTTACCAGTTCTTAAGGATTTAATTGCCTCTTGTACTTCTTTTAGTTGGATTTCTCCCTCAGCTTCCACGTTCTCATTTTCTTCCCTCATGTGTCTTTCCTCATACAATTCCTCTTCTTTTTCTCAAAACGTTTCCGCATAATATTCATTCCACGTATCTAAAACTTCCTTCATGTTGGTTTTCAACTCGTTATTCTTGTTTTTGATATTCCTTATTTTCTTTCCTCGTTTTCCTTTCAGATTTTTCAACACATGCCAAAATTTTCTTGGATTATTTTTATGATTTTCTTCTATTTCCTTTCCAAATTTTTCCCAGGTTTCTTTCTCCGCTGTTCTCACTATCCGATTTGCTGTATCTCTTGCCTGTATATAAGCTTCTTTGTCCTCCATTCTTTTGGTCTTTAAGTATTTTAGCCACGCTTTCTTTTTAATTGCAACTTTTTCTTTCACATTATTGCTCCACCATCTTGTCTGCTTCTTTTTATTTGTTATCTTTACTTTCCACATATTTCTGTTGCAACTTTCTTTCATTACTTTCCATATATTTTCCACATTCCATTCTTGTCCATGGTTTGTTCTTTTTCTCTAAGTTTTTCTTTCAGTTTCCTCTGAAACTCCTTTCTTTTATTTTGGGTTTCTAATGTTGATATTTTAAGTTTAGTAAGGTTTATCTTAATTGGTGCAGGTAGTGGTTTGAATCGTGTCGTCATTATTAGTAGTCTATGTTGAGTACTGAGCTCGGCGCTGCGAAAAACTCTTACATCATAATGGGTGTTTTCTTGTATATACGCAGTAATCTATTGTGCTCTGTGCTCCTCAAAGGTAATTTGATGTATTCTTTTATGCGGGAAGAAGGAGTTTCCGATGCGTAGCTCGTTATCAATACAGAACTCCAGCATTTTATCTTCATTGCTGTTTCGGGTCTTTTCAGCACCATACCTTCCCAAACTTCCATGTCCTCGTCTAATTTCATTTCCCACTCTAGCATTCCAATCTCCCATTATAATAACGTTTTCCGTTACATTTCTAGCCTTATCTAATATTTGTTGGTGGGAGTTGTAATATAGTTCTTTTTCTAGTTCATCTTTATCCTCTGTAGGAGCGTATACTTGTATAATGGTAATCCTACGGGTTAAATCCAATTCCAAATTCAGTCTTATTATCATAGAGTTAACTGCTTTCCAGTCAGTTACTCTAGTGTTCAGTCTTTCGCTAATAATAATTCCCACACCTTCTTTTGCACAGCTCCTTCCTTCTACTCCTGAATACCTTAGAACGTATCCATTTTCCATGTGAACCTCTCCTGATCCTTTATTTTTGACTTCACTAATTCCTAATATTTCTAGTTTGTATTTCTCCATTTCCTTTACAATCTCCACTTCCTTTTCTGAGAGGGAGGTGATGTTCTTGGTTCCAAATCTCATAGTCCGTTTTACCTTGCATTGTCGTCGATGTTTTCTCTGTTCGGCTTCCATTCCTGTGTTTCTCTGAATATGTATTTATTTCACTTCATGTGGGTTATTAGCCCTACGATGAAGCTAGGGCAGTGGGAGGAGTGCTCCCTTTAAGCCTCTGCCCTTGCTTGGTTTTCTTTCTGGGTATGCTCCCATAGCCTTCGGGTCAAAACACTTACCACAAGGCAGTGGGGTTGTAGCTCTTCCGCCTCTTAGGATGTTGGGACTCTACAATCTTTTCCATCTCTAGAGCCGTTGGCCGGTTTTCTGTTAGGGTTCCTTCCCTTAGTCCTTGGGGGTTCCCTACCCTACCTTCAAGGCAGTAGGGGCAGTGCTCATTTAATGGCGGCACATCCTCGCCATGTCACAATGCTGTCATTGGGCTTTTCTGGGTTCTTATTGAGTACGGACTTGCCAAAGACCACCCTCCCCAGGCCCTGTTAGCATTGTCGCCTCGGTCCGGGACTGCTTATTTGGCATTGCCTTATTCGCAGCTAACCACCATATCTGGTGGTCGTTCGCTATCCGCCACCTGCGACCCGCCCAGTTGCTGAGACTCGCATCGGAATAAAGCTTCATAGAGGCTTCTAAGGATGGGATAGTCAAAATCAAATAATTAAAACGCTTTTCAGGCTCTGAAAAGCATAATAATACAACATCTTTGTGAAAATCATCTCTGGCTTAGTCTGTATAGAAAAGGAGTTTCAAACGAGTACTAGCATTGAAAGAGAATTTCTCAAGAAATCAAGTTTTGATCCCATAGTCGAAGTGAAATAATTAAAACCCTTTTCGGGCTCTGAAAAACATAATATGGCTTGGTCTGTAGAGAAAATGAGTTTCAAACGAGTAATAGCGTTGAACATGAATTTCTCGAAATATCAAGTTTTTAACCTATAGTCGAAATGTGATAATTTCAACGCTTCTCGGTCTCTCAAAAGCATAATAATACAATATATTTATGAAAATCATCTCTGGTTTCGTCTATAGAGAAGATCAGTTTTATACGACTGTTAGCATTGAACGCGAATTTCTAGAAATATCAAGTTCTGTTCCTATGGTCAAAATTTTTTACTCTTCTTCTTCTTCTTCTACCTTATGCTCACTTAGGCGTCTTGTCATTTCAGCCACTTCTTGAAAGAAGTTCTATCCTGTGCCAGTCTTTTCACTTCGTCAAGTGTCTTCCCTCTCTTCTGTACAAGTCCATAAATGTACTGGTTCCAGTTCAACCTGTGTCGTCCCCTTCCTCTCTTTCCTTCTGGTCGGGCCTCAAATATTTGTTTCGGTTTACGCTCTTCCTCCATCATAATAAGATGTCCCAGCCAGCTTAATTCTCTCTTCTCGATTATTTCAATCAGTGGTTCATGATTCAGGCATTCTCTTCTTATTGTTGTGTTTAGTATGATATCTCTCAAATATCAAGCGAGTTTTAGCTTTGAACGCGAAATTCTCGAAAAATCAATTTTTGATGCTGTAGTCGATATGTCAGAATTAAAACCATTTACAGGCGCTGAGAAGCATAATAATACAACATTTTTGTGAAAATCATCTCTGGCTAGGTCTGTATAGAAAATGAGTTTCAAACGAGTAGCTACTAGCAATGAACACGTATTTCTCGAGAAATCAAATTTTGATATTATAGTCAAAATGTGATAATTTCAACGCTTCTCGGTCTCTCAAAAGCATAATAATACAATATATTTATGAAAATCATCTCTGGTTTCGTCTGTAGAGAAGATCAGTTTTATACGACTATTAGCATTGAACGCGAATTTCTAGAAAAATCAAGTTTTGATCCTATGGTCAAAATTTTTTACTCTTCTTCTTCTTCTTTTGCCTTATGCTCACTTAGGCATTGGGTCCTTTCAGCCTCTTCTTGAAAGAAGTTCTATCCTGTGCCAGTCTTTTCACTTCGTCCTGTGTCTTCCCTCTCTTCTGTACCAGTCCATAAATGTACTGGTTCCGGTTCAACCTGGGTCGTCCCCTTCCTCTCTTTCCTTCTGGTCGGGCCTCAAATATTTGTTTCGGTTTACGCTCTTCCTCCATCATAATAAGATGTCCCAGCCAGCCTAATTCTCTCTTCTCGATGATTTCAATCAGTGGTTCCTGATTCAAGCATTCTCTTCTTATTGTTGTGTTTCGTATCATATCTCTCCTTGTCTTTCCTACAGTTTTTCTTAAGAATTTCATTTCAGTAGCAGTATGTCTGCTCTCCAATTTAATTTGCATTATCCAGCTTTCTCTCCATATAATAGCGTGGGGAGATAGACTGTTTTATATATTTTCATTTTTGTTTCTTTACTAATCTGCTATTTAAATATAATAGTGTTACTAACATTATAGTACAGATTATTTGCTTTCTGAATTCTGTGATTAATTTCAGAGTCCATTTTCCCGTCCGCAGTTAGCATGGTTCCTAAATATTCAAACTGTTCTACTTGTTCTAAGGTCTTATTATTCCAATGAATGCGCATCCTTGCTGGTTCTTGTTTAGTGAAGTGCACGACTTTCGTCTTGCTAACATTGATTTCCATCTTTCGTTCTTTGAATGCTCGGCCCCACTCTAGGACAGCATTTTGTAGGCTGTTGCTATCTTTTGCTAGGTGAACAATATCATCAGCGTATACTAATGTTTGTACCCATCTTTTAATTACCAATTTTACATTTTCTTGTTCTTCTTTTGCATTGCTTTATAATTTGATCCATGAATAATATGAAAAGAAGATGACTAAGTCCATCACCTTGTTTTACACTTTTTCTGATATTATATTCGTTGGAGGATTGTCCATTTATTCTAACAGTTCCTTTAACGTTCTTATATAGACTTTGAATTATTCTAGTTAGTTTTGACGTTACTTGGAACTGATGAAGGGCCTTCCATATTTGTCCTCTTGGTACTCTGTCGAAGGCAGACTTTAAGTCAATAAAAGCTGTAAATATTTCCCCTCCTCTGCTTAGTATCTTCTCTATTGCGTTCCTCAGCTAGAAGATTAGATCTTGAGTTTGACGATGAGGCCTGAAACCTGCTTGCTCTTCTTCCAATTTATCTTCCACTTGTTGCCTTAATCTTTTTTCTATAATGTGTGAATATAGTTTCTGGGCCACTGGCACTAAGCATATTGCTCTATAGTTTGAGCAATCGAGGGTACTTCCTTTTTTATGTATAGGAATTATTTCATTCTGTTCCCAATCTTTTGGTATTCTCTCTGTTGCCCATATTAGTCTGTAAAAGTCCCATATTCATTTTTCTATTTCCTTTCCACCATATTTTATAAATTCTGGATGTATATTATCCCAACCGGGTGCTTTACCAGTTCTTAAGGATTTAATTGCCTCTTGTACTTCTTTTAGTTGGATTTCTCCCTCAGCTTCCACGTTCTCATTTTCTTCCCTCATGGGTCTTTCCTCATACAATTCCTCTTCTTTTTCTCAAAACGTTTCCGCATAATATTCATTCCACGTATCTAAAACTTCCTTCATGTTGGTTTTCACCTCGTTATTCTTGTTTTTGATATTCCTTATTTTCTTTCCTCGTTTTCCTTTCAGATTTTTCAACACATGCCAAAATTTTCTTGGATTATTTTTATGATTTTCTTCTATTTCCTTTCCAAATTTTTCCCAGGTTTCTTTCTCCGCTGTTCTCACTATCCGATTTGCTGTATCTCTTGCCTGTATATAAGCTTCTTTGTCCTCCATTCTTTTGGTCTTTAAGTATTTTAGCCACGCTTTCTTTTTAATTGCAACTTTTTCTTTCACATTATTGCTCCACCATCTTGTCTGCTTCTTTTTATTTGTTATCTTTACTTTCCACATATTTCTGTTGCAACTTTCTTTCATTACTTTCCATATATTTTCCACATTCCATTCTTGTCCATGGTTTTGTTCTTTTTCTCTAAGTTTTTCTTTCAGTTTCCTCTGAAACTCCTTTCTTTTATTTTGGGTTTCTAATGTTGATATTTTAAGTTTAGTAAGGTTTATCTTAATTGGTGCAGGTAGTGGTTTGAATCGTGTCGTCATTATTAGTAGTCTATGTTGAGTACTGAGCTCGGCGCTGCGAAAAACTCTTACATCATAATGGGTGTTTTCTTGTATATACGCAGTAATCTATTGTGCTCTGTGCTCCTCAAAGGTAATTTGATGTATTCTTTTATGCGGGAAGAAGGAGTTTCCGATGCGTAGCTCGTTATCAATACAGAACTCCAGCATTTTATCTTCATTGCTGTTTCGGGTCTTTTCAGCACCATACCTTCCCAAACTTCCATGTCCTCGTCTAATTTCATTTCCCACTCTAGCATTCCAATCTCCCATTATAATAACGTTTTCCGTTACATTTCTAGCCTTATCAAATATTTGTTGGTGGGAGTTGTAATATAGTTCTTTTTCTAGTTCATCTTTATCCTCTGTAGGAGCGTATACTTGTATAATGGTAATCCTACGGGTTAAATCCAATTCCAAATTCAGTCTTATTATCATAGAGTTAACTGCTTTCCAGTCAGTTACTCTAGTGTTCAGTCTTTCGCTAATAATAATTCCCACACCTTCTTTTGCACAGCTCCTTCCTTCTACTCCTGAATACCTTAGAACGTATCCATTTTCCATGTGAACCTCTCCTGATCCTTTATTTTTGACTTCACTAATTCCTAATATTTCTAGTTTGTATTTCTCCATTTCCTTTACAATCTCCACTTCCCTTCCTGAGAGGGAGGTTCCAAATCTCATAGTCCGTTTTACCTTGCATTGTCGTCGTTGTTTACTCTGTTCGGCTTCCATTCCTGTGTTTCTCTGAATATGTATTTATTTCACTTCATGTGGGTTATTTGCCCCACGATGAAGCTAGGGCAGTGGGAGGAGTGCTCCCTTTAAGCCTCTGCCCTTGCTTGGTTTTCTTTCTGGGTATGCTCCCATAGCCTTCGGGTCAAAACCCTTACCACAAGGCAGTGGGGTTGTAGCTCTTCCGCCTCTTAGGATGTTGGGACTCTACAATCTTTTCCATCTCTAGAGCCGTTGGCCGGTTTTCTGTTAGGGTTCCTTCCCTTAGTCCTTGGGGGTTCCCTACCCTACCTTCAAGGCAGTAGGGGCAGTGCTCATTTAATGGCGGCACTTCCTCGCCATGTCACAATGCTGTCATTGGGCTTTTCTGGGTTCTTATTGAGTACGGACTTGCCAAAGACCATCCTCCCCAGGCCCTGTTAGCATTGTCGCCTCGGTCCGGGACTGCTTATTTGGCATTGCCTTATTCGCAGCTAACCACCATATCTGGTGGTCGTTCGCTATCCGCCACCTGCGACCCGCCCAGTTGCTGAGACTCGCTTCGGAATAAAGCTTCATAGAGGCTTCTACCGATGGGATAGTCAAAATCAAATAATTAAAACGCTTTTCAGGCTCTGAAAAGCATAATAATACAACATTTTTGTGAAAATCATCTCTGGCTTAGTCTGTATAGAAAATGAGTTTCAAACGAGTAGCTACTAGCAATGAACACGTATTTCTCGAGAAGTCAAATTTTGATATTATAGTCAAAATGTGATAATTTCAATTCTTAACAGTCTCTCAAAAGCATAATAATACAATATATTTATGAAAATCATCTCTGGTTTCGTCTGTAGAGAAGATCAGTTTTATACGACTATTAGCATTAGACGCGAATTTCTAGAAAAATCAACTTTTGATCCTATGGTCAAAATTTTTTTCTCTTCTTCTTCTTTTGCCTTATGCTCACTTAGGCATCGGGTCCTTTCAGCCACTTCTTGAAAGAAGTTCTATCCTGTGCCAGTCTTTTCACTTCGTCCGGTGTCTTCCCTCTCTTCTGTACCAGTCCATAAATGTACTGGTTCCAGTTCAACCTGGGTCATCCCCTTCCTCTCTTTCCTTCTGGTCGGTCCTCAAATATTTGTTTCGGTTTACGCTCTTCCTCCATCATAATAAGATGTCCCAGCCAGCCTAATTTTCTCTTCTCGATTATTTCAATCAGTGGTTCCTGATTCAGGCATTCTCTTCTTATTGTTGTGTTTAGTATGATATCTCTCAAATATCAAGCGAGTTTTAGCTTTGAACGCGAAATTCTCGAAAAATCAAGTTTTGATGCTGTAGTCGATATGTCAGAATTAAGACCATTTACAGGCGCTGAGAAGCATAATAATACAACATTTTTGTGAAAATCATCTCTGGCTAGGTCTGTATTGAAAATGAGTTTCAAACGAGTAGCTACTAGCAATGAACACGTATTTCTCGAGAAATCAAATTTTGATATTATAGTCAAAATGTGATAATTTCAACGCTTCTCAGTCTCTCAAAAGCATAATAATACAATATATTTATGAAAATCATCTCTGGTTTCGTCTATAGAGAAGATCAGTTTTATACGACTATTAGCATTGAACGCGAATTTCTAGAAAAATCAAGTTTTGATCCTATGGTCAAAATTTTTTACTCTTCTTCTTCTTCTTTTTCCTTATGCTCACTTAGGCATCGGGTCGTTTCATCCACTTCTTGAAAGAAGTTCTATCCTGTGCCAGTCTTTTCACTTCGTCCGGTGTCTTCCCTCTCTTCTGTAAAAGTCCATAAATGTACTGGTTCCGGTTCAACCTGGGTCGTCCTCTTCCTCTCTTTCCTTCTGGTCGGGCCTCAAATATTTGTTTCGGTTTACGCTCTTCCTCCATCATAATAAGATGTCCCAGCCAGCCTAATTCTCTCTTCTCGATGATTTCAATCAGTGGTTCCTGATTCAGGCATTCTCTTCTTATTGTTGTGTTTCGTATCATATCACTCCTTGTCTTTCCTACAGTTTTTCTTAAGAATTTCATTTCAGTAGCAGTATGTCTGCTCTCCAATTTAATTTGCATTATCCAGCTTTCTGATCCATATAATAGCGTGGGGAGATAGACTGTTTTATATATTTTCATTTTTGTTTCTTTACTAATCTCCTATTTAAATATAATAGTGTTACTAACATTATAGTACAGATTATTTGCTTTCTGAATTCTGTGATTAATTTCAGAGTCCATTTTCCCGTCCGCAGTTAGCATGGTTCCTAAATATTCAAACTGTTCTACTTGTTCTAAGGTCTTATTATTCCAATGAATGCGCATCCTTGCTGGTTCTTGTTTAGTGAAGTGCACGACTTTCGTCTTGCTAACATTGATTTCCATCTTTCGTTCTTTGAATGCTCGGCCCCACTCTAGGACAGCATTTTGTAGGCTGTTGCTATCTTTTGCTAGGTGAACAATATCATCAGCGTATACTAATGTTTGTACCCATCTTTTAATTACCAATTTTACATTTTCTTGTTCTTCTTTTGCATTGCTTTATAATTTGATCCATGAATAATATGAAAAGAAGATGACTAAGTCCATCACCTTGTTTTACACTTTTTCTGATATTATATTCGTTGGAGGATTGTCCATTTATTCTAACAGTTCCTTTAACGTTCTTATATAGACTTTGAATTATTCTAGTTAGTTTTGACGTTACTTGGAACTGATGAAGGGCCTTCCATATTTGTCCTCTTGGTACTCTGTCGAAGGCAGACTTTAAGTCAATAAAAGCTGTAAATATTTCCCCTCCTCTGCTTAGTATCTTCTCTATTGCGTTCCTCAGGGAGAAGATTAGATCTTGAGTTTGACGATGAGGCCTGAAACCTGCTTGCTCTTCTTCCAATTTATCTTCCACTTGTTGCCTTAATCTTTTTTCTATAATGTGTGAATATAGTTTCTGGGCCACTGGCTTAGCGCTCTATAGTTTGAGCAATCGAGGGTACTTCCTTTTTTATGTATAGGAATTATTTCATTCTGTTCCCAAACTTTTGGTATTCTCTCTGTTGCCCATATTAGTCTGTAAAAGTCCCATATTCATTTTTCTATTTCCTATCCACCATATTTTATAAATTCTGGATGTATATTATCCCAACCGGGTGCTTTACCAGTTCTTAAGGATTTAATTGCCTCTTGTACTTCTTTTAGTTGGATTTCTCCCTCAGCTTCCACGTTCTCATTTTCTTCCCTCATGGGTCTTTCCTCATACAATTCCTCTTCTTTTTCTCAAAACGTTTCCGCATAATATTCATTCCACGTATCTAAAACTTCCTTCATGTTGGTTTTCACCTCGTTATTCTTGTTTTTGATATTCCTTATTTTCTTTCCTCGTTTTCCTTTCAGATTTTTCAACACATGCCAAAATTTTCTTGGATTATTTTTATGATTTTCTTCTATTTCCTTTCCAAATTTTTCCCAGGTTTCTTTCTCCGCTGTTCTCACTATCCGATTTGCTGTATCTCTTGCCTGTATATAAGCTTCTTTGTCCTCCATTCTTTTGGTCTTTAAGTATTTTAGCCACGCTTTCTTTTTAATTGCAACTTTTTCTTTCACATTATTGCTCCACCATCTTGTCTGCTTCTTTTTATTTGTTATCTTTACTTTCCACATATTTCTGTTGCAACTTTCTTTCATTACTTTCCATATATTTTCCACATTCCATTCTTGTCCATGGTTTTGTTCTTTTTCTCTAAGTTTTTCTTTCAGTTTCCTCTGAAACTCCTTTCTTTTATTTTGGGTTTCTAATGTTGATATTTTAAGTTTAGTAAGGTTTATCTTAATTGGTGCAGGTAGTGGTTTGAATCGTGTCGTCATTATTAGTAGTCTATGTTGAGTACTGAGCTCGGCGCTGCGAAAAACTCTTACATCATAATGGGTGTTTTCTTGTATATACGCAGTAATCTATTGTGCTCTGTGCTCCTCAAAGGTAATTTGATGTATTCTTTTATGCGGGAAGAAGGAGTTTCCGATGCGTAGCTCGTTATCAATACAGAACTCCAGCATTTTATCTTCATTGCTGTTTCGGGTCTTTTCAGCACCATACCTTCCCAAACTTCCATGTCCTCGTCTAATTTCATTTCCCACTCTAGCATTCCAATCTCCCATTATAATAACGTTTTCCGTTACATTTCTAGCCTTATCAAATATTTGTTGGTGGGAGTTGTAATATAGTTCTTTTTCTAGTTCATCTTTATCCTCTGTAGGAGCGTATACTTGTATAATGGTAATCCTACGGGTTAAATCCAATTCCAAATTCAGTCTTATTATCATAGAGTTAACTGCTTTCCAGTCAGTTACTCTAGTGTTCAGTCTTTCGCTAATAATAATTCCCACACCTTCTTTTGCACAGCTCCTTCCTTCTACTCCTGAATACCTTAGAACGTATCCATTTTCCATGTGAACCTCTCCTGATCCTTTATTTTTGACTTCACTAATTCCTAATATTTCTAGTTTGTATTTCTCCATTTCCTTTACAATCTCCACTTCCCTTCCTGAGAGGGAGGTTCCAAATCTCATAGTCCGTTTTACCTTGCATTGTCGTCGTTGTTTACTCTGTTCGGCTTCCATTCCTGTGTTTCTCTGAATATGTATTTATTTCACTTCATGTGGGTTATTTGCCCCACGATGAAGCTAGGGCAGTGGGAGGAGTGCTCCCTTTAAGCCTCTGCCCTTGCTTGGTTTTCTTTCTGGGTATGCTCCCATAGCCTTCGGGTCAAAACCCTTACCACAAGGCAGTGGGGTTGTAGCTCTTCCGCCTCTTAGGATGTTGGGACTCTACAATCTTTTCCATCTCTAGAGCCGTTGGCCGGTTTTCTGTTAGGGTTCCTTCCCTTAGTCCTTGGGGGTTCCCTACCCTACCTTCAAGGCAGTAGGGGCAGTGCTCATTTAATGGCGGCACTTCCTCGCCATGTCACAATGCTGTCATTGGGCTTTTCTGGGTTCTTATTGAGTACGGACTTGCCAAAGACCATCCTCCCCAGGCCCTGTTAGCATTGTCGCCTCGGTCCGGGACTGCTTATTTGGCATTGCCTTATTCGCAGCTAACCACCATATCTGGTGGTCGTTCGCTATCCGCCACCTGCGACCCGCCCAGTTGCTGAGACTCGCTTCGGAATAAAGCTTCATAGAGGCTTCTACCGATGGGATAGTCAAAATCAAATAATCAAAACGCTTTTCAGGTTCTGAAAAGCATAATAATACAACATTTTTGTGAAAATCATCTCTGGCTTAGTCTGTATAGAAAATGAGTTTCAAACGAGTAGCTACTAGCAATGAACACGTATTTCTCGAGAAGTCAAATTTTGATATTATAGTCAAAATGTGATAATTTCAATTCTTAACAGTCTCTCAAAAGCATAATAATACAATATATTTATGAAAATCATCTCTGGTTTCGTCTGTAGAGAAGATCAGTTTTATACGACTATTAGCATTAGACGCGAATTTCTAGAAAAATCAAGTTTTGATCCTATGGTCAAAATTTTTTTCTCTTCTTCTTCTTTTGCCTTATGCTCACTTAGGCATCGGGTCCTTTCAGCCACTTCTTGAAAGAAGTTCTATCCTGTGCCAGTCTTTTCACTTCGTCCGGTGTCTTCCCTCTCTTCTGTACCAGTCCATAAATGTACTGGTTCCAGTTCAACCTGGGTCATCCCCTTCCTCTCTTTCCTTCTGGTCGGTCCTCAAATATTTGTTTCGGTTTACGCTCTTCCTCCATCATAATAAGATGTCCCAGCCAGCCTAATTTTCTCTTCTCGATGATTTCAATCAGTGGTTCCTGATTCAGGCATTCTCTTCTTATTGTTGTGTTTAGTATGATATCTCTCAAATATCAAGCGAGTTTTAGCTTTGAACGCGAAATTCTCGAAAAATCAAGTTTTGATGCTGTAGTCGATATGTCAGAATTAAGACCATTTACAGGCGCTGAGAAGCATAATAATACAACATTTTTGTGAAAATCATCTCTGGCTAGGTCTGTATTGAAAATGAGTTTCAAACGAGTAGCTACTAGCAATGAACACGTATTTCTCGAGAAATCAAATTTTGATATTATAGTCAAAATGTGATAATTTCAACGCTTCTCAGTCTCTCAAAAGCATAATAATACAATATATTTATGAAAATCATCTCTGGTTTCGTCTATAGAGAAGATCAGTTTTATACGACTATTAGCATTGAACGCGAATTTCTAGAAAAATCAAGTTTTGATCCTATGGTCAAAATTTTTTACTCTTCTTCTTCTTCTTTTGCCTTATGCTCACTTAGGCATCGGGTCGTTTCATCCACTTCTTGAAAGAAGTTCTATCCTGTGCCAGTCTTTTCACTTCGTCCGGTGTCTTCCCTCTCTTCTGTAAAAGTCCATAAATGTACTGGTTCCGGTTCAACCTGGGTCGTCCTCTTCCTCTCTTTCCTTCTGGTCGGGCCTCAAATATTTGTTTCGGTTTACGCTCTTCCTCCATCATAATAAGATGTCCCAGCCAGCCTAATTCTCTCTTCTCGATGATTTCAATCAGTGGTTCCTGATTCAGGCATTCTCTTCTTATTGTTGTGTTTCGTATCATATCACTCCTTGTCTTTCCTACAGTTTTTCTTAAGAATTTCATTTCAGTAGCAGTATGTCTGCTCTCCAATTTAATTTGCATTATCCAGCTTTCTGATCCATATAATAGCGTGGGGAGATAGACTGTTTTATATATTTTCATTTTTGTTTCTTTACTAATCTCCTATTTAAATATAATAGTGTTACTAACATTATAGTACAGATTATTTGCTTTCTGAATTCTGTGATTAATTTCAGAGTCCATTTTCCCGTCCGCAGTTAGCATGGTTCCTAAATATTCAAACTGTTCTACTTGTTCTAAGGTCTTATTATTCCAATGAATGCGCAACCTTGCTGGTTCTTGTTTAGTGAAGTGCACGACTTTCGTCTTGCTAACATTGATTTCCATCTTTCGTTCTTTGAATGCTCGGCCCCACTCTAGGACAGCATTTTGTAGGCTGTTGCTATCTTTTGCTAGGTGAACAATATCATCAGCGTATACTAATGTTTGTACCCATCTTTTAATTACCAATTTTACATTTTCTTGTTCTTCTTTTGCATTGCTTTATAATTTGATTCATGAATAATATGAAAAGAAGATGACTAAGTCCATCACCTTGTTTTACACTTTTTCTGATATTAAATTCGTTGGAGGATTGTCCATTTATTCTAACAGTTCCTTTAACGTTCTTATATAGACTTTGAATTATTCTAGTTAGTTTTGACGTTACTTGGAACTGATGAAGGGCCTTCCATATTTGTCCTCTTGGTACTCTGTCGAAGGCAGACTTTAGGTCAATAAAAGCTGTAAATATTTCCCCTCCTCTGCTTAGTATCTTCTCTATTGCGTTCCTCAGGGAGAAGATTAGATCTTGAGTTTGACGATGAGGCCTGAAACCTGCTTGCTCTTCTTCCAATTTATCTTCCACTTGTTGCCTTAATCTTTTTTCTATAATTTGTGAATATAGTTTCTGGGCCACTGGCGCTAAGCATATTGCTCTATAGTTTGAGCAATCGAGGGTACTTCCTTTTTTATGTATAGGAATTATTTCATTCTGTTCCCAATCTTTTGGTATTCTCTCTGTTGCCCATATTAGTCTGTAAAAGTCCCATATTCATTTTTCTATTTCCTTTCCACCATATTTTATAAATTCTGGATGTATATTATCCCAACCGGGTGCTTTACCAGTTCTTAAGGATTTAATTGCCTCTTGTACTTCTTTTAGTTGGATTTCTCCCTCAGCTTCCACGTTCTCATTTTCTTCCCTCATGGGTCTTTCCTGATACAATTCCTCTTCTTCTTCTCAAAACGTTTCCGCATAATATTCATTCCACGTATCTAAAACTTCCTTCATATTTGTTTTCACCTCGTTATTCTTGTTTTTGATATTCCTTATTTTCTTTCCTCGTTTTCCTTTCAGATTTTTCAACACATGCCAAAATTTTATTGGATTATTTTTATGATTTTCTTCTATTTCCTTTCCAAATTTTTCCCAGGTTTCTTTCTCCGCTGTTCTCACTATCCGATTTGCTGTATCTCTTGCCTGTATATAAGCTTCTTTGTCCTCCATTCTTTTGGTCGTTAAGTATTTTAGCCACGCTTTCTTTTTAATTGCAACTTTTTCTTTCACATTATTGCTCCACCATCTTGTCTGCTTCTTTCTATTTGTTATCTTTACTTTCCACATATTTCTGTTGCAACTTTCTTTCATTACTTTCCATATATTTTCCACATTCCATTCTTGTCCATGGTTTTGTTCTTTTTCTCTAAGTTTTTCTTTCAGTTTCCTCTGAAACTCCTTTCTTTTATTTTGGGTTTCTAATGTTGATATTTTAAGTTTAGTAAGGTTTATCTTAATTGGTGCAGGTAGTGGTTTGAATCGTGTCGTCGTTACTAGTAGTCTATGTTGAGTACTGAGCTCGGCGCTGCGAAAAACTCTTACATCATAATGGGTGTTTTTTTTGTATATACGCAGTAATCTATTGTGCTCTGTGCTCCTCAAAGGTAATTTGATGTATTCTTTTATGCGGGAAGAAGGTGTTTCCGATGCGTAGCTCGTTATCAATACAGAACTCCAGCATTTTATCTCCATTGCTGTTTCGGGTCTTTTCAGCACCATACCTTCCCAAACTTCCATGTCCTCGTCTAATTTCATTTCCCACTCTAGCATTCCAATCTCCCATTATAATAACGTTTTCCGTTACATTTCTAGCCTTATCTAATATTTGTTGGTGGGAGTTGTAATATAGTTCTTTTTCTAGTTCATCTTTATCCTCTGTAGGAGCGTATACTTGTATAATGGCAATCCTACGGGTTAAATCCAATTCCAAATTCAGTCTTATTATCATAGAGTTAACTGCTTTCCAGTCAGTTACTCTAGTGTTCAGTCTTTCGCTAATAATAATTCCCACACCTTCTTTTGCACAGCTCCTTCCTTCTACTCCTTCTACTCCTTAGAACGTATCCATTTTCCATGTCAACCTCTCCTGATCCTTTCTTTTTGACCACTAATTCCTAATATTTCTAGTTTGTATTTCTCCATTTCCTTTACAATCTCCACTTCCTTTCCTGAGAGGGAGGTTCCAAATCTCATAGTCCGTTTTACCTTGCATTGTCGTCGTTGTTTACTCTGTTCGGCTTCCATTCCTGTGTTTCTCTGAATATGTATTTATTTCACTTCATGTGGGTTATTAGCCCTACGATGAAGCTAGGGCAGTGGGAGGAATGCTCCCTTTAAGCCTCTGCCCTTGCTTGGTTTTCTTTCTGGGTATGCTCCCATAGACTTCGGGTCAAAACCCTTACCACAAGGCAGTGGGGTTGTAGCTCTTCCGCCTCTTAGGATGTTGGGACTCTACAATCTTTTCCATCTCTAGAGCCGTTGGCCGGTTTTCTGTTAGGGTTCCTTCCCTTAGTCCTTGGGGGTTCCCTACCCTACCTTCAAGGCAGTAGGGGCAGTGCTCATTTAATGGCGGCACTTCCTCGCCATGTCACAATGCTGTCATTGGGCTTTTCTGGTTTCTTATTGAGTACGGACTTGCCAAAGACCATCCTCCCCAGGCCCTGTTAGCATTGTCGCCTCGGTCCGGGACTGCTTATTTGGCATTGCCTTATTCGCAGCTAACCACCATATCTGGTGGACGTTCGCTATCCGCCACCTGCGACCCGCCCAGTTGCTGAGACTCGCATCGGAATAAAGCTTCATAGAGGCTTCTACCGATGGGATAGTCAAAATCAAATAATTAAAACGCTTTTAAGGCTCTGAAAAGCATAATAATACAACATTTTTGTGAAAATCATCTCTGGCTTAGTCTGTATAGAAAAGGAGTTTCAAACGAGTACTAGCATTGAAAGAGAATTTCTCAAGAAATCAAGTTTTGATCCCATAGTCGAAGTGAAATAATTAAAACCCTTTTCGGGCTCTGAAAAACATAATATGGCTTGGTCTGTAGAGAAAATGAGTTTCAAACGAGTAATAGCATTGAACATGAATTTCTCGAGAAATCAAATTTTTTTTTTATAGTCAAAATGAAATTATCAAAACGCTTTTCATGCTCTGAAATGCATAATAATACAACATTTCTACGAAAATCATCTCTGGCTAGGCCTGTATAGAAAACGAGTTTCAAACAAGTACTAACATTGAACACGAATTTCTCGAAAAATCGAGTTTTGATCCCATATAAAAAATGTGATAATTAAAACGCTTTTCAAGGTCTGAAAAGCATAATAATATAACATTTTTATGAAAATCATGTCTGGCTTGGTGTGTATAGAAAATGAGTTTCAAACGTGTACTAGCATTGGACACAAATTTTTTGAAAAATCACCTTTTGTTCCTATTGTCAAAATGAAATAATTAAAACGCTTTTCAGGGTCTGAAAGGCATAATAATACAACATTTTTATGAAAATCATCTATGGCTTGGTCTGTAGAGAAATTGAGTTTCAAACGAGTAATAGCATTGAACGCGAATTTCTCGAAATATCAAGTTTTTAACCTATAGTCGAAATGTGATAATTTAAAAGTTTTTCAGGCTCTGAAAAGCATAATAATTCATCACTTTAAAGAGAATCATCTCTGTCTTGTTCTGTATAGAAAATCAGTTCCAAACGAGCACGGCATTGAACGTGAATTTCTTGATTAATCAGGTTTTGATAATATAGTCAAAATGTAAAAATTAAAACGGTTTTGAGGCTCTGAATAGCATAATAATTCAACATTTTAATTAAATTCTTCTCTGGCTTGTTCTGTAGAGAAAATGACTTTCAAACGAGAACTAGCATTGAACGTGAAATTCTCGGAAAATCAAGTTTTGAAGCCATTGTCGAAATGTAATAATTAAAATGCTTTTCCGTCTCTGAAAAGCACAGTAGAGCAACATTTTTATGAAAATCATTTTTGGCTTGGCCTGCATATGAAATGAGTTTCAAGTGAGTATTAGCATTGAACGCGAATTTCTCGAAAAATCAAGTTTTGATCATATTGTCGAAATGTAATAATAAAATCATTTTTCAAATTCTGAAAAGCATAATAATACAAAATTTTTAAGAAAATCATGTTTGGCTGGTTCTCTATAGATAATGATTTTCAAGCGAGTTTTAGCTTTGAACGCGAATTTCTCGTAAAATCAAGTTTTGATGCTGTAGTCGATATGTCAGGCGCTGAGAAGCATAATAATACAACATTTTTGTGAAAATCATCTCTGGCTAGATCTGTATAGAAAATGAATTTCAAACGAGTAGCTACAAGCAATGAACACGTATTTCTCGAGAAATCAAATTTTGATATTATAGTCAAAATGTGATAATTTCAACGCTTCTCAGTCTCTCAAAAGCATAATAATACAATATATTTATGAAAATAATCTCTGGTTTTGTCTGTAGAGAAGATCAGTTTTATACGACTATTAGCATTGAACGCGAATTTCTAGAAAAATCAAGTTTTGATCCTATGGTCAAAATTTTTTACTCTTCTTCTTCTTCTTTTGCCTTATGCTCACTTAGCATCGGGTCCTTTCAGCCACTTCTTGAAAGAAGTTCTATCCTGTGCCAGTCTTTTCACTTCGTCCAGTGTCTTCCCTCTCTTCTGTACCAGTCCATAAATGTACTGGTTCCGGTTCAACCTGGGTCGTCCCATTTCCTCTCTTTCCTTCTGGTCGGGCCTCAAATATTTGTTTCGGTTTACGCTCTTCCTTCATCATAATAAGGTGTCCCAGCCAGCCTAATTCTCTCTTCTCGATGATTTCAATCAGTGGTTCCTGATTCAAGCATTCTCTTCTTATTGTTGTGTTTCGTATCATATCTCTCCTTGTCTTTCCTACAGTTTTTCCTAAGAATTTCATTTCAGTAGCAGTATGTCTGCTCTCCAATTTAATTTGCATTATCCAGCTTTCTCTCCATATAATAGCGTGGGGAGATAGACTGTTTTATATATTTTCATTTTTGTTTCTTTACTAATCTTTTATTTACCTATAATAGTGTTACTAACATTATAGTACAGATTATTTGCTTTCTGAATTCTGTGATTAATTTCAGAGTCCATTTTCCCGTCCGCAGTTAGCATGGTTCCTAAATATTCAAACTGTTCTACTTGTTCTAAGGTCTTATTATTCCAATGAATGCGCATCCTTGCTGGTTCTTGTTTAGTGAAGTGCACGACTTTCGTCTTGCTAACATTGATTTCCATCTTTCGTTCTTTGAATGCTCGGCCCCACTCTAGGACAGCATTTTGTAGGCTGTTGCTATCATTTGCTAGGTGAACAATATCATCAGCGTATACTAATGTTTTTAATTACCAATTTTACATTTTCTTGTTTTTCTTTTGCATTGCTTTATAATTTGCTCCATGAATAATATGAAAAGAAGAGGACTAAGTCCATCACCTTGTTTTACACCTTTTCTGATATTAAATTCGTTTGAGGATTGTCCATTTATTCTAACAGTTCCTTTAACGTTCTTATATAGACTTTGAATTATTCTAGTTAGTTTTGACGTTACTTGGAACTGATGAAGGGCCTTCCATATTTGTCCTCTTGGTACTCTGTCGAAGGCAGACTTTAAGTCAATAAAAGCTGTAAATATATCCCCTCCTCTGCTTAGTATCTTCTCTATTGCGTTCCTCAGGGAGAAGATTAGATCTTGAGTTTGACGATGAGGCCTGAAACCTGCTTGCTCTTCTTCCAATTTATCTTCCACTTGTTGCCTTAATTTTTTTTCTGTAATGTGTGAATATAGTTGGTGGGCCACTGGCGCTAAGCATATTGCTCTATAGTTTGAGCAATCGAGGGTACTTCCTTTTTTATGTATAGGAATTATTACATTCTGTTCCCAATCTTTTGGTATTCTCTCTGTTGCCCATATTAGTCTGTAAAAGTCCCATATTCATTTTTCTATTTCCTTTCCACCATATTTTATAAATTCTGGATGTATATTATCCCAACCGGGTGCTTTACCAGTTCTTAAGGATTTAATTGCCTCTTGTACTTCTTTTAGTTGGATTTCTCCCTCAGCTTCCACGTTCTCATTTTCTTCCCTCATGGGTCTTTCCTCATACAATTCCTCTTCTTCTTCTCAAAACGTTTCCGCATAATATTCATTCCACGTATCTAAAACTTCCTTCATATTGGTTTTCACCTCGTTATTCTTGTTTTTGATATTCCTTATTTTCTTTCCTCGTTTTCCTTTCAGATTTTTCAACACATCACATTTTTATGATTTTCTTCTATTTCCTTTCCAAATTGTTCCCAGGTTTCTTTCTCCGCTGTTCTCACTATCCGTTTTGCTGTATCTCTTGCCTGTATATAAGCTTCTTTGTCCTCCATTCTTTTGGTCTTTAAGTATTTTAGCCACGCTTTCTTTTTAATTGCAACTTTTTCTTTCACATTATTGCTCCACCATCTTGTCTGCTTCTTTTTATTTGTTATCTTTACTATTCCACATATTTCTGTTGCAACTTTCTTTCATTAATTTCCATATATTTTCCACATTCCATTCTTGTCCATGGTTTTGTTCTTTTTCTCTAAGTTTTTCTTTCAGTTTCCTCTGAAACTCCTTTCTTTTATTTTGGGTTTCTAATGTTGATATTTTAAGTTTAGTAAGGTTTATCTTAATTGGTGCAGGTAGTGGTTTGAATCGGGTCGTCATTACTAGTAGTCTATGTTGAGTACTGAGCTCGGCGCTGCGAAAAACTCTTACATCCATTACATCATAATGGGTGTTTTTTTTGTATATACGCAGTAATCTATTGTGCTCTGTGCTCCTCAAAGGTAATTTGATGTATTCTTTTATGCGGGAAGAAGGAGTTTCCGATGCGTAGCTCGTTATCAATACAGAACTCCAGCATTTTATCTCCATTGCTGTTTCGGGTCTTTTCAGCACCATACCTTCCCAAACTTCCATGTCCTCGTCTAATTTCATTTCCCACTCTAGCATTCCAATCTCCCATTATAATAACGTTTTCCGTTACATTTCTAGCCTTATCTAATATTTGTTGGTGGGAGTTGTAATATTGTTCCTTTTCCAGTTCATCTTTATCCTCTGTAGGAGCGTATACTTGTATAATGGCAATCCTACGGGTTAAATCCAATTCCAAATTCAGTCTTATTATCATAGAGTTAACTGCTTTCCAGTCAGTTACTCTAGTGTTCAGTCTTTCGCTAATAATAATTCCCACACCTTCTTTTGCACAGCTCCTTCCTCCTACTCCTGAATACCTTAGAACATATCCATTTTCCATGTCAACCTCTCCTGATCTTTTCTTTTTGACTTCACTAATTCCTAATATTTCTAGTTTGTATTTCTCCATTTCCTTTACAATCTCCACTTCCTTTCCTGAGAGGGAGGTGATGTTCCAGGTTCCAAATCTCATAGTCCGTTTTACCTTCCATTGTCGTCGTTGTTTACTCTCTTCGGCTTCTATTCCTGTGTTTCTCTGAATATGTATTTATTTCACTTCATGTGGGTTATTAGCCCTACGATGAAGCTAGGGCAGTGGGAGGAGTGCTCCCTTTAAGCTTCTGCCCTTGCTTGGTTTTCTTTCTGGGTTTGCTCCCATAGCCTTCGGGTCAAAACACTTACCACAAGGCAGTGGGGTTGTAGCTCTTCCGCCTCTTAGGATGTTGGGACACTACAATCTTTTCCATCTCTAGAGCCGTTGGCCGGTTTTCTGTTAGGGTTCCTTCCCTTAGTCCTTGGGGGTTCCCTACCCTACCTTCAAGGCAGTAGGGGCAGTGCTCATTTAATGGCGGCACTTCCTCGCCATGTCACAATGCTGTCATTGGGCTTTTCTGGATTCTTATTGAGTACGGACTTGCCAAAGACCACCCTCCCCAGGCCCTGTTAACATTATCGCCTCTGTCCGGGACTGCTTATTTGGCATTGCCTTATTCGCAGCTAACCACCATATCTGGTGGTCGTTCGCTATCCGCCACCTGCGACCCGCCCAGTTGCTGAGACTCGCATCGGAATAAAGCTTCATAGAGGCTTCTACCGATGGGATAGTCAAAATCAAATAATTAAAACGCTTTTCAGGCTCTGAAAAGCATAATAATACAACATTTTTGTGAAAATCATCTCTGGCTTAGTCTGTATAGAAAAGGAGTTTCAAACGAGTACTAGCATTGAAAGAGAATTTCTCAAGAAATCAAGTTTTGATCCCATAGTCGAAGTGAAATAATTAAAACCCTTTTCGGGCTCTGAAAAACATAATATGGCTTGGTCTGTAGAGAAAATGAGTTTCAAACGAGTAATAGCATTGAACATGAATTTCTCGAGAAATCAAATTTTTTTACTTATAGTCAAAATGAAATTATTAAAACGCTTTTCATGATCCGAAATGCATAATAATACAACATTTCTATGAAAGTAATCTCTGGCTAGGCCTGTATAGAAAACGAGTTTCAAACAAGTACTAACATTGAACACGAATTTTTCTAGAATTCGAGTTTTGATCCCATAGTAAAAATGTGATAATTAAAACGCTTTTTTGGGTCTGAAAAGCATAATAATATAACATTTTTATGAAAATCATCTCTCGCTTGGTCTGTATAGAAAATGAGTTTCAAACAAGTAATAGCATTGAACGCGAATTTCTCGAAATATCAAGTTTTTAACCTATAGTCGAAATGTGATAATTTCAACGCTTCTCGGTCTCTCAAAAGCATAATAATACAATATATTTATGAAAATCATCTCTGGTTTCGTCTATAGAGAAGATCAGTTTTATACGACTATTAGCATTGAACGCGAATTTCTAGAAAAATCAAGTTCTGTTCCTATGGTCAAAATTTTTTACTCTTCTTCTTCTTCTTCTACCTTATGCTCACTTAGGCGTCTTGTCATTTCAGCCACTTCTTGAAAGAAGTTCTATCCTGTGCCAGTCTTTTCACTTCGTCAAGTGTCTTCCCTCTCTTCTGTACAAGTCCATAAATGTACTGGTTCCAGTTCAACCTGTGTCGTCCCCTTCCTCTCTTTCCTTCTGGTCGGGCCTCAAATATTTGTTTCGGTTTACGCTCTTCCTCCATCATAATAAGATGTCCCAGCCAGCTTAATTCTCTCTTCTCGATTATTTCAATCAGTGGTTCATGATTCAGGCATTCTCTTCTTATTGTTGTGTTTAGTATGATATCTCTCAAATATCAAGCGAGTTTTAGCTTTGAACGCGAAATTCTCGAAAAATCAAGTTTTGATGCTGTAGTCGATATGTCAGAATTAAAACCATTTACAGGCGCTGAGAAGCATAATAATACAACATTTTTGTGAAAATCATCTCTGGCTAGGTCTGTATAGAAAATGAGTTTCAAACGAGTAGCTACTAGCAATGAACACGTATTTCTCGAGAAATCAAATTTTGATATTATAGTCAAAATGTGATAATTTCAACGCTTCTCAGTCTCTCAAAAGCATAATAATACAATATATTTACGAAAATCATCTCTGGTTTCGTCTGTAGAGAAGATCAGTTTTATACGACTATTAGCATTGAACGCGAATTTCTAGAAAAATCAAGTTTTGATCCTATGGTCAAAATTTTTTACTCTTCTTCTTCTTCTTTTGCCTTATGCTCACTTAGGCATTGGGTCCTCTCAGCCTCTTCTTGAAAGAAGTTCTATCCTGTGCCAGTCTTTTCACTTCGTCCTGTGTCTTCCCTCTCTTCTGTACCAGTCCATAAATGTACTGGTTCCGGTTCAACCTGGGTCGTCCCCTTCCTCTCTTTCCTTCTGGTCGGGATTCAAATATTTGTTTCGGTTTACGCTCTTCCTCCATCATAATAAGATGTCCCAGCCAGCCTAATTCTCTCTTCTCGATGATTTCAATCAGTGGTTCCTGAATCAGGCATTCTCTTCTTATTGTTGTGTTTCGTATCATATCTCTCCTTGTCTTTCCTACAGTTTTTCTTAAGAATTTCATTTCAGTAGCAGTATGTCTGCTCTCCAATTTAATTTGCATTATCCAGCTTTCTGATCCATATAATAGCGTGGGGAGATAGACTGTTTTATATATTTTCATTTTTGTTTCTTTACTAATCTGCTATTTAAATATAATAGTGTTACTAACATTATAGTACAGATTATTTGCTTTCTGAATTCTGTGATTAATTTCAGAGTCCATTTTCCCGTCCGCAGTTAGCATGGTTCCTAAATATTCAAACTGTTCTACTTGTTCTAAGGTCTTATTATTCCAATGAATGCGCAACCTTGCTGGTTCTTGTTTAGTGAAGTGCACGACTTTCGTCTTGCTAACATTGATTTCCATCTTTCGTTCTTTGAATGCTCGGCCCCACTCTAGGACAGCATTTTGTAGGCTGTTGCTATCTTTTGCTAGGTGAACAATATCATCAGCGTATACTAATGTTTGTACCCATCTTTTAATTACCAATTTTACATTTTCTTGTTCTTCTTTTGCATTGCTTTATAATTTGATCCATGAATAATATGAAAAGAAGATGACTAAGTCCATCACCTTGTTTTACACTTTTTCTGATATTATATTCGTTGGAGGATTGTCCATTTATTCTAAAAGTTCCTTTAACGTTCTTATATAGACTTTGAATTATTCTAGTTAGTTTTGACGTTACTTGGAACTGATGAAGGGCCTTCCATATTTGTCCTCTTGGTACTCTGTCGAAGGCAGACTTTAAGTCAATAAAAGCTGTAAATATTTCCCCTCCTCTGCTTAGTATCTTCTCTATTGCGTTCCTCAGGGAGAAGATTAGATCTTGAGTTTGACGATGAGGCCTGAAACCTGCTTGCTCTTCTTCCAATTTATCTTCCACTTGTTGCCTTAATCTTTTTTCTATAATGTGTGAATATAGTTTCTGGGCCACTGGCGCTAAGCATATTGCTCTATAGTTTGAGCAATCGAGGGTACTTCCTTTTTTATGTATAGGAATTATTTCATTCTGTTCCCAATCTTTTGGTATTCTCTCTGTTGCCCATATTAGTCTGTAAAAGTCCCATATTCATTTTTCTATTTCCTTTCCACCATATTTTATAAATTCTGGATGTATATTATCCCAACCGGGTGCTTTACCAGTTCTTAAGGATTTAATTGCCTCTTGTACTTCTTTTAGTTGGATTTCTCCCTCAGCTTCCACGTTCTCATTTTCTTCCCTCATGTGTCTTTCCTCATACAATTCCTCTTCTTTTTCTCAAAACGTTTCCGCATAATATTCATTCCACGTATCTAAAACTTCCTTCATGTTGGTTTTCAACTCGTTATTCTTGTTTTTGATATTCCTTATTTTCTTTCCTCGTTTTCCTTTCAGATTTTTCAACACATGCCAAAATTTTCTTGGATTATTTTTATGATTTTCTTCTATTTCCTTTCCAAATTTTTCCCAGGTTTCTTTCTCCGCTGTTCTCACTATCCGATTTGCTGTATCTCTTGCCTGTATATAAGCTTCTTTGTCCTCCATTCTTTTGGTCTTTAAGTATTTTAGCCACGCTTTCTTTTTAATTGCAACTTTTTCTTTCACATTATTGCTCCACCATCTTGTCTGCTTCTTTTTATTTGTTATCTTTACTTTCCACATATTTCTGTTGCAACTTTCTTTCATTACTTTCCATATATTTTCCACATTCCATTCTTGTCCATGGTTTGTTCTTTTTCTCTAAGTTTTTCTTTCAGTTTCCTCTGAAACTCCTTTCTTTTATTTTGGGTTTCTAATGTTGATATTTTAAGTTTAGTAAGGTTTATCTTAATTGGTGCAGGTAGTGGTTTGAATCGTGTCGTCATTATTAGTAGTCTATGTTGAGTACTGAGCTCGGCGCTGCGAAAAACTCTTACATCATAATGGGTGTTTTCTTGTATATACGCAGTAATCTATTGTGCTCTGTGCTCCTCAAAGGTAATTTGATGTATTCTTTTATGCGGGAAGAAGGAGTTTCCGATGCGTAGCTCGTTATCAATACAGAACTCCAGCATTTTATCTTCATTGCTGTTTCGGGTCTTTTCAGCACCATACCTTCCCAAACTTCCATGTCCTCGTCTAATTTCATTTCCCACTCTAGCATTCCAATCTCCCATTATAATAACGTTTTCCGTTACATTTCTAGCCTTATCTAATATTTGTTGGTGGGAGTTGTAATATAGTTCTTTTTCTAGTTCATCTTTATCCTCTGTAGGAGCGTATACTTGTATAATGGTAATCCTACGGGTTAAATCCAATTCCAAATTCAGTCTTATTATCATAGAGTTAACTGCTTTCCAGTCAGTTACTCTAGTGTTCAGTCTTTCGCTAATAATAATTCCCACACCTTCTTTTGCACAGCTACTTTTTCCTACTCCTTCTACTCCTTAGAACGTATCCATTTTCCATGTCAACCTCTCCTGATCCTTTCTTTTTGACTTCACTAATTCCTAATATTTCTAGTTTGTATTTCTCCATTTCCTTTACAATCTCCACTTCCTTTTCTGAGAGGGAGGTGATGTTCTTGGTTCCAAATCTCATAGTCCGTTTTACCTTGCATTGTCGTCGATGTTTTCTCTGTTCGGCTTCCATTCCTGTGTTTCTCTGAATATGTATTTATTTCACTTCATGTGGGTTATTAGCCCTACGATGAAGCTAGGGCAGTGGGAGGAGTGCTCCCTTTAAGCCTCTGCCCTTGCTTGGTTTTCTTTCTGGGTATGCTCCCATAGCCTTCGGGTCAAAACACTTACCACAAGGCAGTGGGGTTGTAGCTCTTCCGCCTCTTAGGATGTTGGGACTCTACAATCTTTTCCATCTCTAGAGCCGTTGGCCGGTTTTCTGTTAGGGTTCCTTCCCTTAGTCCTTGGGGGTTCCCTACCCTACCTTCAAGGCAGTAGGGGCAGTGCTCATTTAATGGCGGCACATCCTCGCCATGTCACAATGCTGTCATTGGGCTTTTCTGGGTTCTTATTGAGTACGGACTTGCCAAAGACCACCCTCCCCAGGCCCTGTTAGCATTGTCGCCTCGGTCCGGGACTGCTTATTTGGCATTGCCTTATTCGCAGCTAACCACCATATCTGGTGGTCGTTCGCTATCCGCCACCTGCGACCCGCCCAGTTGCTGAGACTCGCATCGGAATAAAGCTTCATAGAGGCTTCTAAGGATGGGATAGTCAAAATCAAATAATTAAAACGCTTTTCAGGCTCTGAAAAGCATAATAATACAACATCTTTGTGAAAATCATCTCTGGCTTAGTCTGTATAGAAAAGGAGTTTCAAACGAGTACTAGCATTGAAAGAGAATTTCTCAAGAAATCAAGTTTTGATCCCATAGTCGAAGTGAAATAATTAAAACCCTTTTCGGGCTCTGAAAAACATAATATGGCTTGGTCTGTAGAGAAAATGAGTTTCAAACGAGTAATAGCGTTGAACATGAATTTCTCGAAATATCAAGTTTTTAACCTATAGTCGAAATGTGATAATTTCAACGCTTCTCGGTCTCTCAAAAGCATAATAATACAATATATTTATGAAAATCATCTCTGGTTTCGTCTATAGAGAAGATCAGTTTTATACGACTGTTAGCATTGAACGCGAATTTCTAGAAAAATCAAGTTCTGTTCCTATGGTCAAAATTTTTTACTCTTCTTCTTCTTCTTCTACCTTATGCTCACTTAGGCGTCTTGTCATTTCAGCCACTTCTTGAAAGAAGTTCTATCCTGTGCCAGTCTTTTCACTTCGTCAAGTGTCTTCCCTCTCTTCTGTACAAGTCCATAAATGTACTGGTTCCAGTTCAACCTGTGTCGTCCCCTTCCTCTCTTTCCTTCTGGTCGGGCCTCAAATATTTGTTTCGGTTTACGCTCTTCCTCCATCATAATAAGATGTCCCAGCCAGCTTAATTCTCTCTTCTCGATTATTTCAATCAGTGGTTCATGATTCAGGCATTCTCTTCTTATTGTTGTGTTTAGTATGATATCTCTCAAATATCAAGCGAGTTTTAGCTTTGAACGCGAAATTCTCGAAAAATCAATTTTTGATGCTGTAGTCGATATGTCAGAATTAAAACCATTTACAGGCGCTGAGAAGCATAATAATACAACATTTTTGTGAAAATCATCTCTGGCTAGGTCTGTATAGAAAATGAGTTTCAAACGAGTAGCTACTAGCAATGAACACGTATTTCTCGAGAAATCAAATTTTGATATTATAGTCAAAATGTGATAATTTCAACGCTTCTCGGTCTCTCAAAAGCATAATAATACAATATATTTATGAAAATCATCTCTGGTTTCGTCTGTAGAGAAGATCAGTTTTATACGACTATTAGCATTGAACGCGAATTTCTAGAAAAATCAAGTTTTGATCCTATGGTCAAAATTTTTTACTCTTCTTCTTCTTCTTTTGCCTTATGCTCACTTAGGCATTGGGTCCTTTCAGCCTCTTCTTGAAAGAAGTTCTATCCTGTGCCAGTCTTTTCACTTCGTCCTGTGTCTTCCCTCTCTTCTGTACCAGTCCATAAATGTACTGGTTCCGGTTCAACCTGGGTCGTCCCCTTCCTCTCTTTCCTTCTGGTCGGGCCTCAAATATTTGTTTCGGTTTACGCTCTTCCTCCATCATAATAAGATGTCCCAGCCAGCCTAATTCTCTCTTCTCGATGATTTCAATCAGTGGTTCCTGATTCAAGCATTCTCTTCTTATTGTTGTGTTTCGTATCATATCTCTCCTTTTCTTTCCTACAGTTTTTCTTAAGAATTTCATTTCAGTAGCAGTATGTCTGCTCTCCAATTTAATTTGCATTATCCAGCTTTCTCTCCATATAATAGCGTGGGGAGATAGACTGTTTTATATATTTTCATTTTTGTTTCTTTACTAATCTGCTATTTAAATATAATAGTGTTACTAACATTATAGTACAGATTATTTGCTTTCTGAATTCTGTGATTAATTTCAGAGTCCATTTTCCCGTCCGCAGTTAGCATGGTTCCTAAATATTCAAACTGTTCTACTTGTTCTAAGGTCTTATTATTCCAATGAATGCGCATCCTTGCTGGTTCTTGTTTAGTGAAGTGCACGACTTTCGTCTTGCTAACATTGATTTCCATCTTTCGTTCTTTGAATGCTCGGCCCCACTCTAGGACAGCATTTTGTAGGCTGTTGCTATCTTTTGCTAGGTGAACAATATCATCAGCGTATACTAATGTTTGTACCCATCTTTTAATTACCAATTTTACATTTTCTTGTTCTTCTTTTGCATTGCTTTATAATTTGATCCATGAATAATATGAAAAGAAGATGACTAAGTCCATCACCTTGTTTTACACTTTTTCTGATATTATATTCGTTGGAGGATTGTCCATTTATTCTAACAGTTCCTTTAACGTTCTTATATAGACTTTGAATTATTCTAGTTAGTTTTGACGTTACTTGGAACTGATGAAGGGCCTTCCATATTTGTCCTCTTGGTACTCTGTCGAAGGCAGACTTTAAGTCAATAAAAGCTGTAAATATTTCCCCTCCTCTGCTTAGTATCTTCTCTATTGCGTTCCTCAGCTAGAAGATTAGATCTTGAGTTTGACGATGAGGCCTGAAACCTGCTTGCTCTTCTTCCAATTTATCTTCCACTTGTTGCCTTAATCTTTTTTCTATAATGTGTGAATATAGTTTCTGGGCCACTGGCACTAAGCATATTGCTCTATAGTTTGAGCAATCGAGGGTACTTCCTTTTTTATGTATAGGAATTATTTCATTCTGTTCCCAATCTTTTGGTATTCTCTCTGTTGCCCATATTAGTCTGTAAAAGTCCCATATTCATTTTTCTATTTCCTTTCCACCATATTTTATAAATTCTGGATGTATATTATCCCAACCGGGTGCTTTACCAGTTCTTAAGGATTTAATTGCCTCTTGTACTTCTTTTAGTTGGATTTCTCCCTCAGCTTCCACGTTCTCATTTTCTTCCCTCATGGGTCTTTCCTCATACAATTCCTCTTCTTTTTCTCAAAACGTTTCCGCATAATATTCATTCCACGTATCTAAAACTTCCTTCATGTTGGTTTTCACCTCGTTATTCTTGTTTTTGATATTCCTTATTTTCTTTCCTCGTTTTCCTTTCAGATTTTTCAACACATGCCAAAATTTTCTTGGATTATTTTTATGATTTTCTTCTATTTCCTTTCCAAATTTTTCCCAGGTTTCTTTCTCCGCTGTTCTCACTATCCGATTTGCTGTATCTCTTGCCTGTATATAAGCTTCTTTGTCCTCCATTCTTTTGGTCTTTAAGTATTTTAGCCACGCTTTCTTTTTAATTGCAACTTTTTCTTTCACATTATTGCTCCACCATCTTGTCTGCTTCTTTTTATTTGTTATCTTTACTTTCCACATATTTCTGTTGCAACTTTCTTTCATTACTTTCCATATATTTTCCACATTCCATTCTTGTCCATGGTTTTGTTCTTTTTCTCTAAGTTTTTCTTTCAGTTTCCTCTGAAACTCCTTTCTTTTATTTTGGGTTTCTAATGTTGATATTTTAAGTTTAGTAAGGTTTATCTTAATTGGTGCAGGTAGTGGTTTGAATCGTGTCGTCATTATTAGTAGTCTATGTTGAGTACTGAGCTCGGCGCTGCGAAAAACTCTTACATCATAATGGGTGTTTTCTTGTATATACGCAGTAATCTATTGTGCTCTGTGCTCTTCAAAGGTAATTTGATGTATTCTTTTATGCGGGAAGAAGGAGTTTCCGATGCGTAGCTCGTTATCAATACAGAACTCCAGCATTTTATCTTCATTGCTGTTTCGGGTCTTTTCAGCACCATACCTTCCCAAACTTCCATGTCCTCGTCTAATTTCATTTCCCACTCTAGCATTCCAATCTCCCATTATAATAACGTTTTCCGTTACATTTCTAGCCTTATCTAATATTTGTTGGTGGGAGTTGTAATATAGTTCTTTTTCTAGTTCATCTTTATCCTCTGTAGGAGCGTATACTTGTATAATGGTAATCCTACGGGTTAAATCCAATTCCAAATTCAGTCTTATTATCATAGAGTTAACTGCTTTCCAGTCAGTTACTCTAGTGTTCAGTCTTTCGCTAATAATAATTCCCACACCTTCTTTTGCACAGCTACTTTTTCCTACTCCTTCTACTCCTTAGAACGTATCCATTTTCCATGTCAACCTCTCCTGATCCTTTCTTTTTGACTTCACTAATTCCTAATATTTCTAGTTTGTATTTCTCCATTTCCTTTACAATCTCCACTTCCTTTTCTGAGAGGGAGGTGATGTTCTTGGTTCCAAATCTCATAGTCCGTTTTACCTTGCATTGTCGTCGTTGTTTTCTCTGTTCGGCTTCCATTCCTGTGTTTCTCTGAATATGTATTTATTTCACTTCATGTGGGTTATTAGCCCTACGATGAAGCTAGGGCAGTGGGAGGAGTGCTCCCTTTAAGCCTCTGCCCTTGCTTGGTTTTCTTTCTGGGTATGCTCCCATAGCCTTCGGGTCAAAACACTTACCACAAGGCAGTGGGGTTGTAGCTCTTCCGCCTCTTAGGATGTTGGGACTCTACAATCTTTTCCATCTCTAGAGCCGTTGGCCGGTTTTCTGTTAGGGTTCCTTCCCTTAGTCCTTGGGGGTTCCCTACCCTACCTTCAAGGCAGTAGGGGCAGTGCTCATTTAATGGCGGCACATCCTCGCCATGTCACAATGCTGTCATTGGGCTTTTCTGGGTTCTTATTGAGTACGGACTTGCCAAAGACCACCCTCCCCAGGCCCTGTTAGCATTGTCGCCTCGGTCCGGGACTGCTTATTTGGCATTGCCTTATTCGCAGCTAACCACCATATCTGGTGGTCGTTCGCTATCCGCCACCTGCGACACGCCCAGTTGCTGAGACTCGCATCGGAATAAAGCTTCATAGAGGCTTCTACCGATGGGATAGTCAAAATCAAATAATTAAAACGCTTTTCAGGCTCTGAAAAGCATAATAATACAACATCTTTGTGAAAATCATCTCTGGCTTAGTCTGTATAGAAAAGGAGTTTCAAACGAGTACTAGCATTGAAAGAGAATTTCTCAAGAAATCAAGTTTTGATCCCATAGTCGAAGTGAAATAATTAAAACCCTTTTCGGGCTCTGAAAAACATAATATGGCTTGGTCTGTAGAGAAAATGAGTTTCAAACGAGTAATAGCATTGAACATGAATTTCTCGAGAAATCAAATTTTTTTACTTATAGTCAAAATGAAATTATTAAAACGCTTTTCATGATCCGAAATGCATAATAATACAACATTTCCATGAAAGTCATCTCTGGCTAGGCCTGTATAGAAAACGAGTTTCAAACAAGTACTAACATTGAACACGAATTTCTCTAGAATTCGAGTTTTGATCCCATAGTAAAAATGTGATAATTAAAACGCTTTTTTGGGTCTGAAAAGCATAATAATATAACATTTTTATGAAAATCATCTCTGGCTTGGTCTGTATAGAAAATGAGTTTCAAACGAGTAATAGCATTGAACGCGAATTTCTCGAAATATCAAGTTTTTAACCTATAGTCGAAATGTGATAATTTCAACGCTTCTCGGTCTCTCAAAAGCATAATAATACAATATATTTATGAAAATCATCTCTGGTTTCGTCTATAGAGAAGATCAGTTTTATACGACTATTAGCATTGAACGCGAATTTCTAGAAAAATCAAGTTCTGTTCCTATGGTCAAAATTTTTTACTCTTCTTCTTCTTCTTCTACCTTATGCTCACTTAGGCGTCTTGTCATTTCAGCCACTTCTTGAAAGAAGTTCTATCCTGTGCCAGTCTTTTCACTTCGTCAAGTGTCTTCCCTCTCTTCTGTACAAGTCCATAAATGTACTGGTTCCAGTTCAACCTGTGTCGTCCCCTTCCTCTCTTTCCTTCTGGTCGGGCCTCAAATATTTGTTTCGGTTTACGCTCTTCCTCCATCATAATAAGATGTCCCAGCCAGCTTAATTCTCTCTTCTCGATTATTTCAATCAGTGGTTCATGATTCAGGCATTCTCTTCTTATTGTTGTGTTTAGTATGATATCTCTCAAATATCAAGCGAGTTTTAGCTTTGAACGCGAAATTCTCGAAAAATCAAGTTTTGATGCTGTAGTCGATATGTCAGAATTAAAACCATTTACAGGCGCTGAGAAGCATAATAATACAACATTTTTGTGAAAATCATCTCTGGCTAGGTCTGTATAGAAAATGAGTTTCAAACGAGTAGCTACTAGCAATGAACACGTATTTCTCGAGAAATCAAATTTTGATATTATAGTCAAAATGTGATAATTTCAACGCTTCTCAGTCTCTCAAAAGCATAATAATACAATATATTTACGAAAATCATCTCTGGTTTCGTCTGTAGAGAAGATCAGTTTTATACGACTATTAGCATTGAACGCGAATTTCTAGAAAAATCAAGTTTTGATCCTATGGTCAAAATTTTTTACTCTTCTTCTTCTTCTTTTGCCTTATGCTCACTTAGGCATTGGGTCCTTTCAGCCTCTTCTTGAAAGAAGTTCTATCCTGTGCCAGTCTTTTCACTTCGTCCTGTGTCTTCCCTCTCTTCTGTACCAGTCCATAAATGTACTGGTTCCGGTTCAACCTGGGTCGTCCCCTTCCTCTCTTTCCTTCTGGTCGGGATTCAAATATTTGTTTCGGTTTACGCTCTTCCTCCATCATAATAAGATGTCCCAGCCAGCCTAATTCTCTCTTCTCGATGATTTCAATCAGTGGTTCCTGATTCAGGCATTCTCTTCTTATTGTTGTGTTTCGTATCATATCTCTCCTTGTCTTTCCTACAGTTTTTCTTAAGAATTTCATTTCAGTAGCAGTATGTCTGCTCTCCAATTTAATTTGCATTATCCAGCTTTCTGATCCATATAATAGCGTGGGGAGATAGACTGTTTTATATATTTTCATTTTTGTTTCTTTACTAATCTCCTATTTAAATATAATAGTGTTACTAACATTATAGTACAGATTATTTGCTATCTGAATTCTGTGATTAATTTCAGAGTCCATTTTCCCGTCCGCAGTTAGCATGGTTCCTAAATATTCAAACTGTTCTACTTGTTCTAAGGTCTTATTATTTCAATGAATGCGCAACCTTGCTGGTTCTTGTTTAGTGAAGTGCACGACTTTCGTCTTGCTAACATTGATTTCCATCTTTCGTTCTTTGAATGCTCGGCCCCACTCTAGGACAGCATTTTGTAGGCTGTTGCTATCTTTTGCTAGGTGAACAATATCATCAGCGTATACTAATGTTTGTACCCATCTTTTAATTACCAATTTTACATTTTCTTGTTCTTCTTTTGCATTGCTTTATAATTTGATCCATGAATAATATGAAAAGAAGATGACTAAGTCCATCACCTTGTTTTACACTTTTTCTGATATTATATTCGTTGGAGGATTGTCCATTTATTCTAACAGTTCCTTTAACGTTCTTATATAGACTTTGAATTATTCTAGTTAGTTTTGACGTTACTTGGAACTGATGAAGGGCCTTCCATATTTGTCCTCTTGGTACTCTGTCGAAGGCAGACTTTAAGTCAATAAAAGCTGTAAATATTTCCCCTCCTCTGCTTAGTATCTTCTCTATTGCGTTCCTCAGGGAGAAGATTAGATCTTGAGTTTGACGATGAGGCCTGAAACCTGCTTGCTCTTCTTCCAATTTATCTTCCACTTGTTGCCTTAATCTTTTTTCTATAATGTGTGAATATAGTTTCTGGGCCACTGGCGCTAAGCATATTGCTCTATAGTTTGAGCAATCGAGGGTACTTCCTTTTTTATGTATAGGAATTATTTCATTCTGTTCCCAATCTTTTGGTATTCTCTCTGTTGCCCATATTAGTCTGTAAAAGTCCCATATTCATTTTTCTATTTCCTTTCCACCATATTTTATAAATTCTGGATGTATATTATCCCAACCGGGTGCTTTACCAGTTCTTAAGGATTTAATTGCCTCTTGTACTTCTTTTAGTTGGATTTCTCCCTCAGCTTCCACGTTCTCATTTTCTTCCCTCATGTGTCTTTCCTCATACAATTCCTCTTCTTTTTCTCAAAACGTTTCCGCATAATATTCATTCCACGTATCTAAAACTTCCTTCATGTTGGTTTTCAACTCGTTATTCTTGTTTTTGATATTCCTTATTTTCTTTCCTCGTTTTCCTTTCAGATTTTTCAACACATGCCAAAATTTTCTTGGATTATTTTTATGATTTTCTTCTATTTCCTTTCCAAATTTTTCCCAGGTTTCTTTCTCCGCTGTTCTCACTATCCGATTTGCTGTATCTCTTGCCTGTATATAAGCTTCTTTGTCCTCCATTCTTTTGGTCTTTAAGTATTTTAGCCACGCTTTCTTTTTAATTGCAACTTTTTCTTTCACATTATTGCTCCACCATCTTGTCTGCTTCTTTTTATTTGTTATCTTTACTTTCCACATATTTCTGTTGCAACTTTCTTTCATTACTTTCCATATATTTTCCACATTCCATTCTTGTCCATGGTTTGTTCTTTTTCTCTAAGTTTTTCTTTCAGTTTCCTCTGAAACTCCTTTCTTTTATTTTGGGTTTCTAATGTTGATATTTTAAGTTTAGTAAGGTTTATCTTAATTGGTGCAGGTAGTGGTTTGAATCGTGTCGTCATTATTAGTAGTCTATGTTGAGTACTGAGCTCGGCGCTGCGAAAAACTCTTACATCATAATGGGTGTTTTCTTGTATATACGCAGTAATCTATTGTGCTCTGTGCTCCTCAAAGGTAATTTGATGTATTCTTTTATGCGGGAAGAAGGAGTTTCCGATGCGTAGCTCGTTATCAATACAGAACTCCAGCATTTTATCTTCATTGCTGTTTCGGGTCTTTTCAGCACCATACCTTCCCAAACTTCCATGTCCTCGTCTAATTTCATTTCCCACTCTAGCATTCCAATCTCCCATTATAATAACGTTTTCCGTTACATTTCTAGCCTTATCTAATATTTGTTGGTGGGAGTTGTAATATAGTTCTTTTTCTAGTTCATCTTTATCCTCTGTAGGAGCGTATACTTGTATAATGGTAATCCTACGGGTTAAATCCAATTCCAAATTCAGTCTTATTATCATAGAGTTAACTGCTTTCCAGTCAGTTACTCTAGTGTTCAGTCTTTCGCTAATAATAATTCCCACACCTTCTTTTGCACAGCTCCTTCCTTCTACTCCTGAATACCTTAGAACGTATCCATTTTCCATGTGAACCTCTCCTGATCCTTTATTTTTGACTTCACTAATTCCTAATATTTCTAGTTTGTATTTCTCCATTTCCTTTACAATCTCCACTTCCTTTTCTGAGAGGGAGGTGATGTTCTTGGTTCCAAATCTCATAGTCCGTTTTACCTTGCATTGTCGTCGATGTTTTCTCTGTTCGGCTTCCATTCCTGTGTTTCTCTGAATATGTATTTATTTCACTTCATGTGGGTTATTAGCCCTACGATGAAGCTAGGGCAGTGGGAGGAGTGCTCCCTTTAAGCCTCTGCCCTTGCTTGGTTTTCTTTCTGGGTATGCTCCCATAGCCTTCGGGTCAAAACACTTACCACAAGGCAGTGGGGTTGTAGCTCTTCCGCCTCTTAGGATGTTGGGACTCTACAATCTTTTCCATCTCTAGAGCCGTTGGCCGGTTTTCTGTTAGGGTTCCTTCCCTTAGTCCTTGGGGGTTCCCTACCCTACCTTCAAGGCAGTAGGGGCAGTGCTCATTTAATGGCGGCACATCCTCGCCATGTCACAATGCTGTCATTGGGCTTTTCTGGGTTCTTATTGAGTACGGACTTGCCAAAGACCACCCTCCCCAGGCCCTGTTAGCATTGTCGCCTCGGTCCGGGACTGCTTATTTGGCATTGCCTTATTCGCAGCTAACCACCATATCTGGTGGTCGTTCGCTATCCGCCACCTGCGACCCGCCCAGTTGCTGAGACTCGCATCGGAATAAAGCTTCATAGAGGCTTCTAAGGATGGGATAGTCAAAATCAAATAATTAAAACGCTTTTCAGGCTCTGAAAAGCATAATAATACAACATCTTTGTGAAAATCATCTCTGGCTTAGTCTGTATAGAAAAGGAGTTTCAAACGAGTACTAGCATTGAAAGAGAATTTCTCAAGAAATCAAGTTTTGATCCCATAGTCGAAGTGAAATAATTAAAACCCTTTTCGGGCTCTGAAAAACATAATATGGCTTGGTCTGTAGAGAAAATGAGTTTCAAACGAGTAATAGCGTTGAACATGAATTTCTCGAAATATCAAGTTTTTAACCTATAGTCGAAATGTGATAATTTCAACGCTTCTCGGTCTCTCAAAAGCATAATAATACAATATATTTATGAAAATCATCTCTGGTTTCGTCTATAGAGAAGATCAGTTTTATACGACTGTTAGCATTGAACGCGAATTTCTAGAAAAATCAAGTTCTGTTCCTATGGTCAAAATTTTTTACTCTTCTTCTTCTTCTTCTACCTTATGCTCACTTAGGCGTCTTGTCATTTCAGCCACTTCTTGAAAGAAGTTCTATCCTGTGCCAGTCTTTTCACTTCGTCAAGTGTCTTCCCTCTCTTCTGTACAAGTCCATAAATGTACTGGTTCCAGTTCAACCTGTGTCGTCCCCTTCCTCTCTTTCCTTCTGGTCGGGCCTCAAATATTTGTTTCGGTTTACGCTCTTCCTCCATCATAATAAGATGTCCCAGCCAGCTTAATTCTCTCTTCTCGATTATTTCAATCAGTGGTTCATGATTCAGGCATTCTCTTCTTATTGTTGTGTTTAGTATGATATCTCTCAAATATCAAGCGAGTTTTAGCTTTGAACGCGAAATTCTCGAAAAATCAATTTTTGATGCTGTAGTCGATATGTCAGAATTAAAACCACTTACAGGCGCTGAGAAGCATAATAATACAACATTTTTGTGAAAATCATCTCTGGCTAGGTCTGTATAGAAAATGAGTTTCAAACGAGTAGCTACTAGCAATGAACACGTATTTCTCGAGAAATCAAATTTTGATATTATAGTCAAAATGTGATAATTTCAACGCTTCTCGGTCTCTCAAAAGCATAATAATACAATATATTTATGAAAATCATCTCTGGTTTCGTCTGTAGAGAAGATCAGTTTTATACGACTATTAGCATTGAACGCGAATTTCTAGAAAAATCAAGTTTTGATCCTATGGTCAAAATTTTTTACTCTTCTTCTTCTTCTTTTGCCTTATGCTCACTTAGGCATTGGGTCCTTTCAGCCTCTTCTTGAAAGAAGTTCTATCCTGTGCCAGTCTTTTCACTTCGTCCTGTGTCTTCCCTCTCTTCTGTACCAGTCCATAAATGTACTGGTTCCGGTTCAACCTGGGTCGTCCCCTTCCTCTCTTTCCTTCTGGTCGGGCCTCAAATATTTGTTTCGGTTTACGCTCTTCCTCCATCATAATAAGATGTCCCAGCCAGCCTAATTCTCTCTTCTCGATGATTTCAATCAGTGGTTCCTGATTCAAGCATTCTCTTCTTATTGTTGTGTTTCGTATCATATCTCTCCTTGTCTTTCCTACAGTTTTTCTTAAGAATTTCATTTCAGTAGCAGTATGTCTGCTCTCCAATTTAATTTGCATTATCCAGCTTTCTCTCCATATAATAGCGTGGGGAGATAGACTGTTTTATATATTTTCATTTTTGTTTCTTTACTAATCTGCTATTTAAATATAATAGTGTTACTAACATTATAGTACAGATTATTTGCTTTCTGAATTCTGTGATTAATTTCAGAGTCCATTTTCCCGTCCGCAGTTAGCATGGTTCCTAAATATTCAAACTGTTCTACTTGTTCTAAGGTCTTATTATTCCAATGAATGCGCATCCTTGCTGGTTCTTGTTTAGTGAAGTGCACGACTTTCGTCTTGCTAACATTGATTTCCATCTTTCGTTCTTTGAATGCTCGGCCCCACTCTAGGACAGCATTTTGTAGGCTGTTGCTATCTTTTGCTAGGTGAACAATATCATCAGCGTATACTAATGTTTGTACCCATCTTTTAATTACCAATTTTACATTTTCTTGTTCTTCTTTTGCATTGCTTTATAATTTGATCCATGAATAATATGAAAAGAAGATGACTAAGTCCATCACCTTGTTTTACACTTTTTCTGATATTATATTCGTTGGAGGATTGTCCATTTATTCTAACAGTTCCTTTAACGTTCTTATATAGACTTTGAATTATTCTAGTTAGTTTTGACGTTACTTGGAACTGATGAAGGGCCTTCCATATTTGTCCTCTTGGTACTCTGTCGAAGGCAGACTTTAAGTCAATAAAAGCTGTAAATATTTCCCCTCCTCTGCTTAGTATCTTCTCTATTGCGTTCCTCAGCTAGAAGATTAGATCTTGAGTTTGACGATGAGGCCTGAAACCTGCTTGCTCTTCTTCCAATTTATCTTCCACTTGTTGCCTTAATCTTTTTTCTATAATGTGTGAATATAGTTTCTGGGCCACTGGCACTAAGCATATTGCTCTATAGTTTGAGCAATCGAGGGTACTTCCTTTTTTATGTATAGGAATTATTTCATTCTGTTCCCAATCTTTTGGTATTCTCTCTGTTGCCCATATTAGTCTGTAAAAGTCCCATATTCATTTTTCTATTTCCTTTCCACCATATTTTATAAATTCTGGATGTATATTATCCCAACCGGGTGCTTTACCAGTTCTTAAGGATTTAATTGCCTCTTGTACTTCTTTTAGTTGGATTTCTCCCTCAGCTTCCACGTTCTCATTTTCTTCCCTCATGGGTCTTTCCTCATACAATTCCTCTTCTTTTTCTCAAAACGTTTCCGCATAATATTCATTCCACGTATCTAAAACTTCCTTCATGTTGGTTTTCACCTCGTTATTCTTGTTTTTGATATTCCTTATTTTCTTTCCTCGTTTTCCTTTCAGATTTTTCAACACATGCCAAAATTTTCTTGGATTATTTTTATGATTTTCTTCTATTTCCTTTCCAAATTTTTCCCAGGTTTCTTTCTCCGCTGTTCTCACTATCCGATTTGCTGTATCTCTTGCCTGTATATAAGCTTCTTTGTCCTCCATTCTTTTGGTCTTTAAGTATTTTAGCCACGCTTTCTTTTTAATTGCAACTTTTTCTTTCACATTATTGCTCCACCATCTTGTCTGCTTCTTTTTATTTGTTATCTTTACTTTCCACATATTTCTGTTGCAACTTTCTTTCATTACTTTCCATATATTTTCCACATTCCATTCTTGTCCATGGTTTTGTTCTTTTTCTCTAAGTTTTTCTTTCAGTTTCCTCTGAAACTCCTTTCTTTTATTTTGGGTTTCTAATGTTGATATTTTAAGTTTAGTAAGGTTTATCTTAATTGGTGCAGGTAGTGGTTTGAATCGTGTCGTCATTATTAGTAGTCTATGTTGAGTACTGAGCTCGGCGCTGCGAAAAACTCTTACATCATAATGGGTGTTTTCTTGTATATACGCAGTAATCTATTGTGCTCTGTGCTCCTCAAAGGTAATTTGATGTATTCTTTTATGCGGGAAGAAGGAGTTTCCGATGCGTAGCTCGTTATCAATACAGAACTCCAGCATTTTATCTTCATTGCTGTTTCGGGTCTTTTCAGCACCATACCTTCCCAAACTTCCATGTCCTCGTCTAATTTCATTTCCCACTCTAGCATTCCAATCTCCCATTATAATAACGTTTTCCGTTACATTTCTAGCCTTATCAAATATTTGTTGGTGGGAGTTGTAATATAGTTCTTTTTCTAGTTCATCTTTATCCTCTGTAGGAGCGTATACTTGTATAATGGTAATCCTACGGGTTAAATCCAATTCCAAATTCAGTCTTATTATCATAGAGTTAACTGCTTTCCAGTCAGTTACTCTAGTGTTCAGTCTTTCGCTAATAATAATTCCCACACCTTCTTTTGCACAGCTCCTTCCTTCTACTCCTGAATACCTTAGAACGTATCCATTTTCCATGTGAACCTCTCCTGATCCTTTATTTTTGACTTCACTAATTCCTAATATTTCTAGTTTGTATTTCTCCATTTCCTTTACAATCTCCACTTCCCTTCCTGAGAGGGAGGTTCCAAATCTCATAGTCCGTTTTACCTTGCATTGTCGTCGTTGTTTACTCTGTTCGGCTTCCATTCCTGTGTTTCTCTGAATATGTATTTATTTCACTTCATGTGGGTTATTTGCCCCACGATGAAGCTAGGGCAGTGGGAGGAGTGCTCCCTTTAAGCCTCTGCCCTTGCTTGGTTTTCTTTCTGGGTATGCTCCCATAGCCTTCGGGTCAAAACCCTTACCACAAGGCAGTGGGGTTGTAGCTCTTCCGCCTCTTAGGATGTTGGGACTCTACAATCTTTTCCATCTCTAGAGCCGTTGGCCGGTTTTCTGTTAGGGTTCCTTCCCTTAGTCCTTGGGGGTTCCCTACCCTACCTTCAAGGCAGTAGGGGCAGTGCTCATTTAATGGCGGCACTTCCTCGCCATGTCACAATGCTGTCATTGGGCTTTTCTGGGTTCTTATTGAGTACGGACTTGCCAAAGACCATCCTCCCCAGGCCCTGTTAGCATTGTCGCCTCGGTCCGGGACTGCTTATTTGGCATTGCCTTATTCGCAGCTAACCACCATATCTGGTGGTCGTTCGCTATCCGCCACCTGCGACCCGCCCAGTTGCTGAGACTCGCTTCGGAATAAAGCTTCATAGAGGCTTCTACCGATGGGATAGTCAAAATCAAATAATTAAAACGCTTTTCAGGCTCTGAAAAGCATAATAATACAACATTTTTGTGAAAATCATCTCTGGCTTAGTCTGTATAGAAAATGAGTTTCAAACGAGTAGCTACTAGCAATGAACACGTATTTCTCGAGAAGTCAAATTTTGATATTATAGTCAAAATGTGATAATTTCAATTCTTAACAGTCTCTCAAAAGCATAATAATACAATATATTTATGAAAATCATCTCTGGTTTCGTCTGTAGAGAAGATCAGTTTTATACGACTATTAGCATTAGACGCGAATTTCTAGAAAAATCAACTTTTGATCCTATGGTCAAAATTTTTTTCTCTTCTTCTTCTTTTGCCTTATGCTCACTTAGGCATCGGGTCCTTTCAGCCACTTCTTGAAAGAAGTTCTATCCTGTGCCAGTCTTTTCACTTCGTCCGGTGTCTTCCCTCTCTTCTGTACCAGTCCATAAATGTACTGGTTCCAGTTCAACCTGGGTCATCCCCTTCCTCTCTTTCCTTCTGGTCGGTCCTCAAATATTTGTTTCGGTTTACGCTCTTCCTCCATCATAATAAGATGTCCCAGCCAGCCTAATTTTCTCTTCTCGATTATTTCAATCAGTGGTTCCTGATTCAGGCATTCTCTTCTTATTGTTGTGTTTAGTATGATATCTCTCAAATATCAAGCGAGTTTTAGCTTTGAACGCGAAATTCTCGAAAAATCAAGTTTTGATGCTGTAGTCGATATGTCAGAATTAAGACCATTTACAGGCGCTGAGAAGCATAATAATACAACATTTTTGTGAAAATCATCTCTGGCTAGGTCTGTATTGAAAATGAGTTTCAAACGAGTAGCTACTAGCAATGAACACGTATTTCTCGAGAAATCAAATTTTGATATTATAGTCAAAATGTGATAATTTCAACGCTTCTCAGTCTCTCAAAAGCATAATAATACAATATATTTATGAAAATCATCTCTGGTTTCGTCTATAGAGAAGATCAGTTTTATACGACTATTAGCATTGAACGCGAATTTCTAGAAAAATCAAGTTTTGATCCTATGGTCAAAATTTTTTACTCTTCTTCTTCTTCTTTTGCCTTATGCTCACTTAGGCATCGGGTCGTTTCATCCACTTCTTGAAAGAAGTTCTATCCTGTGCCAGTCTTTTCACTTCGTCCGGTGTCTTCCCTCTCTTCTGTAAAAGTCCATAAATGTACTGGTTCCGGTTCAACCTGGGTCGTCCTCTTCCTCTCTTTCCTTCTGGTCGGGCCTCAAATATTTGTTTCGGTTTACGCTCTTCCTCCATCATAATAAGATGTCCCAGCCAGCCTAATTCTCTCTTCTCGATGATTTCAATCAGTGGTTCCTGATTCAGGCATTCTCTTCTTATTGTTGTGTTTCGTATCATATCACTCCTTGTCTTTCCTACAGTTTTTCTTAAGAATTTCATTTCAGTAGCAGTATGTCTGCTCTCCAATTTAATTTGCATTATCCAGCTTTCTGATCCATATAATAGCGTGGGGAGATAGACTGTTTTATATATTTTCATTTTTGTTTCTTTACTAATCTCCTATTTAAATATAATAGTGTTACTAACATTATAGTACAGATTATTTGCTTTCTGAATTCTGTGATTAATTTCAGAGTCCATTTTCCCGTCCGCAGTTAGCATGGTTCCTAAATATTCAAACTGTTCTACTTGTTCTAAGGTCTTATTATTCCAATGAATGCGCATCCTTGCTGGTTCTTGTTTAGTGAAGTGCACGACTTTCGTCTTGCTAACATTGATTTCCATCTTTCGTTCTTTGAATGCTCGGCCCCACTCTAGGACAGCATTTTGTAGGCTGTTGCTATCTTTTGCTAGGTGAACAATATCATCAGCGTATACTAATGTTTGTACCCATCTTTTAATTACCAATTTTACATTTTCTTGTTCTTCTTTTGCATTGCTTTATAATTTGATCCATGAATAATATGAAAAGAAGATGACTAAGTCCATCACCTTGTTTTACACTTTTTCTGATATTATATTCGTTGGAGGATTGTCCATTTATTCTAACAGTTCCTTTAACGTTCTTATATAGACTTTGAATTATTCTAGTTAGTTTTGACGTTACTTGGAACTGATGAAGGGCCTTCCATATTTGTCCTCTTGGTACTCTGTCGAAGGCAGACTTTAAGTCAATAAAAGCTGTAAATATTTCCCCTCCTCTGCTTAGTATCTTCTCTATTGCGTTCCTCAGGGAGAAGATTAGATCTTGAGTTTGACGATGAGGCCTGAAACCTGCTTGCTCTTCTTCCAATTTATCTTCCACTTGTTGCCTTAATCTTTTTTCTATAATGTGTGAATATAGTTTCTGGGCCACTGGCTTAGCGCTCTATAGTTTGAGCAATCGAGGGTACTTCCTTTTTTATGTATAGGAATTATTTCATTCTGTTCCCAAACTTTTGGTATTCTCTCTGTTGCCCATATTAGTCTGTAAAAGTCCCATATTCATTTTTCTATTTCCTATCCACCATATTTTATAAATTCTGGATGTATATTATCCCAACCGGGTGCTTTACCAGTTCTTAAGGATTTAATTGCCTCTTGTACTTCTTTTAGTTGGATTTCTCCCTCAGCTTCCACGTTCTCATTTTCTTCCCTCATGGGTCTTTCCTCATACAATTCCTCTTCTTTTTCTCAAAACGTTTCCGCATAATATTCATTCCACGTATCTAAAACTTCCTTCATGTTGGTTTTCACCTCGTTATTCTTGTTTTTGATATTCCTTATTTTCTTTCCTCGTTTTCCTTTCAGATTTTTCAACACATGCCAAAATTTTCTTGGATTATTTTTATGATTTTCTTCTATTTCCTTTCCAAATTTTTCCCAGGTTTCTTTCTCCGCTGTTCTCACTATCCGATTTGCTGTATCTCTTGCCTGTATATAAGCTTCTTTGTCCTCCATTCTTTTGGTCTTTAAGTATTTTAGCCACGCTTTCTTTTTAATTGCAACTTTTTCTTTCACATTATTGCTCCACCATCTTGTCTGCTTCTTTTTATTTGTTATCTTTACTTTCCACATATTTCTGTTGCAACTTTCTTTCATTACTTTCCATATATTTTCCACATTCCATTCTTGTCCATGGTTTTGTTCTTTTTCTCTAAGTTTTTCTTTCAGTTTCCTCTGAAACTCCTTTCTTTTATTTTGGGTTTCTAATGTTGATATTTTAAGTTTAGTAAGGTTTATCTTAATTGGTGCAGGTAGTGGTTTGAATCGTGTCGTCATTATTAGTAGTCTATGTTGAGTACTGAGCTCGGCGCTGCGAAAAACTCTTACATCATAATGGGTGTTTTCTTGTATATACGCAGTAATCTATTGTGCTCTGTGCTCCTCAAAGGTAATTTGATGTATTCTTTTATGCGGGAAGAAGGAGTTTCCGATGCGTAGCTCGTTATCAATACAGAACTCCAGCATTTTATCTTCATTGCTGTTTCGGGTCTTTTCAGCACCATACCTTCCCAAACTTCCATGTCCTCGTCTAATTTCATTTCCCACTCTAGCATTCCAATCTCCCATTATAATAACGTTTTCCGTTACATTTCTAGCCTTATCAAATATTTGTTGGTGGGAGTTGTAATATAGTTCTTTTTCTAGTTCATCTTTATCCTCTGTAGGAGCGTATACTTGTATAATGGTAATCCTACGGGTTAAATCCAATTCCAAATTCAGTCTTATTATCATAGAGTTAACTGCTTTCCAGTCAGTTACTCTAGTGTTCAGTCTTTCGCTAATAATAATTCCCACACCTTCTTTTGCACAGCTCCTTCCTTCTACTCCTGAATACCTTAGAACGTATCCATTTTCCATGTGAACCTCTCCTGATCCTTTATTTTTGACTTCACTAATTCCTAATATTTCTAGTTTGTATTTCTCCATTTCCTTTACAATCTCCACTTCCCTTCCTGAGAGGGAGGTTCCAAATCTCATAGTCCGTTTTACCTTGCATTGTCGTCGTTGTTTACTCTGTTCGGCTTCCATTCCTGTGTTTCTCTGAATATGTATTTATTTCACTTCATGTGGGTTATTTGCCCCACGATGAAGCTAGGGCAGTGGGAGGAGTGCTCCCTTTAAGCCTATGCCCTTGCTTGGTTTTCTTTCTGGGTATGCTCCCATAGCCTTCGGGTCAAAACCCTTACCACAAGGCAGTGGGGTTGTAGCTCTTCCGCCTCTTAGGATGTTGGGACTCTACAATCTTTTCCATCTCTAGAGCCGTTGGCCGGTTTTCTGTTAGGGTTCCTTCCCTTAGTCCTTGGGGGTTCCCTACCCTACCTTCAAGGCAGTAGGGGCAGTGCTCATTTAATGGCGGCACTTCCTCGCCATGTCACAATGCTGTCATTGGGCTTTTCTGGGTTCTTATTGAGTACGGACTTGCCAAAGACCATCCTCCCCAGGCCCTGTTAGCATTGTCGCCTCGGTCCGGGACTGCTTATTTGGCATTGCCTTATTCGCAGCTAACCACCATATCTGGTGGTCGTTCGCTATCCGCCACCTGCGACCCGCCCAGTTGCTGAGACTCGCTTCGGAATAAAGCTTCATAGAGGCTTCTACCGATGGGATAGTCAAAATCAAATAATCAAAACGCTTTTCAGGTTCTGAAAAGCATAATAATACAACATTTTTGTGAAAATCATCTCTGGCTTAGTCTGTATAGAAAATGAGTTTCAAACGAGTAGCTACTAGCAATGAACACGTATTTCTCGAGAAGTCAAATTTTGATATTATAGTCAAAATGTGATAATTTCAATTCTTAACAGTCTCTCAAAAGCATAATAATACAATATATTTATGAAAATCATCTCTGGTTTCGTCTGTAGAGAAGATCAGTTTTATACGACTATTAGCATTAGACGCGAATTTCTAGAAAAATCAACTTTTGATCCTATGGTCAAAATTTTTTTCTCTTCTTCTTCTTTTGCCTTATGCTCACTTAGGCATCGGGTCCTTTCAGCCACTTCTTGAAAGAAGTTCTATCCTGTGCCAGTCTTTTCACTTCGTCCGGTGTCTTCCCTCTCTTCTGTACCAGTCCATAAATGTACTGGTTCCAGTTCAACCTGGGTCATCCCCTTCCTCTCTTTCCTTCTGGTCGGTCCTCAAATATTTGTTTCGGTTTACGCTCTTCCTCCATCATAATAAGATGTCCCAGCCAGCCTAATTTTCTCTTCTCGATGATTTCAATCAGTGGTTCCTGATTCAGGCATTCTCTTCTTATTGTTGTGTTTAGTATGATATCTCTCAAATATCAAGCGAGTTTTAGCTTTGAACGCGAAATTCTCGAAAAATCAAGTTTTGATGCTGTAGTCGATATGTCAGAATTAAGACCATTTACAGGCGCTGAGAAGCATAATAATACAACATTTTTGTGAAAATCATCTCTGGCTAGGTCTGTATTGAAAATGAGTTTCAAACGAGTAGCTACTAGCAATGAACACGTATTTCTCGAGAAATCAAATTTTGATATTATAGTCAAAATGTGATAATTTCAACGCTTCTCAGTCTCTCAAAAGCATAATAATACAATATATTTATGAAAATCATCTCTGGTTTCGTCTATAGAGAAGATCAGTTTTATACGACTATTAGCATTGAACGCGAATTTCTAGAAAAATCAAGTTTTGATCCTATGGTCAAAATTTTTTACTCTTCTTCTTCTTCTTTTGCCTTATGCTCACTTAGGCATCGGGTCGTTTCATCCACTTCTTGAAAGAAGTTCTATCCTGTGCCAGTCTTTTCACTTCGTCCGGTGTCTTCCCTCTCTTCTGTAAAAGTCCATAAATGTACTGGTTCCGGTTCAACCTGGGTCGTCCTCTTCCTCTCTTTCCTTCTGGTCGGGCCTCAAATATTTGTTTCGGTTTACGCTCTTCCTCCATCATAATAAGATGTCCCAGCCAGCCTAATTCTCTCTTCTCGATGATTTCAATCAGTGGTTCCTGATTCAGGCATTCTCTTCTTATTGTTGTGTTTCGTATCATATCACTCCTTGTCTTTCCTACAGTTTTTCTTAAGAATTTCATTTCAGTAGCAGTATGTCTGCTCTCCAATTTAATTTGCATTATCCAGCTTTCTGATCCATATAATAGCGTGGGGAGATAGACTGTTTTATATATTTTCATTTTTGTTTCTTTACTAATCTCCTATTTAAATATAATAGTGTTACTAACATTATAGTACAGATTATTTGCTTTCTGAATTCTGTGATTAATTTCAGAGTCCATTTTCCCGTCCGCAGTTAGCATGGTTCCTAAATATTCAAACTGTTCTACTTGTTCTAAGGTCTTATTATTCCAATGAATGCGCAACCTTGCTGGTTCTTGTTTAGTGAAGTGCACGACTTTCGTCTTGCTAACATTGATTTCCATCTTTCGTTCTTTGAATGCTCGGCCCCACTCTAGGACAGCATTTTGTAGGCTGTTGCTATCTTTTGCTAGGTGAACAATATCATCAGCGTATACTAATGTTTGTACCCATCTTTTAATTACCAATTTTACATTTTCTTGTTCTTCTTTTGCATTGCTTTATAATTTGATTCATGAATAATATGAAAAGAAGATGACTAAGTCCATCACCTTGTTTTACACTTTTTCTGATATTAAATTCGTTGGAGGATTGTCCATTTATTCTAACAGTTCCTTTAACGTTCTTATATAGACTTTGAATTATTCTAGTTAGTTTTGACGTTACTTGGAACTGATGAAGGGCCTTCCATATTTGTCCTCTTGGTACTCTGTCGAAGGCAGACTTTAGGTCAATAAAAGCTGTAAATATTTCCCCTCCTCTGCTTAGTATCTTCTCTATTGCGTTCCTCAGGGAGAAGATTAGATCTTGAGTTTGACGATGAGGCCTGAAACCTGCTTGCTCTTCTTCCAATTTATCTTCCACTTGTTGCCTTAATCTTTTTTCTATAATTTGTGAATATAGTTTCTGGGCCACTGGCGCTAAGCATATTGCTCTATAGTTTGAGCAATCGAGGGTACTTCCTTTTTTATGTATAGGAATTATTTCATTCTGTTCCCAATCTTTTGGTATTCTCTCTGTTGCCCATATTAGTCTGTAAAAGTCCCATATTCATTTTTCTATTTCCTTTCCACCATATTTTATAAATTCTGGATGTATATTATCCCAACCGGGTGCTTTACCAGTTCTTAAGGATTTAATTGCCTCTTGTACTTCTTTTAGTTGGATTTCTCCCTCAGCTTCCACGTTCTCATTTTCTTCCCTCATGGGTCTTTCCTGATACAATTCCTCTTCTTCTTCTCAAAACGTTTCCGCATAATATTCATTCCACGTATCTAAAACTTCCTTCATATTTGTTTTCACCTCGTTATTCTTGTTTTTGATATTCCTTATTTTCTTTCCTCGTTTTCCTTTCAGATTTTTCAACACATGCCAAAATTTTCTTGGATTATTTTTATGATTTTCTTCTATTTCCTTTCCAAATTTTTCCCAGGTTTCTTTCTCCGCTGTTCTCACTATCCGATTTGCTGTATCTCTTGCCTGTATATAAGCTTCTTTGTCCTCCATTCTTTTGGTCGTTAAGTATTTTAGCCACGCTTTCTTTTTAATTGCAACTTTTTCTTTCACATTATTGCTCCACCATCTTGTCTGCTTCTTTCTATTTGTTATCTTTACTTTCCACATATTTCTGTTGCAACTTTCTTTCATTACTTTCCATATATTTTCCACATTCCATTCTTGTCCATGGTTTTGTTCTTTTTCTCTAAGTTTTTCTTTCAGTTTCCTCTGAAACTCCTTTCTTTTATTTTGGGTTTCTAATGTTGATATTTTAAGTTTAGTAAGGTTTATCTTAATTGGTGCAGGTAGTGGTTTGAATCGTGTCGTCGTTACTAGTAGTCTATGTTGAGTACTGAGCTCGGCGCTGCGAAAAACTCTTACATCATAATGGGTGTTTTTTTTGTATATACGCAGTAATCTATTGTGCTCTGTGCTCCTCAAAGGTAATTTGATGTATTCTTTTATGCGGGAAGAAGGTGTTTCCGATGCGTAGCTCGTTATCAATACAGAACTCCAGCATTTTATCTCCATTGCTGTTTCGGGTCTTTTCAGCACCATACCTTCCCAAACTTCCATGTCCTCGTCTAATTTCATTTCCCACTCTAGCATTCCAATCTCCCATTATAATAACGTTTTCCGTTACATTTCTAGCCTTATCTAATATTTGTTGGTGGGAGTTGTAATATAGTTCTTTTTCTAGTTCATCTTTATCCTCTGTAGGAGCGTATACTTGTATAATGGCAATCCTACGGGTTAAATCCAATTCCAAATTCAGTCTTATTATCATAGAGTTAACTGCTTTCCAGTCAGTTACTCTAGTGTTCAGTCTTTCGCTAATAATAATTCCCACACCTTCTTTTGCACAGCTCCTTCCTTCTACTCCTTCTACTCCTTAGAACGTATCCATTTTCCATGTCAACCTCTCCTGATCCTTTCTTTTTGACCACTAATTCCTAATATTTCTAGTTTGTATTTCTCCATTTCCTTTACAATCTCCACTTCCTTTCCTGAGAGGGAGGTTCCAAATCTCATAGTCCGTTTTACCTTGCATTGTCGTCGTTGTTTACTCTGTTCGGCTTCCATTCCTGTGTTTCTCTGAATATGTATTTATTTCACTTCATGTGGGTTATTAGCCCTACGATGAAGCTAGGGCAGTGGGAGGAATGCTCCCTTTAAGCCTCTGCCCTTGCTTGGTTTTCTTTCTGGGTATGCTCCCATAGACTTCGGGTCAAAACCCTTACCACAAGGCAGTGGGGTTGTAGCTCTTCCGCCTCTTAGGATGTTGGGACTCTACAATCTTTTCCATCTCTAGAGCCGTTGGCCGGTTTTCTGTTAGGGTTCCTTCCCTTAGTCCTTGGGGGTTCCCTACCCTACCTTCAAGGCAGTAGGGGCAGTGCTCATTTAATGGCGGCACTTCCTCGCCATGTCACAATGCTGTCATTGGGCTTTTCTGGTTTCTTATTGAGTACGGACTTGCCAAAGACCATCCTCCCCAGGCCCTGTTAGCATTGTCGCCTCGGTCCGGGACTGCTTATTTGGCATTGCCTTATTCGCAGCTAACCACCATATCTGGTGGACGTTCGCTATCCGCCACCTGCGACCCGCCCAGTTGCTGAGACTCGCATCGGAATAAAGCTTCATAGAGGCTTCTACCGATGGGATAGTCAAAATCAAATAATTAAAACGCTTTTAAGGCTCTGAAAAGCATAATAATACAACATTTTTGTGAAAATCATCTCTGGCTTAGTCTGTATAGAAAAGGAGTTTCAAACGAGTACTAGCATTGAAAGAGAATTTCTCAAGAAATCAAGTTTTGATCCCATAGTCGAAGTGAAATAATTAAAACCCTTTTCGGGCTCTGAAAAACATAATATGGCTTGGTCTGTAGAGAAAATGAGTTTCAAACGAGTAATAGCATTGAACATGAATTTCTCGAGAAATCAAATTTTTTTTTTATAGTCAAAATGAAATTATCAAAACGCTTTTCATGCTCTGAAATGCATAATAATACAACATTTCTACGAAAATCATCTCTGGCTAGGCCTGTATAGAAAACGAGTTTCAAACAAGTACTAACATTGAACACGAATTTCTCGAAAAATCGAGTTTTGATCCCATATAAAAAATGTGATAATTAAAACGCTTTTCAAGGTCTGAAAAGCATAATAATATAACATTTTTATGAAAATCATGTCTGGCTTGGTGTGTATAGAAAATGAGTTTCAAACGTGTACTAGCATTGGACACAAATTTTTTGAAAAATCACCTTTTGTTCCTATTGTCAAAATGAAATAATTAAAACGCTTTTCAGGGTCTGAAAGGCATAATAATACAACATTTTTATGAAAATCATCTATGGCTTGGTCTGTAGAGAAATTGAGTTTCAAACGAGTAATAGCATTGAACGCGAATTTCTCGAAATATCAAGTTTTTAACCTATAGTCGAAATGTGATAATTTAAAAGTTTTTCAGGCTCTGAAAAGCATAATAATTCATCACTTTAAAGAGAATCATCTCTGTCTTGTTCTGTATAGAAAATCAGTTCCAAACGAGCACGGCATTGAACGTGAATTTCTTGATTAATCAGGTTTTGATAATATAGTCAAAATGTAAAAATTAAAACGGTTTTGAGGCTCTGAATAGCATAATAATTCAACATTTTAATTAAATTCTTCTCTGGCTTGTTCTGTAGAGAAAATGACTTTCAAACGAGAACTAGCATTGAACGTGAAATTCTCGGAAAATCAAGTTTTGAAGCCATTGTCGAAATGTAATAATTAAAATGCTTTTCCGTCTCTGAAAAGCACAGTAGAGCAACATTTTTATGAAAATCATTTTTGGCTTGGCCTGCATATGAAATGAGTTTCAAGTGAGTATTAGCATTGAACGCGAATTTCTCGAAAAATCAAGTTTTGATCATATTGTCGAAATGTAATAATAAAATCATTTTTCAAATTCTGAAAAGCATAATAATACAAAATTTTTAAGAAAATCATGTTTGGCTGGTTCTCTATAGATAATGATTTTCAAGCGAGTTTTAGCTTTGAACGCGAATTTCTCGTAAAATCAAGTTTTGATGCTGTAGTCGATATGTCAGGCGCTGAGAAGCATAATAATACAACATTTTTGTGAAAATCATCTCTGGCTAGATCTGTATAGAAAATGAATTTCAAACGAGTAGCTACAAGCAATGAACACGTATTTCTCGAGAAATCAAATTTTGATATTATAGTCAAAATGTGATAATTTCAACGCTTCTCAGTCTCTCAAAAGCATAATAATACAATATATTTATGAAAATAATCTCTGGTTTTGTCTGTAGAGAAGATCAGTTTTATACGACTATTAGCATTGAACGCGAATTTCTAGAAAAATCAAGTTTTGATCCTATGGTCAAAATTTTTTACTCTTCTTCTTCTTCTTTTGCCTTATGCTCACTTAGCATCGGGTCCTTTCAGCCACTTCTTGAAAGAAGTTCTATCCTGTGCCAGTCTTTTCACTTCGTCCAGTGTCTTCCCTCTCTTCTGTACCAGTCCATAAATGTACTGGTTCCGGTTCAACCTGGGTCGTCCCATTTCCTCTCTTTCCTTCTGGTCGGTCCTCAAATATTTGTTTCGGTTTACGCTCTTCCTTCATCATAATAAGATGTCCCAGCCAGCCTAATTCTCTCTTCTCGATGATTTCAATCAGTGGTTCCTGATTCAAGCATTCTCTTCTTATTGTTGTGTTTCGTATCATATCTCTCCTTGTCTTTCCTACAGTTTTTCCTAAGAATTTCATTTCAGTAGCAGTATGTCTGCTCTCCAATTTAATTTGCATTATCCAGCTTTCTCTCCATATAATAGCGTGGGGAGATAGACTGTTTTATATATTTTCATTTTTGTTTCTTTACTAATCTTTTATTTACCTATAATAGTGTTACTAACATTATAGTACAGATTATTTGCTTTCTGAATTCTGTGATTAATTTCAGAGTCCATTTTCCCGTCCGCAGTTAGCATGGTTCCTAAATATTCAAACTGTTCTACTTGTTCTAAGGTCTTATTATTCCAATGAATGCGCATCCTTGCTGGTTCTTGTTTAGTGAAGTGCACGACTTTCGTCTTGCTAACATTGATTTCCATCTTTCGTTCTTTGAATGCTCGGCCCCACTCTAGGACAGCATTTTGTAGGCTGTTGCTATCATTTGCTAGGTGAACAATATCATCAGCGTATACTAATGTTTTTAATTACCAATTTTACATTTTCTTGTTTTTCTTTTGCATTGCTTTATAATTTGCTCCATGAATAATATGAAAAGAAGAGGACTAAGTCCATCACCTTGTTTTACACCTTTTCTGATATTAAATTCGTTTGAGGATTGTCCATTTATTCTAACAGTTCCTTTAACGTTCTTATATAGACTTTGAATTATTCTAGTTAGTTTTGACGTTACTTGGAACTGATGAAGGGCCTTCCATATTTGTCCTCTTGGTACTCTGTCGAAGGCAGACTTTAAGTCAATAAAAGCTGTAAATATATCCCCTCCTCTGCTTAGTATCTTCTCTATTGCGTTCCTCAGGGAGAAGATTAGATCTTGAGTTTGACGATGAGGCCTGAAACCTGCTTGCTCTTCTTCCAATTTATCTTCCACTTGTTGCCTTAATTTTTTTTCTGTAATGTGTGAATATAGTTGGTGGGCCACTGGCGCTAAGCATATTGCTCTATAGTTTGAGCAATCGAGGGTACTTCCTTTTTTATGTATAGGAATTATTACATTCTGTTCCCAATCTTTTGGTATTCTCTCTGTTGCCCATATTAGTCTGTAAAAGTCCCATATTCATTTTTCTATTTCCTTTCCACCATATTTTATAAATTCTGGATGTATATTATCCCAACCGGGTGCTTTACCAGTTCTTAAGGATTTAATTGCCTCTTGTACTTCTTTTAGTTGGATTTCTCCCTCAGCTTCCACGTTCTCATTTTCTTCCCTCATGGGTCTTTCCTCATACAATTCCTCTTCTTCTTCTCAAAACGTTTCCGCATAATATTCATTCCACGTATCTAAAACTTCCTTCATATTGGTTTTCACCTCGTTATTCTTGTTTTTGATATTCCTTATTTTCTTTCCTCGTTTTCCTTTCAGATTTTTCAACACATCACATTTTTATGATTTTCTTCTATTTCCTTTCCAAATTGTTCCCAGGTTTCTTTCTCCGCTGTTCTCACTATCCGTTTTGCTGTATCTCTTGCCTGTATATAAGCTTCTTTGTCCTCCATTCTTTTGGTCTTTAAGTATTTTAGCCACGCTTTCTTTTTAATTGCAACTTTTTCTTTCACATTATTGCTCCACCATCTTGTCTGCTTCTTTTTATTTGTTATCTTTACTATTCCACATATTTCTGTTGCAACTTTCTTTCATTAATTTCCATATATTTTCCACATTCCATTCTTGTCCATGGTTTTGTTCTTTTTCTCTAAGTTTTTCTTTCAGTTTCCTCTGAAACTCCTTTCTTTTATTTTGGGTTTCTAATGTTGATATTTTAAGTTTAGTAAGGTTTATCTTAATTGGTGCAGGTAGTGGTTTGAATCGGGTCGTCATTACTAGTAGTCTATGTTGAGTACTGAGCTCGGCGCTGCGAAAAACTCTTACATCCATTACATCATAATGGGTGTTTTTTTTGTATATACGCAGTAATCTATTGTGCTCTGTGCTCCTCAAAGGTAATTTGATGTATTCTTTTATGCGGGAAGAAGGAGTTTCCGATGCGTAGCTCGTTATCAATACAGAACTCCAGCATTTTATCTCCATTGCTGTTTCGGGTCTTTTCAGCACCATACCTTCCCAAACTTCCATGTCCTCGTCTAATTTCATTTCCCACTCTAGCATTCCAATCTCCCATTATAATAACGTTTTCCGTTACATTTCTAGCCTTATCTAATATTTGTTGGTGGGAGTTGTAATATTGTTCCTTTTCCAGTTCATCTTTATCCTCTGTAGGAGCGTATACTTGTATAATGGCAATCCTACGGGTTAAATCCAATTCCAAATTCAGTCTTATTATCATAGAGTTAACTGCTTTCCAGTCAGTTACTCTAGTGTTCAGTCTTTCGCTAATAATAATTCCCACACCTTCTTTTGCACAGCTCCTTCCTCCTACTCCTGAATACCTTAGAACGTATCCATTTTCCATGTCAACCTCTCCTGATCTTTTCTTTTTGACTTCACTAATTCCTAATATTTCTAGTTTGTATTTCTCCATTTCCTTTACAATCTCCACTTCCTTTCCTGAGAGGGAGGTGATGTTCCAGGTTCCAAATCTCATAGTCCGTTTTACCTTCCATTGTCGTCGTTGTTTACTCTCTTCGGCTTCTATTCCTGTGTTTCTCTGAATATGTATTTATTTCACTTCATGTGGGTTATTAGCCCTACGATGAAGCTAGGGCAGTGGGAGGAGTGCTCCCTTTAAGCTTCTGCCCTTGCTTGGTTTTCTTTCTGGGTTTGCTCCCATAGCCTTCGGGTCAAAACACTTACCACAAGGCAGTGGGGTTGTAGCTCTTCCGCCTCTTAGGATGTTGGGACACTACAATCTTTTCCATCTCAAGAGCCGTTGGCCGGTTTTCTGTTAGGGTTCCTTCCCTTAGTCCTTGGGGGTTCCCTACCCTACCTTCAAGGCAGTAGGGGCAGTGCTCATTTAATGGCGGCACTTCCTCGCCATGTCACAATGCTGTCATTGGGCTTTTCTGGATTCTTATTGAGTACGGACTTGCCAAAGACCACCCTCCCCAGGCCCTGTTAACATTATCGCCTCTGTCCGGGACTGCTTATTTGGCATTGCCTTATTCGCAGCTAACCACCATATCTGGTGGTCGTTCGCTATCCGCCACCTGCGACCCGCCCAGTTGCTGAGACTCGCATCGGAATAAAGCTTCATAGAGGCTTCTACCGATGGGATAGTCAAAATCAAATAATTAAAACGCTTTTCAGGCTCTGAAAAGCATAATAATACAACATTTTTGTGAAAATCATCTCTGGCTTAGTCTGTATAGAAAAGGAGTTTCAAACGAGTACTAGCATTGAAAGAGAATTTCTCAAGAAATCAAGTTTTGATCCCATAGTCGAAGTGAAATAATTAAAACCCTTTTCGGGCTCTGAAAAACATAATATGGCTTGGTCTGTAGAGAAAATGAGTTTCAAACGAGTAATAGCATTGAACATGAATTTCTCGAGAAATCAAATTTTTTTACTTATAGTCAAAATGAAATTATTAAAACGCTTTTCATGATCCGAAATGCATAATAATACAACATTTCTATGAAAGTAATCTCTGGCTAGGCCTGTATAGAAAACGAGTTTCAAACAAGTACTAACATTGAACACGAATTTCTCTAGAATTCGAGTTTTGATCCCATAGTAAAAATGTGATAATTAAAACGCTTTTTTGGGTCTGAAAAGCATAATAATATAACATTTTTATGAAAATCATCTCTCGCTTGGTCTGTATAGAAAATGAGTTTCAAACAAGTAATAGCATTGAACGCGAATTTCTCGAAATATCAAGTTTTTAACCTATAGTCGAAATGTGATAATTTCAACGCTTCTCGGTCTCTCAAAAGCATAATAATACAATATATTTATGAAAATCATCTCTGGTTTCGTCTATAGAGAAGATCAGTTTTATACGACTATTAGCATTGAACGCGAATTTCTAGAAAAATCAAGTTCTGTTCCTATGGTCAAAATTTTTTACTCTTCTTCTTCTTCTTCTACCTTATGCTCACTTAGGCGTCTTGTCATTTCAGCCACTTCTTGAAAGAAGTTCTATCCTGTGCCAGTCTTTTCACTTCGTCAAGTGTCTTCCCTCTCTTCTGTACAAGTCCATAAATGTACTGGTTCCAGTTCAACCTGTGTCGTCCCCTTCCTCTCTTTCCTTCTGGTCGGGCCTCAAATATTTGTTTCGGTTTACGCTCTTCCTCCATCATAATAAGATGTCCCAGCCAGCTTAATTCTCTCTTCTCGATTATTTCAATCAGTGGTTCATGATTCAGGCATTCTCTTCTTATTGTTGTGTTTAGTATGATATCTCTCAAATATCAAGCGAGTTTTAGCTTTGAACGCGAAATTCTCGAAAAATCAAGTTTTGATGCTGTAGTCGATATGTCAGAATTAAAACCATTTACAGGCGCTGAGAAGCATAATAATACAACATTTTTGTGAAAATCATCTCTGGCTAGGTCTGTATAGAAAATGAGTTTCAAACGAGTAGCTACTAGCAATGAACACGTATTTCTCGAGAAATCAAATTTTGATATTATAGTCAAAATGTGATAATTTCAACGCTTCTCAGTCTCTCAAAAGCATAATAATACAATATATTTACGAAAATCATCTCTGGTTTCGTCTGTAGAGAAGATCAGTTTTATACGACTATTAGCATTGAACGCGAATTTCTAGAAAAATCAAGTTTTGATCCTATGGTCAAAATTTTTTACTCTTCTTCTTCTTCTTTTGCCTTATGCTCACTTAGGCATTGGGTCCTCTCAGCCTCTTCTTGAAAGAAGTTCTATCCTGTGCCAGTCTTTTCACTTCGTCCTGTGTCTTCCCTCTCTTCTGTACCAGTCCATAAATGTACTGGTTCCGGTTCAACCTGGGTCGTCCCCTTCCTCTCTTTCCTTCTGGTCGGGATTCAAATATTTGTTTCGGTTTACGCTCTTCCTCCATCATAATAAGATGTCCCAGCCAGCCTAATTCTCTCTTCTCGATGATTTCAATCAGTGGTTCCTGAATCAGGCATTCTCTTCTTATTGTTGTGTTTCGTATCATATCTCTCCTTGTCTTTCCTACAGTTTTTCTTAAGAATTTCATTTCAGTAGCAGTATGTCTGCTCTCCAATTTAATTTGCATTATCCAGCTTTCTGATCCATATAATAGCGTGGGGAGATAGACTGTTTTATATATTTTCATTTTTGTTTCTTTACTAATCTGCTATTTAAATATAATAGTGTTACTAACATTATAGTACAGATTATTTGCTTTCTGAATTCTGTGATTAATTTCAGAGTCCATTTTCCCGTCCGCAGTTAGCATGGTTCCTAAATATTCAAACTGTTCTACTTGTTCTAAGGTCTTATTATTCCAATGAATGCGCAACCTTGCTGGTTCTTGTTTAGTGAAGTGCACGACTTTCGTCTTGCTAACATTGATTTCCATCTTTCGTTCTTTGAATGCTCGGCCCCACTCTAGGACAGCATTTTGTAGGCTGTTGCTATCTTTTGCTAGGTGAACAATATCATCAGCGTATACTAATGTTTGTACCCATCTTTTAATTACCAATTTTACATTTTCTTGTTCTTCTTTTGCATTGCTTTATAATTTGATCCATGAATAATATGAAAAGAAGATGACTAAGTCCATCACCTTGTTTTACACTTTTTCTGATATTATATTCGTTGGAGGATTGTCCATTTATTCTAACAGTTCCTTTAACGTTCTTATATAGACTTTGAATTATTCTAGTTAGTTTTGACGTTACTTGGAACTGATGAAGGGCCTTCCATATTTGTCCTCTTGGTACTCTGTCGAAGGCAGACTTTAAGTCAATAAAAGCTGTAAATATTTCCCCTCCTCTGCTTAGTATCTTCTCTATTGCGTTCCTCATCTAGAAGATTAGATCTTGAGTTTGACGATGAGGCCTGAAACCTGCTTGCTCTTCTTCCAATTTATCTTCCACTTGTTGCCTTAATCTTTTTTCTATAATGTGTGAATATAGTTTCTGGGCCACTGGCGCTAAGCATATTGCTCTATAGTTTGAGCAATCGAGGGTACTTCCTTTTTTATGTATAGGAATTATTTCATTCTGTTCCCAATCTTTTGGTATTCTCTCTGTTGCCCATATTAGTCTGTAAAAGTCCCATATTCATTTTTCTATTTCCTTTCCACCATATTTTATAAATTCTGGATGTATATTATCCCAACCGGGTGCTTTACCAGTTCTTAAGGATTTAATTGCCTCTTGTACTTCTTTTAGTTGGATTTCTCCCTCAGCTTCCACGTTCTCATTTTCTTCCCTCATGGGTCTTTCCTCATACAATTCCTCTTCTTTTTCTCAAAACGTTTCCGCATAATATTCATTCCACGTATCTAAAACTTCCTTCATGTTGGTTTTCACCTCGTTATTCTTGTTTTTGATATTCCTTATTTTCTTTCCTCGTTTTCCTTTCAGATTTTTCAACACATGCCAAAATTTTCTTGGATTATTTTTATGATTTTCTTCTATTTCCTTTCCAAATTTTTCCCAGGTTTCTTTCTCCGCTGTTCTCACTATCCGATTTGCTGTATCTCTTGCCTGTATATAAGCTTCTTTGTCCTCCATTCTTTTGGTCTTTAAGTATTTTAGCCACGCTTTCTTTTTAATTGCAACTTTTTCTTTCACATTATTGCTCCACCATCTTGTCTGCTTCTTTTTATTTGTTATCTTTACTTTCCACATATTTCTGTTGCAACTTTCTTTCATTACTTTCCATATATTTTCCACATTCCATTCTTGTCCATGGTTTTGTTCTTTTTCTCTAAGTTTTTCTTTCAGTTTCCTCTGAAACTCCTTTCTTTTATTATGGGTTTCTAATGTTGATATTTTAAGTTTAGTAAGGTTTATCTTAATTGGTGCAGGTAGTGGTTTGAATCGTGTCGTCATTATTAGTAGTCTATGTTGAGTACTGAGCTCGGCGCTGCGAAAAACTCTTACATCATAATGGGTGTTTTCTTGTACATACGCAGTAATCTATTGTGCTCTGTGCTCCTCAAAGGTAATTTGATGTATTCTTTTATGCGGGAACAAGGAGTTTCCGATGCGTAGCTCGTTATCAATACAGAACTCCAGCATTTTATCTTCATTGCTGTTTCGGGTCTTTTCAGCACCATACCTTCCCAAACTTCCATGTCCTCGTCTAATTTCATTTCCCACTCTAGCATTCCAATCTCCCATTATAATAACGTTTTCCGTTACATTTCTAGCCTTATCTAATATTTGTTGGTGGGAGTTGTAATATAGTTCTTTTTCTAGTTCATCTTTATCCTCTGTAGGAGCGTATACTTGTATAATGGTAATCCTACGGGTTAAATCCAATTCCAAATTCAGTCTTATTATCATAGAGTTAACTGCTTTCCAGTCAGTTACTCTAGTGTTCAGTCTTTCGCTAATAATAATTCCCACACCTTCTTTTGCACAGCTCCTTCCTTCTACTCCTGAATACCTTAGAACGTATCCATTTTCCATGTGAACCTCTCCTGATCCTTTCTTTTTGACTTCACTAATTCCTAATATTTCTAGTTTGTATTTCTCCATTTCCTTTACAATCTCCACTTCCTTTTCTGAGAGGGAGGTGATGTTCTTGGTTCCAAATCTCATAGTCCGTTTTACCTTGCATTGTCGTCGTTGTTTTCTCTGTTCGGCTTCCATTCCTGTGTTTCTCTGAATATGTATTTATTTCACTTCATGTGGGTTATTAGCCCTACGATGAAGCTAGGGCAGTGGGAGGAGTGCTCCCTTTAAGCCTCTGCCCTTGCTTGGTTTTCTTTCTGGGTATGCTCCCATAGCCTTCGGGTCAAAACACTTACCACAAGGCAGTGGGGTTGTAGCTCTTCCGCCTCTTAGGATGTTGGGACTCTACAATCTTTCCATCTCTAGAGCCGTTGGCCGGTTTTCTGTTAGGGTTCCTTCCCTTAGTCCTTGGGGGTTCCCTACCCTACCTTCAAGGCAGTAGGGGCAGTGCTCATTTAATGGCCGCACATCCTCGCCATGTCACAATGCTGTCATTGGGCTTTTCTGGGTTCTTATTGAGTACGGACTTGCCAAAGACCACCCTCCCCAGGCCCTGTTAGCATTGTCGCCTCGGTCCGGGACTGCTTATTTGGCATTGCCTTATTCGCAGCTAACCACCATATCTGGTGGTCGTTCGCTATCCGCCACCTGCGACCCGCCCAGTTGCTGAGACTCGCATCGGAATAAAGCTTCATAGAGGCTTCTACCGATGGGATAGTCAAAATCAAATAATTAAAACGCTTTTCAGGCTCTGAAAAGCATAATAATACAACATCTTTGTGAAAATCATCTCTGGCTTAGTCTGTATAGAAAAGGAGTTTCAAACGAGTACTAGCATTGAAAGAGAATTTCTCAAGAAATCAAGTTTTGATCCCATAGTCGAAGTGAAATAATTAAAACCCTTTTCGGGCTCTGAAAAACATAATATGGCTTGGTCTGTAGAGAAAATGAGTTTCAAACGAGTAATAGCATTGAACATGAATTTCTCGAGAAATCAAATTTTTTTACTTATAGTCAAAATGAAATTATTAAAACGCTTTTCATGATCCGAAATGCGTAATAATACAACATTTCTATGAAAGTCATCTCTGGCTAGGCCTGTATAGAAAACGAGTTTCAAACAAGTACTAACATTGAACACGAATTTCTCTAGAATTCGAGTTTTGATCCCATAGTAAAAATGTGATAATTAAAACGCTTTTTTGGGTCTGAAAAGCATAATAATATAACATTTTTATGAAAATCATCTCTGGCTTGGTCTGTATAGGAAATGAGTTTCAAACGAGTAATAGCATTGAACGCGAATTTCTCGAAATATCAAGTTTTTAACCTATAGTCGAAATGTGATAATTTCAACGCTTCTCGGTCTCTCAAAAGCATAATAATACAATATATTTATGAAAATCATCTCTGGTTTCGTCTATAGAGAAGATCAGTTTTATACGACTATTAGCATTGAACGCGAATTTCTAGAAAAATCAAGTTCTGTTCCTATGGTCAAAATTTTTTACTCTTCTTCTTCTTCTTCTACCTTATGCTCACTTAGGCGTCTTGTCATTTCAGCCACTTCTTGAAAGAAGTTCTATCCTGTGCCAGTCTTTTCACTTCGTCAAGTGTCTTCCCTCTCTTCTGTACAAGTCCATAAATGTACTGGTTCCAGTTCAACCTGTGTCGTCCCCTTCCTCTCTTTCCTTCTGGTCGGGCCTCAAATATTTGTTTCGGTTTACGCTCTTCCTCCATCATAATAAGATGTCCCAGCCAGCTTAATTCTCTCTTCTCGATTATTTCAATCAGTGGTTCATGATTCAGGCATTCTCTTCTTATTGTTGTGTTTAGTATCATATCTCTCAAATATCAAGCGAGTTTTAGCTTTGAACGCGAAATTCTCGAAAAATCAATTTTTGATGCTGTAGTCGATATGTCAGAATTAAAACCATTTACAGGCGCTGAGAAGCATAATAATACAACATTTTTGTGAAAATCATCTCTGGCTAGGTCTGTATAGAAAATGAGTTTCAAACGAGTAGCTACTAGCAATGAACACGTATTTCTCGAGAAATCAAATTTTGATATTATAGTCAAAATGTGATAATTTCAACGCTTCTCAGTCTCTCAAAAGCATAATAATACAATATATTTATGAAAATCATCTCTGGTTTCGTCTGTAGAGAAGATCAGTTTTATACGACTATTAGCATTGAACGCGAATTTCTAGAAAAATCAAGTTTTGATCCTATGGTCAAAATTTTTTACTCTTCTTCTTCTTCTTTTGCCTTATGCTCACTTAGGCATTGGGTCCTTTCAGCCTCTTCTTGAAAGAAGTTCTATCCTGTGCCAGTCTTTTCACTTCGTCCTGTGTCTTCCCTCTCTTCTGTACCAGTCCATAAATGTACTGGTTCCGGTTCAACCTGGGTCGTCCCCTTCCTCTCTTTCCTTCTGGTCGGGATTCAAATATTTGTTTCGGTTTACGCTCTTCCTCCATCATAATAAGATGTCCCAGCCAGCCTAATTCTCTCTTCTCGATGATTTCAATCAGTGGTTCCTGATTCAGGCATTCTCTTCTTATTGTTGTGTTTCGTATCATATCTCTCCTTGTCTTTCCTACAGTTTTTCTTAAGAATTTCATTTCAGTAGCAGTATGTCTGCTCTCCAATTTAATTTGCATTATCCAGCTTTCTGATCCATATAATAGCGTGGGGAGATAGACTGTTTTATATATTTTCATTTTTGTTTCTTTACTAATCTCCTATTTAAATATAATAGTGTTACTAACATTATAGTACAGATTATTTGCTATCTGAATTCTGTGATTAATTTCAGAGTCCATTTTCCCGTCCGCAGCTAGCATGGTTCCTAAATATTCAAACTGTTCTACTTGTTCTAAGGTCTTATTATTCCAATGAATGCGCAACCTTGCTGGTTCTTGTTTAGTGAAGTGCACGACTTTCGTCTTGCTAACATTGATTTCCATCTTTCGTTCTTTGAATGCTCGGCCCCACTCTAGGACAGCATTTTGTAGGCTGTTGCTATCTTTTGCTAGGTGAACAATATCATCAGCGTATACTAATGTTTGTACCCATCTTTTAATTACCAATTTTACATTTTCTTGTTCTTCTTTTGCATTGCTTTATAATTTGATCCATGAATAATATGAAAAGAAGATGACTAAGTCCATCACCTTGTTTTACACTTTTTCTGATATTATATTCGTTGGAGGATTGTCCATTTATTCTAACAGTTCCTTTAACGTTCTTATATAGACTTTGAATTATTCTAGTTAGTTTTGACGTTACTTGGAACTGATGAAGGGCCTTCCATATTTGTCCTCTTGGTACTCTGTCGAAGGCAGACTTTAAGTCAATAAAAGCTGTAAATATTTCCCCTCCTCTGCTTAGTATCTTCTCTATTGCGTTCCTCAGGGAGAAGATTAGTTCTTGAGTTTGACGATGAGGCCTGAAACCTGCTTGCTCTTCTTCCAATTTATCTTCCACTTGTTGCCTTAATCTTTTTTCTATAATGTGTGAATATAATTTCTGGGCCACTGGCGCTAAGCATATTGCTCTATAGTTTGAGCAATCGAGGGTACTTCCTTTTTTATGTATAGGAATTATTTCATTCTGTTCCCAATCTTTTGGTATTCTCTCTGTTGCCCATATTAGTCTGTAAAAGTCCCATATTCATTTTTCTATTTCCTTTCCACCATATTTTATAAATTCTGGATGTATATTATCCCAACCGGGTGCTTTACCAGTTCTTAAGGATTTAATTGCCTCTTGTACTTCTTTTAGTTGGATTTCTCCCTCAGCTTCCACGTTCTCATTTTCTTCCCTCATGGGTCTTTCCTCATACAATTCCTCTTCTTTTTCTCAATACGTTTCCGCATAATATTCATTCCACGTATCTAAAACTTCCTTCATGTTGGTTTTCACCTCGTTATTCTTGTTTTTGATATTCCTTATTTTCTTTCCTCGTTTTCCTTTCAGATTTTTCAACACATGCCAAAATTTTCTTGGATTATTTTTATGATTTTCTTCTATTTCCTTTCCAAATTTTTCCCAGGTTTCTTTCTCCGCTGTTCTCACTATCCGATTTGCTGTATCTCTTGCCTGTATATAAGCTTCTTTGTCCTCCATTCTTTTGGTCTTTAAGTATTTTAGCCACGCTTTCTTTTTAATTGCAACTTTTTCTTTCGCATTATTGCTCCACCATCTTGTCTGCTTCTTTTTATTTGTTATCTTTACTTTCCACATATTTCTGTTGCAACTTTCTTTCATTACTTTCCATATATTTTCCACATTCCATTCTTGTCCATGGTTTTGTTCTTTTTCTCTAAGTTTTTCTTTCAGTTTCCTCTGAAACTCCTTTCTTTTATTTTGGGTTTCTAATGTTGATATTTTAAGTTTAGTAAGGTTTATCTTAATTGGTGCAGGTAGTGGTTTGAATCGTGTCGTCATTATTAGTAGTCTATGTTGAGTACTGAGCTCGGCGCTGCGAAAAACTCTTACATCATAATGGGTGTTTTCTTGTATATACGCAGTAATCTATTGTGCTCTGTGCTCCTCAAAGGTAATTTGATGTATTCTTTTATGTGGGAAGAAGGAGTTTCCGATGCGTAGCTCGTTATCAATACAGAACTCCAGCATTTTATCTTCATTGCTGTTTCGGGTCTTTTCAGCACCATACCTTCCCAAACTTCCATGTCCTCGTCTAATTTCATTTCCCACTCTAGCATTCCAATCTCCCATTATAATAACGTTTTCCGTTACATTTCTAGCCTTATCTAATATTTGTTGGTGGGAGTTGTAATATAGTTCTTTTTCTAGTTCATCTTTATCCTCTGTAGGAGCGTATACTTGTATAATGGTAATCCTACGGGTTAAATCCAATTCCAAATTCAGTCTTATTATCATAGAGTTAACTGCTTTCCAGTCAGTTACTCTAGTGTTCAGTCTTTCGCTAATAATAATTCCCACACCTTCTTTTGCACAGCTCCTTCCTTCTACTCCTGAATACCTTAGAACGTATCCATTTTCCATGTGAACCTCTCCTGATCCTTTATTTTTGACTTCACTAATTCCTAATATTTCTAGTTTGTATTTCTCCATTTCCTTTACAATCTCCACTTCCTTTTCTGAGAGGGAGGTGATGTTCTTGGTTCCAAATCTCATAGTCCGTTTTACCTTGCATTGTCGTCGTTGTTTTCTCTGTTCGGCTTCCATTCCTGTGTTTCTCTGAATATGTATTTATTTCACTTCATGTGGGTTATTAGCCCTACGATGAAGCTAGGGCAGTGGGAGGAGTGCTCCCTTTAAGCCTCTGCCCTTGCTTGGTTTTCTTTCTGGGTATGCTCCCATAGCCTTCGGGTCAAAACACTTACCACAAGGCAGTGGGGTTGTAGCTCTTCCGCCTCTTAGGATGTTGGGACTCTACAATCTTTTCCATCTCTAGAGCCGTTGGCCGGTTTTCTGTTAGGGTTCCTTCCCTTAGTCCTTGGGGGTTCCCTACCCTACCTTCAAGGCAGTAGGGGCAGTGCTCATTTAATGGCGGCACATCCTCGCCATGTCACAATGCTGTCATTGGGCTTTTCTGGGTTCTTATTGAGTACGGACTTGCCAAAGACCACCCTCCCCAGGCCCTGTTAGCATTGTCGCCTCGGTCCGGGACTGCTTATTTGGCATTGCCTTATTCGCAGCTAACCACCATATCTGGTGGTCGTTCGCTATCCGCCACCTGCGACCCGCCCAGTTGCTGAGACTCGCATCGGAATAAAGCTTCATAGAGGCTTCTACCGATGGGATAGTTAAAATCAAATAATTAAAACGCTTTTCAGGCTCTGAAAAGCATAATAATACAACATCTTTGTGAAAATCATCTCTGGCTTAGTCTGTATAGAAAAGGAGTTTCAAACGAGTACTAGCATTGAAAGAGAATTTCTCAAGAAATCAAGTTTTGATCCCATAGTCGAAGTGAAATAATTAAAACCCTTTTCGGGCTCTGAAAAACATAATATGGCTTGGTCTGTAGAGAAAATGAGTTTCAAACGAGTAATAGCATTGAACATGAATTTCTCGAGAAATCAAATTTTTTTACTTATAGTCAAAATGAAATTATTAAAACGCTTTTCATGATCCGAAATGCATAATAATACAACATTTCTATGAAAGTCATCTCTGGCTAGGCCTGTATAGAAAACGAGTTTCAAACAAGTACTAACATTGAACACGAATTTCTCTAGAATTCGAGTTTTGATCCCATAGTAAAAATGTGATAATTAAAACGCTTTTTTGGGTCTGAAAAGCATAATAATATAACATTTTTATGAAAATCATCTCTGGCTTGGTCTGTATAGAAAATGAGTTTCAAACGAGTAATAGCATTGAACGCGAATTTCTCGAAATATCAAGTTTTTAACCTATAGTCGAAATGTGATAATTTCAACGCTTCTCGGTCTCTCAAAAGCATAATAATACAATATATTTATGAAAATCATCTCTGGTTTCGTCTATAGAGAAGATCAGTTTTATACGACTATTAGCATTGAACGCGAATTTCTAGAAAAATCAAGTTCTGTTCCTATGGTCAAAATTTTTTACTCTTCTTCTTCTTCTTCTACCTTATGCTCACTTAGGCGTCTTGTCATTTCAGCCACTTCTTGAAAGAAGTTCTATCCTGTGCCAGTCTTTTCACTTCGTCAAGTGTCTTCCCTCTCTTCTGTACAAGTCCATAAATGTACTGGTTCCAGTTCAACCTGTGTCGTCCCCTTCCTCTCTTTCCTTCTGGTCGGGCCTCAAATATTTGTTTCGGTTTACGCTCTTCCTCCATCATAATAAGATGTCCCAGCCAGCTTAATTCTCTCTTCTCGATTATTTCAATCAGTGGTTCATGATTCAGGCATTCTCTTCTTATTGTTGTGTTTAGTATCATATCTCTCAAATATCAAGCGAGTTTTAGCTTTGAACGCGAAATTCTCGAAAAATCAAGTTTTGATGCTGTAGTCGATATGTCAGAATTAAAACCATTTACAGGCGCTGAGAAGCATAATAATACAACATTTTTGTGAAAATCATCTCTGGCTAGGTCTGTATAGAAAATGAGTTTCAAACGAGTAGCTACTAGCAATGAACACGTATTTCTCGAGAAATCAAATTTTGATATTATAGTCAAAATGTGATAATTTCAACGCTTCTCAGTCTCTCAAAAGCATAATAATACAATATATTTAGGAAAATCATCTCTGGTTTCGTCTGTAGAGAAGATCAGTTTTATACGACTATTAGCATTGAACGCGAATTTCTAGAAAAATCAAGTTTTGATCCTATGGTCAAAATTTTTTACTCTTCTTCTTCTTCATTTGCCTTATGCTCACTTAGGCATTGGGTCCTTTCAGCCTCTTCTTGAAAGAAGTTCTATCCTGTGCCAGTCTTTTCACTTCGTCCTGTGTCTTCCCTCTCTTCTGTACCAGTCCATAAATGTACTGGTTCCGGTTCAACCTGGGTCGTCCCCTTCCTCTCTTTCCTTCTGGTCGGGATTCAAATATTTGTTTCGGTTTACGCTCTTCCTCCATCATAATAAGATGTCCCAGCCAGCCTAATTCTCTCTTCTCGATGATTTCAATCAGTGGTTCCTGATTCAGGCATTCTCTTCTTATTGTTGTGTTTCGTATCATATCTCTCCTTGTCTTTCCTACAGTTTTTCTTAAGAATTTCATTTCAGTAGCAGTATGTCTGCTCTCCAATTTAATTTGCATTATCCAGCTTTCTGATCCATATAATAGCGTGGGGAGATAGACTGTTTTATATATTTTCATTTTTGTTTCTTTACTAATCTCCTATTTAAATATAATAGTGTTACTAACATTATAGTACAGATTATTTGCTATCTGAATTCTGTGATTAATTTCAGAGTCCATTTTCTCGTCCGCAGTTAGCATGGTTCCTAAATATTCAAACTGTTCTACTTGTTCTAAGGTCTTATTATTCCAATGAATGCGCAACCTTGCTGGTTCTTGTTTAGTGAAGTGCACGACTTTCGTCTTGCTAACATTGATTTCCATCTTTCGTTCTTTGAATGCTCGGCCCCACTCTAGGACAGCATTTTGTAGGCTGTTGCTATCTTTTGCTAGGTGAAAAATATCATCAGCGTATACTAATGTTTGTACCCATCTTTTAATTACCAATTTTACATTTTCTTGTTCTTCTTTTGCATTGCTTTATAATTTGATCCATGAATAATATGAAAAGAAGATGACTAAGTCCATCACCTTGTTTTGCACTTTTTCTGATATTATATTCGTTGGAGGATTGTCCATTTATTCTAACAGTTCCTTTAACGTTCTTATATAGACTTTGAATTATTCTAGTTAGTTTTGACGTTACTTGGAACTGATGAAGGGCCTTCCATATTTGTCCTCTTGGTACTCTGTCGAAGGCAGACTTTAAGTCAATAAAAGCTGTAAATATTTCCCCTCCTCTGCTTAGTATCTTCTCTATTGCGTTCCTCAGGGAGAAGATTAGATCTTGAGTTTGACGATGAGGCCTGAAACCTGCTTGCTCTTCTTCCAATTTATCTTCCACTTGTTGCCTTAATCTTTTTTCTATAATGTGTGAATATAGTTTCTGGGCCACTGGCGCTAAGCATATTGCTCTATAGTTTGAGCAATCGAGGGTACTTCCTTTTTTATGTATAGGAATTATTTCATTCTGTTCCCAATCTTTTGGTATTCTCTCTGTTGCCCATATTAGTCTGTAAAAGTCCCATATTCATTTTTCTATTTCCTTTCCACCATATTTTATAAATTCTGGATGTATATTATCCCAACCGGGTGCTTTACCAGTTCTTAAGGATTTAATTAGCTCTTGTACTTCTTTTAGTTGGATTTCTCCCTCAGCTTCCACGTTCTCATTTTCTTCCCTCATGGGTCTTTCCTCATACAATTCCTCTTCTTTTTCTCAAAACGTTTCCGCATAATATTCATTCCACGTATCTAAAACTTCCTTCATGTTGGTTTTCACCTCGTTATTCTTGTTTTTGATATTCCTTATTTTCTTTCCTCGTTTTCCTTTCAGATTTTTCAACACATGCCAAAATTTTCTTGGATTATTTTTATGATTTTCTTCTATTTCCTTTCCAAATTTTTCCCAGGTTTCTTTCTCCGCTGTTCTCACTATCCGATTTGCTGTATCTCTTGCCTGTATATAAGCTTCTTTGTCCTCCATTCTTTTGGTCTTTAAGTATTTTAGCCACGCTTTCTTTTTAATTGCAACTTTTTCTTTCACATTATTGCTCCACCATCTTGTCTGCTTCTTTTTATTTGTTATCTTTACTATTCCACATATTTCTGTTGCAACTTTCTTTCATTAATTTCCATATATTTTCCACATTCCATTCTTGTCCATGGTTTTGTTCTTTTTCTCTAAGTTTTTCTTTCAGTTTCCTCTGAAACTCCTTTCTTTTATTTTGGGTTTCTAATGTTGATATTTTAAGTTTAGTAAGGTTTATCTTAATTGGTGCAGGTAGTGGTTTGAATCGTGTCGTCATTATTAGTAGTCTATGTTGAGTACTGAGCTCGGCGCTGCGAAAAACTCTTACATCATAATGGGTGTTTTCTTGTATATACGCAGTAATCTATTGTGCTCTGTGCTCCTCAAAGGTAATTTGATGTATTCTTTTATGCGGGAAGAAGGAGTTTCCGATGCGTAGCTCGTTATCAATACAGAACTCCAGCATTTTATCTTCATTGCTGTTTCGGGTCTTTTCAGCACCATACCTTCCCAAACTTCCATGTCCTCGTCTAATTTCATTTCCCACTCTAGCATTCCAATCTCCCATTATAATAACGTTTTCCGTTACATTTCTAGCCTTATCTAATATTTGTTGGTGGGAGTTGTAATATAGTTCTTTTTCTAGTTCATCTTTATCCTCTGTAGGAGCGTATACTTGTATAATGGTAATCCTACGGGTTAAATCCAATTCCAAATTCAGTCTTATTATCATAGAGTTAACTGCTTTCCAGTCAGTTACTCTAGTGTTCAGTCTTTCGCTAATAATAATTCCCACACCTTCTTTTGCACAGCTCCTTCCTTCTACTCCTGAATACCTTAGAACGTATCCATTTTCCATGTGAACCTCTCCTGATCCTTTATTTTTGACTTCACTAATTCCTAATATTTCTAGTTTGTGTTTCTCCATTTGCTTTACAATCTCCACTTCCTTTTCTGAGAGGGAGGTGATGTTCTTGGTTCCAAATCTCATAGTCCGTTTTACCTTGCATTGTCGTCGTTGTTTTCTCTGTTCGGCTTCCATTCCTGTGTTTCTCTGAATATGTATTTATTTCACTTCATGTGGGTTATTAGCCCTACGATGAAGCTAGGGCAGTGGGAGGAGTGCTCCCTTTAAGCCTCTGCCCTTGCTTGGTTTTCTTTCTGGGTTTGCTCCCATAGCCTTCGGGTCAAAACACTTACCACAAGGCAGTGGGGTTGTAGCTCTTCCGCCTCTTAGGATGTTGGGACTCTTCAATCTTTTCCATCTCTAGAGCCGTTGGCCGGTTTTCTGTTAGGGTTCCTTCCCTTAGTCCTTGGGGGTTCCCTACCCTACCTTCAAGGCAGTAGGGGCAGTGCTCATTTAATGGCGGCACATCCTCGCCATGTCACAATGCTGTCATTGGGCTTTTCTGGGTTCTTATTGAGTACGGACTTGCCAAAGACCACCCTCCCCAGGCCCTGTTAGCATTGTCGCCTCGGTCCGGGACTGCTTATTTGGCATTGCCTTATTCGCAGCTAACCACCATATCTGGTGGTCGTTCGCTTTCCGCAACCTGCGACCCTCCCAGTTGCTGAGACTCGCATCGGAATAAAGCTTCATAGAGGCTTCTACCGATGGGATAGTCAAAATCAAATAATCAAAACGCTTTTCAGGCTCTGAAAAGCATAATAATACAACATTTTTGTGAAAATCATCTCTGGCTTAGTCTGTATAGAAAATGAGTTTCAAACGAGTAGCTACTAGCAATGAACACGTATTTCTCGAGAAGTCAAATTTTGATATTATAGTCAAAATGTGATAATTTCAATTCTTAACAGTGTCTCAAAAGCATAATAATACAATATATTTATGAAAATCATCTCTGGTTTCGTCTGTAGAGAAGATCAGTTTTATACGACTATTAGCATTTGACGCGAATTTCTAGAAAAATCAACTTTTGATCCTATGGTCAAAATTTTTTTCTCTTCTTCTTCTTTTGCCTTATGCTCACTTAGGCATCGGGTCCTTTCAGCCATTTCTTGAAAGAAGTTCTATCCTGTGCCAGTCTTTTCACTTCGTCCGGTGTCTTCCCTCTCTTCTGTAAAAGTCCATAAATGTACTGGTTCCGGTTCAACCTGGGTCGTCCTCTTCCTCTCTTTCCTTCTGGTCGGGCCTCAAATATTTGTTTCGGTTTACGCTCTTCCTCCATCATAATAAGATGTCCCAGCCAGCCTAATTCTCTCTTCTCGATGATTTCAATCAGTGGTTCCTGATTCAGGCATTCTCTTCTTATTGTTGTGTTTCGTATCATATCACTCCTTGTCTTTCCTACAGTTTTTCTTAAGAATTTCATTTCAGTAGCAGTATGTCTGCTCTCCAATTTAATTTGCATTATCCAGCTTTCTGATCCATATAATAGCGTGGGGAGATAGACTGTTTTATATATTTTCATTTTTGTTTCTTTACTAATCTCCTATTTAAATATAATAGTGTTACTAACATTATAGTACAGATTATTTGCTTTCTGAATTCTGTGATTAATTTCAGAGTCCATTTTCCCGTCCGCAGTTAGCATGGTTCCTAAATATTCAAACTGTTCTACTTGTTCTAAGGTCTTATTATTCCAATGAATGCGCAACCTTGCTGGTTCTTGTTTAGTGAAGTGCACGACTTTCGTCTTGCTAACATTGATTTCCATCTTTCGTTCTTTGAATGCTCGGCCCCACTCTAGGACAGCATTTTGTAGGCTGTTGCTATCTTTTGCTAGGTGAACAATATCATCAGCGTATACTAATGTTTGTACCCATCTTTTAATTACCAATTTTACATTTTCTTGTTCTTCTTTTGCATTGCTTTATAATTTGATCCATGAATAATATGAAAAGAAGATGACTAAGTCCATCACCTTGTTTTACACTTTTTCTGATATTATATTCGTTGGATATTGTCCATTTATTCTAACAGTTCCTTTAACGTTCTTATATAGACTTTGAATTATTCTAGTTAGTTTTGACGTTACTTGGAACTGATGAAGGGCCTTCCATATTTGTCCTCTTGGTACTCTGTCGAAGGCAGACTTTAAGTCAATAAAAGCTGTAAATATTTCCCCTCCTCTGCTTAGTATCTTCTCTATTGCGTTCCTCAGGGAGAAGATTAGATCTTGAGTTTGACGATGAGGCCTGAAACCTGCTTGCTCTTCTTCCAATTTATCTTCCACTTGTTGCCTTAATCTTTTTTCTATAATGTGTGAATATAGTTTCTGGGCCACTGGCGCTAAGCATATTGCTCTATAGTTTGAGCAATCGAGGGTACTTCCTTTTTTATGTATAGGAATTATTTCATTCTGTTCCCAATCTTTTGGTATTCTCTCTGTTGCCCATATTAGTCTGTAAAAGTCCCATATTCATTTTTCTATTTCCTTTCCACCATATTTTAAAATTCTGGATGTATATTATCCCAACCGGGTGCTTTACCAGTTCTTAAGGATTTAATTGCCTCTTGTACTTCTTTTAATTGGATTTCTCCCTCAGCTTCCACGTTCTCATTTTCTTCCCTCATGGGTCTTTCCTCATACAATTCCTCTTCTTTTTCTCAAAACGTTTCCGCATAATATTCATTCCACGTATCTAAAACTTCCTTCATGTTGGTTTTCACCTCGTTATTCTTGTTTTTGATATTCCTTATTTTCTTTCCTCGTTTTCCTTTCAGATTTTTCAACACATGCCAAAATTTTCTTGGATTATTTTTATGATTTTCTTCTATTTCTTTTCCAAATTTTTCCCAGGTTTCTTTCTCCGCTGTTCTCACTGTCCGATTTGCTGTATCTCTTGCCTGTATATAAGCTTCTTTGTCCTCCATTCTTTTGGTCTTTAAGTATTTTAGCCACGCTTTCTTTTTAATTGCAACTTTTTCTTTCACGTTATTGCTCCACCATCTTGTCTGCTTCTTTTTATTTGTTATCTTTACTTTCCACATATTTCTGTTGCAACTTTCTTTCATTAATTTCCATATATTTTCCACATTCCATTCTTGTCCATGGTTTTGTTCTTTTTCTCTAAGTTTTTCTTTCAGTTTCCTCTGAAACTCCTTTCTTTTATTTTGGGTTTCTAATGTTGATATTTTAAGTTTAGTAAGGTTTATCTTAATTGGTGCAGGTAGTGGTTTGAATCGTGTCGTCATTATTAGTAGTCTATGTTGAGTACTGAGCTCGGCGCTGCGAAAAACTCTTACATCATAATGGGTGTTTTCTTGTATATACGCAGTAATCTATTGTGCTCTGTGCTCCTCAAAGGTAATTTGATGTATTCTTTTATGCGGGAACAAGGAGTTTCCGATGCGTAGCTCGTTATCAATACAGAACTCCAGCATTTTATCTCCATTGCTGTTTCGGGTCTTTTCAGCACCATACCTTCCCAAACTTCCATGTCCTCGTCTAATTTCATTTCCCACTCTAGCATTCCAATCTCCCATTATAATAACGTTTTCCGTTACATTTCTAGCCTTATCTAATATTTGTTGGTGGGAGTTGTAATATAGTTCTTTTTCTAGTTCATCTTTATCCTCTGTAGGAGCGTATACTTGTATAATGGTAATCCTACGGGTTAAATCCAATTCCAAATTCAGTCTTATTATCATAGAGTTAACTGCTTTCCAGTCAGTTACTCTAGTGTTCAGTCTTTCGCTAATAATAATTCCCACACCTTCTTTTGCACAGCTCCTTCCTTCTACTCCTGAATACCTTAGAACGTATCCATTTTCCATGTGAACCTCTCCTGATCCTTTATTTTTGACTTCACTAATTCCTAATATTTCTAGTTTGTGTTTCTCCATTTGCTTTACAATCTCCACTTCCTTTTCTGAGAGGGAGGTGATGTTCTTGGTTCCAAATCTCATAGTCCGTTTTACCTTGCATTGTCGTCGTTGTTTTCTCTGTTCGGCTTCCATTCCTGTGTTTCTCTGAATATGTATTTATTTCACTTCATGTGGGTTATTAGCCCTACGATGAAGCTAGGGCAGTGGGAGGAGTGCTCCCTTTAAGCCTCTGCCCTTGCTTGGTTTTCTTTCTGGGTTTGCTCCCATAGCCTTCGGGTCAAAACACTTACCACAAGGCAGTGGGGTTGTAGCTCTTCCGCCTCTTAGGATGTTGGAACTCTACAATCTTTTCCATCTCTAGAGCCGTTGGCCGGTTTTCTGTTAGGGTTCCTTCCCTTAGTCCTTGGGGGTTCCCTACCCTACCTTCAAGGCAGTAGGGGCAGTGCTCATTTAATGGCGGCACATCCTCGCCATGTCACAATGCTGTCATTGGGCTTTTCTGGGTTCTTATTGAGTACGGACTTGCCAAAGACCACCCTCCCCAGGCCCTGTTAGCATTGTCGCCTCGGTCCGGGACTGCTTATTTGGCATTGCCTTATTCGCAGCTAACCACCATATCTGGTGGTCGTTCGCTATCCGCCACCTGCGACCCGCCCAGTTGCTGAGACTCGCATCGGAATAAAGCTTCATAGAGGCTTCTACCGATGGGATAGTCAAAATCAAATAATCAAAACGCTTTTCAGGCTCTGAAAAGCATAATAATACAACATTTTTGTGAAAATCATCTCTGGCTTAGTCTGTATAGAAAATGAGTTTCAAACGAGTAGCTACTAGCAATGAACACGTATTTCTCGAGAAGTCAAATTTTGATATTATAGTCAAAATGTGATAATTTCAATTCTTAACAGTGTCTCAAAAGCATAATAATACAATATATTTATGAAAATCATCTCTGGTTTCGTCTGTAGAGAAGATCAGTTTTATACGACTATTAGCATTTGACGCGAATTTCTAGAAAAATCAACTTTTGATCCTATGGTCAAAATTTTTTTCTCTTCTTCTTCTTTTGCCTTATGCTCACTTAGGCATCGGGTCCTTTCAGCCATTTCTTGAAAGAAGTTCTATCCTGTGCCAGTCTTTTCACTTCGTCCGGTGTCTTCCCTCTCTTCTGTACCAGTCCATAAATGTACTGGTTCCAGTTCAACCTGGGTCATCCCCTTCCTCTCTTTCCTTCTGGTCGGTCCTCAAATATTTGTTTCGGTTTACGCTCTTCCTCCATCATAATAAGATGTGCCAGCCAGCCTAATTCTCTCTTCTCGATGATTTCAATCAGTGGTTCCTGATTCAGGCATTCTCTTCTTATTGTTGTGTTTAGTATGATATCTCTCAAATATCAAGCGAGTTTTAGCTTTGAACGCGAAATTCTCGAAAAATCAAGTTTTGATGCTGTAGTCGATATATCAGAATTAAGACCATTTACAGGCGCTGAGAAGCATAATAATACAACATTTTTGTGAAAATCATCTCTGGCTAGGTCTGTATTGAAAATGAGTTTCAAACGAGTAGCTACTAGCAATGAACACGTATTTCTCGAGAAATCAAATTTTGATATTATAGTCAAAATGTGATAATTTCAACGCTTCTCAGTCTCTCAAAAGCATAATAATACAATATATTTATGAAAATCATCTCTGGTTTCGTCTATAGAGAAGATCAGTTTTATACGACTATTAGCATTGAACGCGAATTTCTAGAAAAATCAAGTTTTGATCCTATGGTCAAAATTTTTTACTCTTCTTCTTCCTCTTTTGCCTTATGCTCACTTAGGCATCGGGTCGTTTCATCCACTTCTTGAAAGAAGTTCTATCCTGTGCCAGTCTTTTCACTTCGTCCGGTGTCTTCCCTCTCTTCTGTAAAAGTCCATAAATGTACTGGTTCCGGTTCAACCTGGGTCGTCCTCTTCCTCTCTTTCCTTCTGGTCGGGCCTCAAATATTTGTTTCGGTTTACGCTCTTCCTCCATCATAATAAGATGTCCCAGCCAGCCTAATTCTCTCTTCTCGATGATTTCAATCAGTGGTTCCTGATTCAGGCATTCTCTTCTTATTGTTGTGTTTCGTATCATATCACTCCTTGTCTTTCCTACAGTTTTTCTTAAGAATTTCATTTCAGTAGCAGTATGTCTGCTCTCCAATTTAATTTGCATTATCCAGCTTTCTGATCCATATAATAGCGTGGGGAGATAGACTGTTTTATATATTTTCATTCTTGTTTCTTTACTAATCTCCTATTTAAATATAATAGTGTTACTAACATTATAGTACAGATTATTTGCTTTCTGAATTCTGTGATTAATTTCAGAGTCCATTTTCCCGTCCGCAGTTAGCATGGTTCCTAAATATTCAAACTGTTCTACTTGTTCTAAGGTCTTATTATTCCAATGAATGCGCAACCTTGCTGGTTCTTGTTTAGTGAAGTGCACGACTTTTGTCTTGCTAACATTGATTTCCATCTTTCGTTCTTTGAATGCTCGGCCCCACTCTAGGACAGCATTTTGTAGGCTGTTGCTATCTTTTGCTAGGTGAACAATATCATCAGCGTATACTAATGTTTGTACCCATCTTTTAATTACCAATTTTACATTTTCTTGTTCTTCTTTTACATTGCTTTATAATTTGATCCATGAATAATATGAAAAGAAGATGACTAAGTCCATCACCTTGTTTTACACTTTTTCTGATATTATATTCGTTGGAGGATTGTCCATTTATTCTAACAGTTCCTTTAACGTTCTTATATAGACTTTGAATTATTCTAGTTAGTTTTGACGTTACTTGGAACTGATGAAGGGCCTTCCATATTTGTCCTCTTGGTACTCTGTCGAAGGCAGACTTTAAGTCAATAAAAGCTGTAAATATTTCCCCTCCTCTGCTTAGTATCTTCTCTATTGCGTTCCTCAGGGAGAAGATTAGATCTTGAGTTTGACGATGAGGCCTGAAACCTGCTTGCTCTTCTTCCAATTTATCTTCCACTTGTTGCCTTAATCTTTTTTCTATAATGTGTGAATATAGTTTCTGGGCCACTGGCGCTAAGCATATTGCTCTATAGTTTGAGCAATCGAGGGTACTTCCTTTTTTATGTATAGGAATTATTTCATTCTGTTCCCAATCTTTTGGTATTCTCTCTGTTGCCCATATTAGTCTGTAAAAGTCCCATATTCATTTTTCTATTTCCTTTCCACCATATTTTAAAATTCTGGATGTATATTATCCCAACCGGGTGCTTTACCAGTTCTTAAGGATTCAATTGCCTCTTGTACTTCTTTTAATTGGATTTCTCCCTCAGCTTCCACGTTCCCATTTTCTTCCCTCATGGGTCTTTCCTCATACAATTCCTCTTCTTTTTCTCAAAACGTTTCCGCATAATATTCATTCCACGTATCTAAAACTTCCTTCATGTTGGTTTTCACCTCGTTATTCTTGTTTTTGATATTCCTTATTTTCTTTCCTCGTTTTCCTTTCAGATTTTTCAACACATGCCAAAATTTTCTTGGATTATTTTTATGATTTTCTTCTATTTCTTTTCCAAATTTTTCCCAGGTTTCTTTCTCCGCTGTTCTCACTGTCCGATTTGCTGTATCTCTTGCCTGTATATAAGCTTCTTTGTCCTCCATTCTTTTGGTCTTTAAGTATTTTAGCCACGCTTTCTTTTTAATTGCAACTTTTTCTTTCACGTTATTGCTCCACCATCTTGTCTGCTTCTTTTTATTTGTTATCTTTACTTTCCACATATTTCTGTTGCAACTTTCTTTCATTAATTTCCATATATTTTCCACATTCCATTCTTGTCCATGGTTTTGTTCTTTTTCTCTAAGTTTTTCTTTCAGTTTCCTCTGAAACTCCTTTCTTTTATTTTGGGTTTCTAATGTTGATATTTTAAGTTTAGTAAGGTTTATCTTAATTGGTGCAGGTAGTGGTTTGAATCGTGTCGTCATTATTAGTAGTCTATGTTGAGTACTGAGCTCGGCGCTGCGAAAAACTCTTACATCATAATGGGTGTTTTCTTGTATATACGCAGTAATCTATTGTGCTCTGTGCTCCTCAAAGGTAATTTGATGTATTCTTTTATGCGGGAACAAGGAGTTTCCGATGCGTAGCTCGTTATCAATACAGAACTCCAGCATTTTATCTCCATTGCTGTTTCGGGTCTTTTCAGCACCATACCTTCCCAAACTTCCATGTCCTCGTCTAATTTCATTTCCCACTCTAGCATTCCAATCTCCCATTATAATAACGTTTTCCGTTACATTTCTAGCCTTATCTAATATTTGTTGGTGGGAGTTGTAATATAGTTCTTTTTCTAGTTCATCTTTATCCTCTGTAGGAGCGTATACTTGTATAATGGTAATCCTACGGGTTAAATCCAATTCCAAATTCAGTCTTATTATCATAGAGTTAACTGCTTTCCAGTCAGTTACTCTAGTGTTCAGTCTTTCGCTAATAATAATTCCCACACCTTCATTTGCACAGCTCCTTCCTTCTACTCCTGAATACCTTAGAACGTATCCATTTTCCATGTGAACCTCTCCTGATCCTTTATTTTTGACTTCACTAATTCCTAATATTTCTAGTTTGTGTTTCTCCATTTGCTTTACAATCTCCACTTCCTTTTCTGAGAGGGAGGTGATGTTCTTGGTTCCAAATCTCATAGTCCGTTTTACCTTGCATTGTCGTCGTTGTTTTCTCTGTTCGGCTTCCATTCCTGTGTTTCTCTGAATATGTATTTATTTCACTTCATGTGGGTTATTAGCCCTACGATGAAGCTAGGGCAGTGGGAGGAGTGCTCCCTTTAAGCCTCTGCCCTTGCTTGGTTTTCTTTCTGGGTATGCTCCCATAGCCTTCGGGTCAAAACACTTACCACAAGGCAGTGGGGTTGTAGCTCTTCCGCCTCTTAGGATGTTGGGACTCTACAATCTTTTCCACCTCTTGAGCCGTTGGCCGGTTTTCTGTTAGGGTTCCTTCCCTTAGTCCTTGGGGGTTCCCTACCCTACCTTCAAGGCAGTAGGGGCAGTGCTCATTTAATGGCGGCACTTCCTCGCCATGTCACAATGCTGTCATTGGGCTTTTCTGGGTTCTTATTGAGTACGGACTTGCCAGAGACCACCCTCCCCAGGCCCTGTTAGCATAGTCGCCTCGGTCCGGGACTGCTTATTTGGCATTGCCTTATTCGCAGCTAACCACCATATCTGGTGGTCGTTCGCTATCCGCCACCTGCGACCCGCCCAGTTGCTGAGACTCGCATCGGAATAAAGCTTCATAGAGGCTTCTACCGATGGGATAGTCAAAATCAAATAATTAAAACGCTTTTCAGGCTCTGAAAAGCATAATAATACAACATTTTTGTGAAAATCATCTCTGGCTTAGTCTGTATAGAAAATGAGTTTCAAACGAGTAGCTACTAGCAATGAACACGTATTTCTCGAGAAGTCAAATTTTGATATTATAGTCAAAATGTGATAATTTCAATTCTTAACAGTCTCTCAAAAGCATAATAATACAATATATTTATGAAAATCATCTCTGGTTTCGTCTGTAGAGAAGATCAGTTTTATACGACCATTAGCATTTGACGAGAATTTCTAGAAAAATCAACTTTTGATCCTATGGTCAAAATTTTTTTCTCTTCTTCTTCTTTTGCCTTATGCTCACTTAGGCATCGGGTCCTTTCAGCCACTTCTTGAAAGAAGTTCTATCCTGTGCCAGTCTTTTCACTTCGTCCGGTGTCTTCCCTCTCTTCTGTACCAGTCCATAAATGTATTGGTTCCAGTTCAACCTGGGTCATCCCCTTCCTCTCTTTCCTTCTGGTCGGTCCTCAAATATTTGTTTCGGTTTACGCTCTTCCTCCATCATAATAAGATGTCCCAGCCAGCCTAATTCTCTCTTCTCGATGATTTCAATCAGTGGTTCCTGATTCAGGCATTCTCTTCTTATTGTTGTGTTTAGTATGATATCTCTCAAATATCAAGCGAGTTTTAGCTTTGAACGCGAAATTCTCGAAAAATCAAGTTTTGATGCTGTAGTCGATATGTCAGAATTAAGACCATTTATAGGCGCTGAGAAGCATAATAATACAACATTTTTGTGAAAATCATCTCTGGCTAGGTCTGTATAGAAAATGAGTTTCAAACGAGTAGCTACTAGCAATGAACACGTATTTCTCGAGAAATCAAATTTTGATATTATAGTCAAAATGTGATAATTTCAACGCTTCTCAGTCTCTCAAAAGCATAATAATACAATATATTTATGAAAATCATCTCTGGTTTCGTCTATAGAGAAGATCAGTTTTATACGACTATTAGCATTGAACGCGAATTTCTAGAAAAATCAAGTTTTGATCCTATGGTCAAAATTTTTTACTCTTCTTCTTCTTCTTTTGCCTTATGCTCACTTAGGCATCCGGTCGTTTCATCCACTTCTTGAAAGAAGTTCTATCCTGTGCCAGTCTTTTCACTTCGTCCGGTGTCTTCCCTCTCTTCTGTAAAAGTCCATAAATGTACTGGTTCCGGTTCAACCTGGGTCGTCCCATTCCTCTCTTTCCTTCTGGTCGGGCCTCAAATATTTGTTTCGGTTTACGCTCTTCCTCCATCATAATAAGATGTCCCAGCCAGCCTAATTCTCTCTTCTCGATGATTTCAATCAGTGGTTCCTGATTCAGGCATTCTCTTCTTATTGTTGTGTTTCGTATCATATCTCTCCTTGTCTTTCCTACAGTTTATCTTAAGAATTTCATTTCAGTAGCAGTATGTCTGCTCTCCAATTTAATTTGCATTATCCAGCTTTCTGATCCATATAATAGCGTGGGGAGATAGACTGTTTTATATATTTTCATTTTTGTTTCTTTACTAATCTCCTATTTACCTATAATAGTGTTACTAACATTATAGTACAGATTACTTGCTTTCTGAATTCTGTGATTAATTTCAGAGTCCATTTTTCCGTCCGCAGTTAGCATGGTTCCTAAATATTCAAACTGTTCTACTTGTTCTAAGGTCTTATTATTCCAATGAATGCGCATCCTTGCTGGTTCTTGTTTAGTGAAGTGCACGACTTTCGTCTTGCTAACATTGATTTCCATCTTTCGTTCTTTGAATGCTCGGCCCCACTCTAGGACAGCATTTTGTAGGCTGTTGCTATCTTTTGCTAGGTGAACAATATCATCAGCGTATACTAATGTTTGTACCCATCTTTTAATTACCAATTTTACATTTTCTTGTTCTTCTTTTGCATTGCTTTATAATTTGATCCATGAATAATATGAAAAGAAGATGACTAAGTCCATCACCTTGTTTTACACTTTTTCTGATATTATATTCGTTGGAGGATTGTCCATTTATTCTAACAGTTCCTTTAACGTTCTTATATAGACTTTGAATTATTCTAGTTAGTTTTGACGTTACTTGGAACTGATGAAGGGCCTTCCATATTTGTCCTCTTGGTACTCTGTCGAAGGCAGACTTTAAGTCAATAAAAGCTGTAAATATTTCCCCTCCTCTGCTTAGTATCTTCTCTATTGCGTTCCTCAGGGAGAAGATTAGATCTTGAGTTTGACGATGAGGCCTGAAACCTGCTTGCTCTTCTTCCAATTTATCTTCCACTTGTTGCCTTAATCTTTTTTCTATAATGTGTGAATATAGTTTCTGGGCCACTGGCGCTAAGCATATTGCTCTATAGTTTGAGCAATCGAGGGTACTTCCTTTTTTATGTATAGGAATTATTACATTCTGTTCCCAATCTTTTGGTATTCTCTCTGTTGCCCATATTAGTCTGTAAAAGTCCCATATCCATTTTTCTATTTCCTTTCCACCATATTTTATAAATTCTGGATGTATATTATCCCAACCGGGTGCTTTACCAGCTCTTAAGGATTTAATTGCCTCTTGTACTTCTTTTAGTTGGATTTCTCCCTCAGCTTCCACGTTCTCATTTTCTTCCCTCATGGGTCTTTCCTCATACAATTCCTCTTATTCTTCTCAAAACGTTTCCGCATAATATTCATTCCACGTATCTAAAACTTCCTTCATATTGGTTTTCACCTCGTTATTCTTGTTTTTGATATTCCTTATTTTCTTTCCTCGTTTTCCTTTCAGATTTTTCAACACATGCCAAAATTTTCTTGGATTATTTTTATGATTTTCTTCTATTTCCTTTCCAAATTTTTCCCAGGTTTCTTTCTCCGCTGTTCTCACTATCCGATTTGCTGTATCTCTTGCCTGTATGTAAGCTTCTTTGTCCTCCATTCTTTTGGTCTTTAAGTATTTTAGCCTCGCTTTTTTTTTAATTGCAACTTTTTCTTTCACATTATAGCTCCACCATCTTGTCTGCTTCTTTTTATTTCTTATCTTTACTATTACACATATTTCTGTTGCAACTTTCTTTCATTACTTTCCATATATTTTCCACATTCCATTCTTGTCCATGGTTTTGTTCTTTTTCTCTAAGTTTTTCTTTCAGTTTCCTCTGAAACTCCTTTCTTTCATTTTGGGTTTCTAATGTTGATATTTTAATTTTAGTAAGGTTTATCTTAATTGGTGCAGGTAGTGGTTTGAATCGTGTCGTCGTTACTAGTAGTCTATGTTGAGTACTGAGCTCGGCGCTGCGAAAAACTCTTACATCCATTACATCATAATGGGTGTTTTTTTTGTATATACGCAGTAACCTATTGTACTCTGTGCTCCTCAAAGGTAATTTATGTATTCTTTTATGCGGAAGAATTAGTTTCCGATGCGTAGCTCGTTATCAATACAGAACTCCAGCATTTTATCTCCATTGCTGATTCGGGTCTTTTCAGCACCATACCTTCCCAAACTTCCATGTCCTCGTCTAATTTCATTTCCCACTCTAGCATTCCAATCTCCCATTATAATAACGTTTTCCGTTACATTTCTAGCCTTATCTAATATTTGTTGGTGGGAGTTGTAATATAGTTCTTTTTCTAGTTCATCTTTATCCTCTGTAGGAGCGTATACTTGTATAATGGCAATCCTGCGGGTTAAATCCAATTCCAAATTCAGTCTCATTATCATAGAGTTAACTGCTTTCCAGTCAGTTACTCTAGTGTTCAGTCTTTCGCTAATAATAATTCCCACACCTTCTTTTGCACAGCTCCTTCCTTCTACTCCTATATACCTTAGAACGTACCACAAGGCAGTGGGGTTGTAGCTCTTCCGCCTCTTAGGATGTTGGGACTCTACAATCTTTTCCATCTCTAGAGCCGTTGGCCGGTTTTCTGTTAGGGTTCCTTCCCTTAGTCCTTGGGGGTTCCCTACCCTACCTTCAAGGCAGTAGGGGCAGTGCTCATTTAATGGCGGCACTTCCTCGCCATGTCACAATGCTGTCATTAGGCTTTTCTGGGTTCTTATTGAGTACGGACTTGCCAAAGACCATCCTCCCCAGGCCCTGTTAGCATTGTCGCCTCAGTCCGGGACTGCTTATTTAACATTGCCTTATTCGCAGCTAACCACCATATCTGGTGGTCGTTCGCTATCCGCCACCTGCGACCCGCCCAGTTGCTGAGACTCGCATCGGAATAAAGCTTCATAGAGGCTTCTACCGATGGGATAGTCAAAATCAAATAATTAAAACGCTTTTCAGGCTCTGAAAAGCATAATAATACAACATTTTTGTGAAAATCATCTCTGGCTTAGTCTGTATAGAAAAGGAGTTTCAAACGAGTACTAGCATTGAAAGAGAATTTCTCAAGAAATCAAGTTTTGATCCCATAGTCGAAGTGAAATAATTAAAACCCTTTTCGGGCTCTGAAAAACATAACATGGCTTGGTCTGTAGAGAAAATGAGTTTCAAACGAGTAATAGCATTGAACATGAATTTCACGAGAAATCAAATTTTTTACTTATAGTCAAAATGAAATTATTAAAACGCTTTTCATGCTCTGAAATGCATAATAATACAACATTTCTATGAAAATCATCTCTGGCTAGTCCTGTATAGAAAACGAGTTTCAAACAAGTACTAACATTGAACACGAATTTCTCGAAAAATCGAGTTTTGATCCCATAGTAAAAATGTGATAATTAAAACGCTTTTCAGGGTCTGAAAAGCATAATAATATAACATTTTTATGAAAATCATGTCTGGCTTGGTGTGTATAGAAAATGAGTTTCAAACGTGTACTAGCATTGAACACAAATTTCTTGAAAAATCAAGTTTTGTTCCTATTTTCAAAATGAAATAATTAAAACGCTTTTCAGGGTCTGAAAAGCATAATAATACAACATTTTTATGAAAATCATCTCTGGCTTGGTCTGTAGAGAAGATTAGTAACATAATAGTATTGGCATTGAAAATGAATTTTTCGACAAATCAAGTATTAATCCCACAGTCGTAATGTCAGAATTAAAACGTTTTTCAAGCTATGAAATGCATAATAATACAACATTTTTATGAAAATCATCTATGGCTTTGTCTGTAGAGAAAATGAGTTTCAATCGAGTAATAGCATTGAACGCGAATTTCTCGAAATATCAAGTTTTTAACCTATAGTCGAAATGTGATAATTTAAAAGTTTTTCACTCTCTGAAAAGCATAATAATTCATCACTTTCAAGAGAATCATCTCTGTCTTGTTCTGTATAGAAAATCAGTTCCAAACGAGCACAGCATTGAACGTGAATTTCTTGATTAATCAGGTTTTGATAGTATAGTCAAAATATAATAATTAAAACGCTTTTGAGGCTCTGCATAGCATAATAATTCAACATTTTAATTAAATTCGTCTCTGGCTTGGTCTGTAGAGAAAATGAGTTTCAAACTAGAACAAGCATTGAACGTGAAATTCTCGAAAAATCAAGTTTTGAAGCCATTGTCGAAATGTAATAATTAAAACGCTTTTCCGTCTCTGAAAAGCACTGTAGAGCAACATTTTTATGAAAATCATTTCTGGCTTTGCCTGCATATGAAATGAGTTTCAAGTGAGTATTAGCATTGAACGCGAATTTCTCGAAAAATCAAGTTTTGATCATATAGTCGAAATGTAATAATAAAATCGCTTTACAAACTCTGAAAAGCATAATAATGCAATATATGTATGAAAATCATCTCTGGTTTCGTCTGTAGAGGAGATCAGTTTCATACGACTATTAGCATTAAACGCGAATTTCTAGAAAAATCAAGTTTTGATCCTATGGTCAAAATTTTTTTCTCTTCTTCTTCTTCTTCTCCTTTATGCTCACTTAGGCGTCGGGTCGTTTCAGCCACTTCTTGAAAG